>NC_088200.1:4345276-4665276 GCF_028769735.1 Zonotrichia leucophrys gambelii
AATTGTGGCCCAATGTCTCTGAGCTGGGCACGTCGTAAAATTCATGAGCAAATAGCTTTGCAAATATATAGCTGACTGTTTGGAATGGAATAATTTGCTCCTGTGTGATAATTTGGTGGCTGTCAGTGGGGTTTATGGCCAGAGAAGTCCTGTGTCACAGTCTAGCGGGAGCGTTCAGGAATCTTCTTATGCTCTGGCTAATACTGAACAGGTGGATGCTATAATTTGTAATTTATGTATTTATTTATTTATTTATATTTTACTTTTTATTTCTGTTGGGGCAAAATGCTCTGCATAACAAGCTGACATAAAATTTAAAATGCACAGGGGTAGAACTGTAAGTTAACTTTATCGCCCGGATTTAGTGCCAGCCCTTTACACTGAGCTGCATTTGCATACATCAGAGATTCCTGGACTGTATGTGTGTCCAGGTCACTTATTCATTATTATAATTTATTTCTAGCACAGCAATACCTCGAGGCCCCAGGGAGAGGCAGTTACACATACATGCATATAATGAAAAGAGAGTTCTTGCCCTGAATTGCTCAGCGCGGAGCTGCCTACCTGGTACAACAGCATCCCATGCAGAGATGCCAGAGCTGCCTCTAAATGAGATGATGCATTTGTGTAGTATATTATAATGCCATGCAGAGACACTCTCTGTCCTGGAAGCAGTGTAGTTACATCACTACAGACCTATGTCTGGGCTAAATTTGCAGTAAATAATGTATAAACTGACAGCTACAACGCTTCCAGTTTCAGTTGTCTCTGAAAGTGCATTTTCCTGTGCAGATCTGTTCTTTAAATTTGCTGCCTAAACAGAATGGGTAAAATAACAGCTAAAAGTTTTAAATTGTCACATTCAGGAGAGAATGCAGGGGTTTTTTTCTCTGTGGTTTTATCTGTCAAAGTAGGATAATGTTCCTTGAGAGCATCTAAATGAACATGTCTTCACTGAGAGAAAAAAAACCAAAGCACAAAACAACATAAAAACCCTGACAACCCCTCCCCCCTATCAAACTCACAACCCAAATCAATTTATTTAGCTTTAATAAGTAATATATTTTAAATTCTCACTCCTTGCACACAGAGGTAGACCCATCTACAATGAATTACTCAGAGTAGTAATGAGCTTCTTACAACGAGAGATGAAAATGAATTAATGCTAGATGATGATTTTTTTTTTTCTTTCTTTATAAAACATTTTACTACAGGCAGGAATTAGTGCAAGGAATTCCCATGGTTTGTGCTGTGCAGGCCGTCAGATTACATTAACACAGTGGTCCCTTCTGACTCTACAGTCCATTAACTTAAGTATGAAGTTAGAGGAGAAAGGGGGATAAAACTTGGCAGTGGAAGTAATTGATTTTTTCAGGTCAGAAATGAAATCAAATCAGAACAGCAAACATCACTTAGGATCAGCATTTTTATTTATTTATTTACGATGTTCAGCAAATTGAAACAATTTGCTTTGGGTTGACTATCCACATCAACCTGGGATAATCTTATTAAATTCCTTTAAGAACATGTTTAATAAAAGCACGGGTGGAATTTATAAAACCCAGAGGCAGATGTGAAGGGTGTCCTGGGGAAAAAGAAAGTTTATAGACCTTTTAGTCCCTTTGAAGAAATTTTTTGTCAGCTTGATCCTCCAATTTTTTCTTATCTATATGTGTCCATATGGACTGCTTTTTTATTTTTCACAGTTATGTTAAAAAATAGGCATTACACTTTATTTTTTGTATCCAAGGATGTTTGAGAGCTAAATTTGCAAAAGCAAGCTCAAAGAACATAATGATCTTTGTTACAAATTTACTTTACACTAATAACGACAATATGGAACACCTAAACAAAAATCAGAATAAGGAGTATGGACATTATGTATAAAAACATTGCAAGGGTCCTCAAACTATGACATTTTGTTCTGTTTTGGAATGCAAAAAAAAAGTTCTGAGTTTCCATGAGATGCTGATATTCTGAGCTACAATATTATTTACATCTGTGTTTTAGCTACTCTGACAATTCTTTATATCTCTCTCTTTTGGGACTTTTAGCATAACAATCAATTTCAAGAGGTTTGAATCTTTCCCCACCCTCAGAATTCAGTTTATTTCCCCAATGGCCAGGTGTATTTGAAATGGAGATGCTGAACTAAAAGTAATTAAATAAATAAAGTAGAATTAACAATAAAGAGCAGGTTAGTATCTCCCTTTTCCCCATGGCTAATTTTTTTCCCCAGAGGTCATAAAAGCTGCTGGAGCAATTATCATCCTGTTACATTCTGGAAGAACAGTTTTAAATAATTTAAAAAGTAATCTGTTTTTTTAACATAATTACTATCATTATATTTTTTACATGGGAGAGAGCTAAGAGATAAGTACCTTCCAAGTCAATAAATATCTTAGCCTGAGGCCCTAGAACTTTATCTGTGAATTGTTTATTTTACTAATCCTCCCTAGAAAAACAAAATAATTACTGCCTAATGATAGTAGATGTGAGTTTTCTGTTTCAATTACTAAGCAGGACACCAAAATATTTTTCAGTATTTACAGGAACATCTCTTGAACCTGGTTGGAAGTGGAGCATAAAGTGAAACATGGGACGTAAATCCACAGGTATTTTTTTCCTGCTGCACACAAAATAAGTATCAACATGAGAGTTTGGCTGCCTCCATGAACCTTGCAGGAATCACTCCTCTGCTGTTAGTCAATCAAGCCCCTGGGGAAGGAAAGATCCCATTTACTAATAAGATTTCAAGGGTCGACAAGGGAAGACTTTTCATTATAATGGTCTTGTTTTCTGAGGAATGGTTAAAGACTTCCCAAGGTGAAGTACTGAGAGATGTAATCTCTTTCTAATCTCCAGGAACTGCCACTTTCTGTTATTAATATTGCTTCCCCACCATGGGCTACAGCTCCAGAAAATGCTCAACACATGCCTGACATTAGGCACATTTTCTAAATCCATTGATTTCCACAACATTCAAGCATGTGTCTAAGGAAAAATTATGATTCCTTCTCCCTCTTGGGAAAGGAAATTATCCCCTGATTTAAATAACATCATGCCTACATATCAGTAAATAATTTAAGTTCAAGATCCACAAAAAGGTATATAAGTAATCATCTCATTCCCTGTGCATATTTCAAATTTCATTTTCAGGGCCGTTGCCATTAACAGCTACTAATCATGGATTCATAGAATAATTAAGGTCAGAAGGGACCTCTGAATATTATCCAATCTAGCCTGGTACTAAATGCAGGCTTAATTAAATCAGGTTGCACAGGACCTTGCCCACTTGAGTTCTGAGTATCTCCAAGGATGGAGGTGCTATTACTTCTTTCTTTTTTTCTCCTGTTGTTGTTGTTTTTGTTGCTATTAAAATGGTATAGTGTAAAAAATGAAGTAGAAGTTGAGACTCTGAACACTTCCAGTTCTGTCATCACTACCCCCTTATGTACTTTTAATTCATCCTTTAAGTGGGATCTACTCCCCAAAGATGCAGTGAAAATTTGTTATTCGAGTCAATACAACAGGAGCAAAAATAAAGTATTGTGTCATCTGGAGCTGCTCAGAGGGTGCCAACCCTAAGGCAATTGTGCATTTAGAGGTCTTTGCCCTTCCTACTCCCTTACAGGTAACTGTAAGGACATAATATTCTCAAACTCATGGCAAACCTCCCCTTCACAAGGAACAGAGCTGAGGTGGGTGACGAGGGTAAGAAAGAGCAGGCTGCAGAGGATCTCTAGGAAGAGCATAGACTGGAGAGGGAATCCATAAAAATGCCTGACTGGAATACCAGTTAAAACAGGAACACGTCTAAAAGCTTGAAGGCAGAGATATTCATACCATTTTTTGCCATTGTATCTGTTTTTGTGATGAGTGAAGGGTAAAAAAAAGGGATGAATCACCCACAACAGGATGCTGCAGTTGAGGCACAAGTACAAGGGGAAAGAGGGAATGATTCTGATCAGGAAAACAGGGGTCAGGAGGCTGATTTCCTTACTGACTGATATGAGCTGGGAGCTGGTGCTGGACACAGCCCAGGGAAATAGCAACTCAGAAATCAGGGACACCAGTGGTCAGATTCCCTGAGGAAAGTAGTTTCTAATTAAAAACTGAAAAATATGGATGAAGAGCTAATTTAGGAAAAAGAGATTTGAACAAAAGATTGAGAGGACAACACCTGTAAAATCTCTAAGGATTATTACAGAAACTGTTCCATTTAAAGTACCATTTTTTTCCCTCTTAAAATAAGCCATGTGAGAAGGGGAACTGTAGTGAAGTAAAAATCACCCACTGATCCAGGAGCCACATCAAGCAGCGTCCTCATGCTCTCCTGGGCCTATCACAGAAACCAGACACCATTTCCATTTCCTTAACTCCTACTGCTGCAGCACTTTATAATCCCATTCTTTTGTTCTGCTTCTTTCTCATCATTTTGCTCTATAAAAAGCAGACGGGATATATTTACAGAACTTATTGTTCCTAAGGTAGCACAGCCTGTAAGTTATTCCTGAGCATCTGCTATCAGATCCTGATGGATGTCCTGAGCCGTTTGATACAATCTCTGTGAAGTCAAAATTGAATATGCTTTTTCATTCTGTTCTGGTCCAGCAGTAGCACCAAATCTCCTCCCTTATATCTTCATCTCCTTTCAGCTGTTTTCCCTTGGATGACCCCCAGATCTTTTCGTAATTTTTTTTTGCTTAGTTTTCTTTCCCCCTTCCCAGTTCCAAAGCACAATGCAATATTTCAATTACCAAACCACGTTTTCTTCCAGAATTCTTCTCATCTATCTCCCCACAATCCTAAAACAAGCCCTTAGATATTCAGCCCTCATAGCAGGCAGTTTCTTTGTATTCATCTTGAAGCAGTTAGACTAAAATAAAAGAATAAATTAATTAGCACTTACAGTCCCGGATTTGGATCTAATGCCTGACTTAGCAAAATCCATGAGATGAGGGAAGTTAACTTGTGCAGCAATGCACATCACTGACAAAGGGTCCTCATGCTTCAAGAACTGAACTGGCTCTTTAATGAGAAAGGGAAAAAAAAAAAAGGCATAAAAAGCTAATTACATCCCTGCTGTAACTACAGTTAGCAATTAAGCTGTATGCACAGCACTCACAAAACACACAGTAAAACACAGGGCTTCTTCCTCCTCCCAGAGCAGAGACTCTGGCACCCAAAATCCAGGGGGATTGCACCAGCTTTGTGTCTTGGGGCCTGACTGGAGCATGTTCCATACAGGTTGGGTCTTCACTGGAATTTACAGGAAGCTCCTGTGCAGAGCTGTTGGCTTTGTGTGTGAGCTGCTGTGTGAGCTCCTCGATTCAGAGCTGAGTTTCTGGTGGTTTATTGTGGTGTAAACAGGTCCAAAGGGACACCTGACATTAGTGTGACAAACAGTGTGTCAAACTCAGCACCTGACCATGGAAAATCATAATCCATTCTGCATTCTATCGTGATTCCTCTGAAGTTTCAGTTTATTTTTTGTGCAAATGAGGGCCAAACCCACTGCTTTTATGCCACATGGATGTTTTTACTGTCACTTTAAAAGCTATCTCAGAATAATGCCTTTCTTCCTAAAATTTATTTTCTTACATTAGGAGATATTTTTGTTTGGAAAGCTCTCTGTATGCTGGTAAACAAAACAGAAAGAGCAAGTATAAGTATACACTAATAAATTTAGCTCCACATAGGAAGTCAGGCATTGATTTTGCTAAAACTGCTGGACTCATCCTGTGCATTTTGCTTTGGTCACTGCAATTTAGGGCTCTTGTAAACAGCTCTTTCAGAATCAGTAATGGGAATACATCCTTTATTGGAGAAGCAGGGAGTCCAACATCATGGATGTCACACATTTCACACCAGTAGGTCTGAGTGGAAAAAAACAGTCCCTCATCACATTTAAATCACTTTAATAAAACCACTGAAACCAAACTACACTTTCTTCCAATATTTTAAGAGATTCGCAAGATGTGAGTTCTGTGGGGAACCGCAACAAATTTTTTCCCCAAATATGTGAACAGAATACCCTGATTTTCATGAATTACTTGTGTTTTTCCTTTATCTCATGTGACCTAGGAATTATCGCACCCTTTATTCCATGCCGGCAGATTAAAAGATTTAGTACAAATCTAATAAAAAATGAGTAATATATCCATTCTGCTTGGCAACATCTTCAAACAGCACCACCTATAATCCAATAGATTGCTGCTTATCCTGATTAGCAGAGGACATGTTCAAAATGTAGAGGTATCATCTAGCAAGCTACTGAATGAGGCTATCCTGATGTATCTATCCCTGCAGAAGTAAGAAAACTCTGTTGGAGTCAATATCTGCTGGCAGGTGGTGAAGAGAACTGGAGCATTAAAAGGAAGAAGATCTAAAGGAAAGATTAAGCCATAATCACTGAGAAAGTTTCTGTAATAGAAAATCAAGGCACTGCTTTGCATGGTTCCATTCTGTCTGGGTTGTTCAGGTTGGCATTAAACAATATAAGATTAAGCACTTGTCAGATGAACTAATGAGTTTTGGATTGATTTCTGTCTTCTGCAATGCTACTAGCATTTTTGACAGATATGATTTATAGGGCATTCTTTGGGCCTGTTCATGAGAAAAGCTGTTTATTTTGGTTGATGGACAGGGTTTCTAATGTTCCCAGTGGAGTGTGCAGATGGCAGGAAGGACAGTAATCTTTGAGACCATCTCTCAATGTCTAGGGTATGTCTCTTATAAATTTGTAATCAAGATCTCAAGAAACTAATGTGGGCAGGCTTCCTCTGAAATTGTTTTTGCGACCTTTGGCCAATATAATGCTCCCTGAAAAATGTATGTCTGGTACTTTTGCTGTTTAGTAAATGAAGCTTGTATAGGCAATCAAGAAACTATACTTTCCTTTTTAACTGATGTGACATATATATGCAGAGTTTTGCACATTTACAGTTCTATTCCCTCTGGCTTAGAAGCCTTTTTTTTTGGTACATTTTATGTCTATGGATATTTAGTGCATTGGTAGACTACAAGAAAAAAAAAAAAAGCAGCCAGGCAGTCTGTGTTAGAAACCTTAACAGAATCTCTAAGACATGAACATAAAAAATCTAAACAGCTGCACTGCTGAATAATTTTTATTCTCATGTGCTGTTCTGGCCACTGATTGTTTTTTGTTTTTTTTTTTCTATTTGTCTTGCTCATAATCAGATTGTACAGTCTTGGAATGCAGGCCAGGTCTAAGCTGATATGGTTGCACTGACTGAAAAAAAAAGCTACACCAATACAGAGAAAAAACATGGGCCTGTCTGCCACCACTTTCTTACCTATAAAACTAAATCATCAGTTTTTAAAGAGGGTTTAAAATACATTAAGTAACACTCATATAAGAATCACCTGAAAGCTTCAGAGGGGAAGAATGATTGTAGTGTGGGTTTAGACATTTAAGGTGGACTGTTCCCACGGCTGTCAGGTGATGAATGTTGGTTGACACCATGCTGAGGTGATCCCACAGTTTGACTCCAATTCCAGTCCTGCAAGCTGTCAAAAATTTGGCTTCCTAACATGAGGAATTTAGGAAGTTTGATTTTCAGAGAATGTAAACTGCTGTCATATTTAACATTAGGCTTAAAAGTTCGAAGCCTTTGACCTGTCCAGTTACTTAGATCCTTCTGTTCTCTTGAGTCCTGTCACTAAATCCAAAGATTTGTACATTTTTCCCACACCCCTTTCTCAAGGAAGGACAGTAATCTGGGTGTATATCTTAGAACAACCCCTAAATTTTCAAGACCACTCTGTCTCTGTACCCTTGTGCCTGTGGGATGATGATTTTTCCTCAATAAACACAGAATCCTGGTTGAATATCAGAAGAGGCATAATGATGCTCCAATGGAGAGCTGAGACACTAAAGAATTGACTGCCTCTGTTATCTCCAGAGGCCTTTGGCACAGCTTGGGATGGTCTTGGGCACACAAGACATCCACACAGGACAGACAGAGGTGACACAGAGCCTGTAGAGAGAACAGTTGTGCCCTTCTGGTTAGGTAGCTGCTTAATGGCTGTGATTAAGCATCAAATTCAATCCTTGAACAAGCCTCTGGGAAGCCTCCTACTTCAATCCACTTTTCTCCCATTTTCCTTCCCCAAAAATGGCCACCAAAAGCATGTTGGGTGATGGAATAAACATTAAGAAGAGTGTCAGCAGAGCTGGAAACCAGGTCAGTGAAGACAGCTCAGCAAACAAGGGCTGCCAAGCAGCAAGAGGCAGCCAACCTTGCATAAAGAGTGAAAATCACAGGAACATATTTTCCAAAATATGTTAGATATTAGGATGAATTAGAGATTAAGATTAGATATAAGGAAGAAATTCTTGCCTGTGAAAGTGGAGAGGCCCTGGCACAGCTGCCCAGAGCAGCTGTGTCTCCCCCACCCTTGGGAGTGTTTAAGGCCAGGTTGGATGGGGTTTGGAACAACCTGGGATAGTGGAAGGTGTTCCTGCCCATGACAGGGGGGGGAACTGCATGAGCTTTAAGGTTCCTTTCCATCTCAAACCACTCTGTGATTCTGTGAGACTTATTAATGAGGTAATGACTACTAAGACAATTTTTTATATCTTTTAATAGGACCCAGACTATAGAGAAAAAATAACCTCGCAAGTCAGTACAGGACCAGAAAAGCCCAACATGCAAACAGCTCTTTTATACACAGGACACACATTATTATTGCCAGAGCTGTTTCTTGGCTCAGAGGGCTTTACCCTTTTTATCCACAACATCCCTTTTTATCCACAACATCCTAAATATCCTGAGTAGGTTTTGCTTCCAGTTGGCTTCAGCTAAACAATGCAATCACTTTTCAAAGGAATTTGTAGTCCAAGCACCCCTTTGCTCTCACTTTAGGGAGGTGCCAGGTCTCTCTGTTGAGGCTGCAAGTTATTGCATGCATTACATTACTGAGGCATCAAATCTGTGCTGAAACACTCCCACTTGTAACCTCGGAGCTGCTGCCTCATTATCTGTGAGCGTACAGGTCTAGGTGGCTTTGGAGCTGGGCTCTGTGTGCAATCACGGTGCAGATGTAGTGCAGCCTCCTCATTTACAAATTACACCACCTCCTTTCTCTAAAGGTTTATCACTAAACGTGCTCCAGCTTACTCCTTCTTATCTAAGCCCCCATGTCAAAACTGTACAATTTCAGGTGAGTTCTCACTGCAAATTTGTGCAGGAAAAATTAGTGATTGCTTGCCTCTGTTGAAGATGCCTCACTGAGCAATCACAACAGCTTTTCCCACTGTGTCTGTGTGCTGTTGAACACTCTCCCACAACTGTCAAGAATATCCTGATCTTCCCTCCCTTAAGATGTTATTAAGTGAAGACCTAACAGTTTGCACAAGAAGTTCTTGCTATTACTCCCTCTGCTCTTGAGCTTCCACATTGTAGAAACAAATTTAACCATCTTTAACCTGACTACTACATTAACCATTTCTTACTATGTTTTATCCTATTTTTCTTCTGCATTGATGATGCCTTCCTCCTTCATGTCATTAGCAAATTTCATAAGCAATCTCCAGTACTTCATGCCAAGATTGTTTAAAAAGCTAATAATGCATGACCCCAGCCCTTGTAATAATAGTAGGCTATTTCTAGCCTCCTATTACCTCTCGTATTACAGTTTCTTAGCTATTTAAAGAATCTCAAAGGAATCCCCACTTTCTATTCCTTAACTGAAAATACCTTATGTGGCAATAACAAAACATAATATTATGATTTAGCTCTACTGCACTGATGACAAGGGTTTTTTTAACAAAAAAAACTATTTGATCTGAGAAAGATATTGATTTTAGCTATGTCATTTCTTCATTATTTCCATCATGTCAGTACTCATTCCTTGGAGAAGTTGTGCATATTATTGAGATCAACTGGTGAACCTGAAAAGTAGTGGATAATTTGCTTTCCCTTCACTATCTGTGGAGCCAAGTTTTTTATTTCCCTTTTGTTATACATGATTGTTTTTTAAATTTTTCTTTTGTTGTACATGATAACACCTAAATTAATGCAGACATGATGTAATTCAACATGATGTGATTCTTGAGTCTTTCTGTGCATGGCCAGGAGTTGGACTTAAATGATCCTTTTTTGTTCCTTCCAACTAAAAAATTTCTGTGATTCTCTGATTTTGTGAAATATTTTTTTAATCAGTTTGTTATTTTAAGGGAGTTTATGACAGTGTCTATCACACCCACAAATATTCAGGAATAAAATTCATGAATCATTGGCTCTATGTTGTTCAATGTCATTTTAGGACCTATATCTTTATTAACATTCCAGCATTATTAGAAAAATTATTTAAAAAGACAGAAAAAACATCCACCTTTAGGACCATGTGCTAGCCATGGTTTCTTTAATCTCAAAAAATGGAAAAATAAGGGTTGTGGTGAATGCTCACTCCTTCCCCATCACCATTAACTCATGCCCACAGGAGGATGTCCCAGCTGCCATGAGCTGTATGCCCTCTGCACCAGCACCAGGACAAGGCAGATTTTTCTCACACAGGACTGTAAGGTTTTCCTTTCCTTAGCCCCTTTCTGTCTGCTCTGGCTTAGGCATAGTTATACTCACAAATTCTTGGGGTCACAACTAGTTTGCAGTGAATTCCTGCCAAAGTTCATAGAGTTAACTCAGGGCTCAGAATGAAAACTCACTTTTCCCTGCAATTTTATTGACCCCTGCAGTCAGTTAATCCCCCCTCCCTCAAATGAGTGAGAGAGTGCAGCACAAAATCCATTCCTCACCACTGTTTTTCTTTGGTTTGATCTGTTAAGAGCAAAAGTTATTCTGCTTCCCCTGTTTGACCCCTGCAGGTTAAAAGGACAGATGAATTTGGGTGAAATAGTACAACTGTCACCTACTGGTTTCAAATGAGGGTCTGGGAAAGGATTGCTTAGGACTTCAGGTGGCAGATGATTTTTTTTTTTTCTCATACTGCAGATCAAAAATTATGTATTGGAAGAAAAAAATGCTCTTTAAAAAATAATTCTTTTGATGTGATATTATAGGCACTCCAAACTTCACCTTCTGTCCTCAAAACTCTGCCATTCTTAGCCAATATCAAATGAATCAATCCCAGACTCTTATGGATGATTATTACTTCTGTGTATATAGCAATTAAATCTCATGGACATGACTCTTCTCATTTTCCATCTGTTCTGTGTCAACGAGCTGTACCAGTGACCTTTTCTACAACCATGGCCATTCTCTGTTTGTACTGCAATTTCCACGCTTGTGCAGTGAAAATAATGACAACTTGCCTTCCAAGGGCATGGGAAGATATAACAATGAATGATGTCCCAAGGGCCTAATTCAAAGTCCACTGAAGTAGCAGAGAACCTTTCAGCTGAATTCAACATGCATTCAATCAGGTGCTGTAAAAGCCAGATCATTCTACTGCACACCAAACCTCAGGGCTGATGTAGCCCCGTGCTTCAGACAGCAAATCAGGCACCCATCAACCCTAATTTCTGCAAACATGTTTGTTTATTGATATATTCAGTGTTCATTTCTCATTCCACAATTTTCAGCCCTTGGCAGGCCCCCAGTAAAAGTACACAGTTCTTGTTGTCTGGAATGCTGTTCTGACATTTTCCATCTGAATTATATGGCAAGGGTTTTGGTGCAACTACTGAAAGAGAAGGATAGAAAAATAACCAATTGGGATATGTAGATATGCTCCCCTTTTTTTATTTTTTTTCCTTCTCAAATTATGAACTCCCTAGAATTTTTCAGGTTGGTGCAGACCTCTGGGTAAATTTTATTTACATAGATATCTTTATGTTAAATGTCCAAACATGACCATTTTCTGCAGCCTTTCCTGGAACTTCCAGAATTAGTCTGTGCACCATAGGCTATGTCTGTCGTGGTAAATTAGATGTTCCTACTGCTGTTCTCTGTCAGCGAGGCCAACAGGGAAGGATCAACCCAGTTCACACAAATAACATTCCTTGCTGTCCAGAGCTGAGTGGCTGTATGCAAAGTGCCAGCTGAGATTGGCTTCCTGCCCATGAAAACTTCCAGTCTATTTTGGGACCTGTTTGTAAGGCTGAGAGTCAGCCCAGGTCAGTGCCACACGAGGTAAAACTTCTACAAAGAGTTTGAAAGCCCATTCTCCAGAATCTGGGAATGCTCCTGGGTAACTGAAACCTCTGAGGAGAGCAGAAAACAGACTGAAAGTGGTGCCTTTTGATGAATAAACCATTTTACTTAAGATCAGAAAAGTGCAGTGCATCCAAGAAAACTCAGGCATATAATTTGGTCACCTGACACCATCTTCAGCTATCTCTGTTTATAGCTAATGAAGAAAAACTTGTGCCTCCAGAGAATCATCTGGAGAAATGGCATCATGTGTGAGGAGTTTTGCTGCCTTTGTGTAGCTGGAAGTCATGAATAGCTTGATCCACATGAAACTTGGAAAATCCTACTCTTCCTTTGATATATAAAAAATATTTATAATTCAAATTTTCCTCTATTTCTTTTTTTTTTTTCCCAAAAATCTATTTAACTCCTGACTTTATAAAATAAATAGTATTTGAAGAGAGCAAAAAGTATACCTGAAATTAGTTGAGTTTATACACAATGAAGACTTAAGACCAAATGTCATGGCAAAGATGGGGAAGCATTGGTGGTTTGCCTGGGGCAACTCCTGCATGGGAGTATTTTAAGAACAGCCTATGAAACAATGTGCCTGCTGATATTTTCCTGGGGCAAAGGAATGAACCAAGAGACCTACTGAGACCCTGATTATTTTGTTATTTGGAGCCCAGGGTTTTATAGAGTAGTGGTGGTTAAAATCTTATGACTGGAATGTAACCCTCCTGGAAAATAAAAGTAATCAAATTAGAGTTTTCAGTTTTGAAGTATGTAAATTTACTCCTATTTTGCCAATATACAAAATGTCACTGGTTATATTAGTCAACATTTTGCATAATATAAAACTTTTAAATAAAGTTGTTTAATAATTGTATGTCATTCTCCAATGATTTTTATGTTTAGAACCAAAAGTAAATTAAAGAAACTTTTTTTATCCACTGGTGTTTTCATCATATCAATCTATGGACAGTGAAACAGAGACAATAGGAAGAACAAAAAAAATTAATTTTGAAATACTTGTGAATCCTGTAAAGCCATAATTTTGCCCATGTTTTTAAGCATTAAGAGCCAGTTTGACATCAGTACCCTGAGTCAATAAAGTACTTGAAACACAAATTTTGCTGCCAATTTTGGCAACATGATGAGTCCTGTGTTCCATAGATACAGCTAAATCAAAATATTTGGACATCCAAACATCATCATGGGAGAAGGAGGCCAGTGGACCTGAAGAGTAGATACAGTTTGTATTTGCTGACATAAATTAAAACTACTTCAAAGAGAGCTTAAAAATCAGTTCCTGGCCTTTGTGATTCAGTGTCAAAGACTCAGAACAGTATTAATCTGTTTAATATACACTGTTTATCTCATCTTTTAACCACAAGATGCACAACCTCTTGTTTCTGAAGAATTCAGCCACATTCCACCTCAGTAATGGCTCCCACATTTTAATTTAATTTTTTTGTAATCTACTAAACCCATTATTTACTACTGGAATTAAATTCTTTGTTGTTAGCCTTGTTTGTTTTTTTGGTGACTTTACAGATGTAAGCAGAAGTGACCTTCAAGATGAGGAGCCTCATTGGATTTACCACCTGCTCCACCAATGGCCTACAGACCAACGTTTGAGGTGTCCAGAATGTATTTTGGTAGTAAGTACAATTTTAGCAGAAATTTAATCAACTTCCCCCTGTTAAATATTTATCCAATTATGCAAGTGACAAGCGAAAAATGAATGAATTCCTTTTAACATAATATAAAATAGCACATAGCAGAAGGGAATTTTATCATTAAAGATATAATGAGATCATGAACACCTCCAAAGGGGTGAGTTAATCAAATAAGGCCATAATATGACAAGCAGCCTGTCAGAAGAAATTCTATTTGCTGCAGTACGCGAGTTGCATTTGAGTTAATAATTGAGTCGTGTAACCACCCTACCAACCTTGTTAGAGGATGTCACACTCAGCCTTGCTGATGAAGGAGGACAAAAGTGGATGGTTTGAAAGGGGAATTCCCAAAGCTGATATTGACAGTGGGTGTAATTACAGAAACTGCTGACTCTGACAGATGCAGACCTTTCCCTCAGGTGTACATAGTGTGTACTGCCCTGCCTTCTTCAAAATAATGATGCCCCAGGCATTAAGTGTATCTATTAGCATGTGTACTTGAAGAACTAGCTGTTTAGAGCACATTCTGAAGCATATCACTGAAGAGGCTCAAGATATGTACTTTTCTTTTGAGAAGGAAGAATTTAAGATCCGTACCCTTAGCTGGTCCAAAATCCTACAGCTCCACTGACATCAGCCCAGCTCTCGTGATTTACACGGGCTAATGCTTTGTCTCACAGTATGTAATCTTTTTCCATTAATATTTACCTGCTGTTCCATAATGACTACAAAATGCCTGACAATAGCTAGACAGTGGGAGTTCTGTGACTGCCACTTACTACACAAATCATCATCAAGCTACTGATACCTTGCGCTTCCTCCATTTTTCTGTCACATCCATCTGGTGTCCCTCCCACACAGACTAAGAGTAGACACTGCTTCCAAGTGCAGTTATCCTGCATTGGGAGGGAAAATAGTGTTGCAAGAGCAATAGGCAAAAATTAGCATGTGATTTCTAATAGCAACAACATGATAACATAGAGGCTCCTTCCCTCCAGAAGCTCAAGGCACTCAGAATAATATGCAAGTTGTATTTTGTAGAAGAATAAATGTAAGGTACTAAGAGATTAAAGGATTAGTCTGTGATCATACTATTGGCAGATCTTCCAGCTGTAAAAGCAAAGAAAGGGAAAAAAAGAGTAAATTCATTTTAAGAATAACTTCACTACAGGTACAAAATATTATCAAGTCTAAAGCTGTGCAGAAGCTGTCATAATGAATCATGAATCCTGTCAGAAGTCATTGAAATTCATACTTTGTGAACTTTCTGAAAAAGAACCAAATAACTGCTGACACAGTTTGCTAGCTTTGGATAAGTTTGTCTTTTGAAAACTTCAAGAATTGAAGGCTCAGCTCACTCAGAAGTGCCATAGATTTAATCTGAAAATCATGTTAACTTGTCTACAATGACCTATGTTACTGATCATCATACTATCTTCCTGGTCTTGTGATCTTCATATAAAAGAAGACATGACTATGACACCTCTGAACCTTTTCCACTTGAAACACAGCTTCATCTGAAAAGAATCATTTCCAGGAACTCGGATGTAACAGTCATATATATCTGAAATATCTTGAAGAAGAAAATACTGTCAGAAAATACTGTTTCTGGTGGGCAGAAATAACACCAGTAACCATAACATAGACATATATATTATTAAAAAAAATATATATATATAAAAAAATCAATGTTCTACATTGGATTTCAGATGATCCTTATACAAGACTGTCTTTACCACTTATCTTGTGATTCTACCATAAACCCATAATTCACTATCTGTTTCCCTTTTTACTGAGCCTTGCAACATTTTATTTGTGAATCAATTTCTACCTGTCATCTCAGAACAACCGAGCTTCACTTTCCCTGTCCTTTGTCTCTATCTATTCCTAGTTCCTTTAATACAGAGAAAACATCTCTTTTATGAGTTACTGCTGCGCCTGCTGCAGTGGGACACTCACCTTGGCTGAAGAGACAGGCACAGTTTATCACAAACCCCAAAACATCCTGCCCTCCTCAGACAGGGAGGTTTGGAGTGCTTACAGGACACTTACAGCCCTGTCCCCAGAGGACACCCAGCACCTGGGTCTGCAGACAGACGCTGCTGACAGCTGCTTGGCGTTTCTGCTTCAACTCCCCCCTAATTTTGCATTGCGACCCTTTGCTGACTTTGTTTGATTAGTAAAAATATGCATTAAGCCAGATTCAGGGGGTGGGGTGGTGTTTAAGTAGCTGCCAAGTGCAAATGGGTCTTTTGTAGCCATCAGGAAGAAGCAAACAGCTTCAGAGAGGAATATTAAGTGGCACCCAGTAAAATCATGTAGCAGAGGAAGTGATGGACATGAGGTAGAGAGCAATGCATTAAAATGCATCTCCTGTGTGTCTAAGCACTCAAAATTCTAAAGCACTGAACAAGCTTCTGCTAGCTCAGACTGGAAAACATCACACAGAGAGACAACAATTTTAGTCTCAGGAACTGGCTGAACTTAGTTCAAGAAATCCCAGGCATAGGATGTGGGATATAGGAAAAAATACATATAGGAAACCATCAACCACAGCAAAAAGGCTCAGTCTCCTAAAAGAGAGCCTAAGGTGGGACCTAAGCACCTGCTAGTTCAGGCTGTTCGTGCTGTCAAGATCAGTTTTTCAAGCAGCTGAGTCTGTGATCTGGTCTTAGCTGAGCTCAGTTTAGGGCTCCAGAGGCAGGTGTCAGTATGTGAGGCACATTTCTGAGCTGTTTTGTAGTCAGTGGAATGAGATCATGCAATCCCATTGGAATTCAGTGCACACATTCAAAACCAGGCTGGGTCGAGCTTTGCCCAGCCTGGTCTAGGGGAAGGTATCTCTGTCCATGGCAGATGGACCTAGGTGAGTTTTAAGGACTATTCCAGCTCAAGCCATTCCAGGATTCCGTGATTCTCTGAATTTAGATGAGTAGCCAGTTTGTGGTGGGGATTTGTGCCAGAGAAGGATTCAACAAGACCAACCAACCTGACAAGCCCTCCACTGGCTGTAAAGAAAAATTCACCATCCAGCACAGAAGTAACAACTCATTTCTGGATATTTTAACCAAACTCTAGATCCTACTGGCTGGGGTGAAGGCTTCTTGGAGTGGGGTTTGAGGGTTTAGTTACATTTCAAAAAGGTTAATATTAACGTGTGGACTTGTCCAGAATAAAGAGGCCCATCAGAGCAGATTTTGGAAATTATTCTCTATTCTGTTAAGCTGACAGAGTGCTGCCCATAGGAAAATGTGTTAACCATGTCAAAGTCAGAAGCACCACGTTTTATTCCTGGTGAGTAGGACTGGCTCACTCAGGTACCCCTGCCAAACTTTAGGTCAAGGATAGCAACACACCAAAGCAGGATGTCAAAACAGTACCAAATCCTATCAGACTCTCAAAAAATCGTTACCCATGCTAAATCTT
This sequence comes from Zonotrichia leucophrys gambelii, assembly GCF_028769735.1. Taxonomy (NCBI): domain Eukaryota; kingdom Metazoa; phylum Chordata; class Aves; order Passeriformes; family Passerellidae; genus Zonotrichia; species Zonotrichia leucophrys. Next base: position 4,362,504 of record NC_088200.1, read on the forward strand.
TGTGTGATTGCTCCAAGCACGTCCCCTATTTCAGTCACAAATTAAGCTTTCAGTTGCTAGTGAGTCTGCCTATGAACTTGCATATTCAGTAGGCATTCTGGCAGGGTACCACAGCATGAAGACACAGAAGGCTAAACAGCAGAGCTATAAATAAAGTGGGATCCTGCTTCCAAGAAATGCTAACACCTACACAGCTCACTATTTGTAATTTAACAGGGTACTGAAGGGCCAAATTTCCCCCTACTTGTCTTCAGAATGAGCAGGGAGAGGAGAACAACTGGAAGTGAATCAAAAGGTAAAGAAATCCTTGTGAACAAATAAAAAAAGGCAAAATAAATAGACAGTGTGTGTCTTAGGAAGATTTAAATTAATTAATTCACGGTAGAGGTGAAGAAGAGACAACTGGTTATTTTTAGTGTGCCTTTCTCTGCAGTCAGTATGTTATAAACAAGGCATTTTGGTCACATTTTCTGCAAGTCCATGTATTTTCAGAGCTCTGAGCTATTGCCTGTGCTTAAATTTAGATGAGCTGCAGGTTTTTAGATTGCTCCTGTATTTCAACGCCTTTTTTAACTTATTTGCTTATTTCCTACCATGTACAAACTTCTTCAGAACAAACTTTGGAAAGAGATCTGGGGACAGTACTTTGAAACTTGGTCAGTCTGATCCCATTTTGGCTGTGTCTTTTCACTTGATGGCCCTCAAAGATTTGTGAATGCTGCAGAAGGTGTGGGAAAGAGAGAAAAAGCTGCAATTTTTAATGTATCATTTATTTGTCCTTCCTGAGTTGGGACAGATCATCTCTATCATTTCAATAAAGCTCCTAACAGCAGAGAGAATTCTTTCCTTGTCTTCAGAGCTTGAAGAAGCACAATTGCAATTCTAGTCCAGATGCCATCATGCTGCTTTGAAGAGCTGTGCCAGACAGAGATATTTTAACAGAATTACAATTCTGTGGGTGTATTAGTGCCTGAACCACAAGTCTTCATTAGTATCTATCTTCTCGCTCAAAATCCAAATATGCAGAAAGAACTCACATAAATTCTAACAGAAATGAAATGTATTTTTCTTGGTTTGCCTCAGGAAAAAAAGAAAAAGGTTTGAATTCTAGAAAAGGAAAATTTCAGATTTTTTTTTCCATGTTAATTTGGGATTCTCTCTTGAAAATGCTTATCTGTAACAGAGTCAGGGAACAGTAACCTGTACTGATTTAGCTGAAGCTACATTCCCACAAAAATAATGGAATAAACATCTCAAATTTTGTAAACACCTAGAGGATAATAAGAGAAGAACATCATTCAATTTACATTCATCAAAAACAAATCACATCAAACTAATCTGATTCCTGTTATGACATGGTAACTGGCTTTGTTCATGAGGGAGAAGTAGGAAATGTCATATAGTTTGACTGTAGCAAAGCTTTGACACTCCTCCCACGAAGGACTTAGAAAAAACTTTGAGAAACATTTTCCAGGTGACCCTTCAGGGTGTGGGACCATGCAGCTACTGTCAGAGCATCAGAATTAGACAGCTACCCCCAGTCAATACTGTGGGCTATTTAGGATTCTGTCTTAAGTCTGGCACAACTCATAATTCTGTAAATGGTTTGGATGAAAGGATAGAAAACATATTTATTGCAGTCACGGAGACCACCAAGGTGAACATTAGGAAATGTTGGAGGAGTGGAATTCAAAACAATTGGAGGGAAGTGGAGGTAAAAGTAAGTGCTGTTCAGGAAGGTCAAATGCGAAGTGAATCTCTTGGAAACCAGAACCACACACACCAAAGGGGAATTCTGGCCTGACAGAGGTGTGGCAGAATGGGATCTGATTATTATTAATATTAGACTGAGCCAAAAAAAAAATCACAGATTAATTTATCACAGAATGTTTTGGGTTCAAAGGGACCATCCTGTTCAAACTCAAGGGCAGGAACAGGGATACCTTCCACAAGGCCACATTGCTCCCAGCCCTGCTCAGCCTTTCAGGGATGGAGCATCCTCTGGGCACGGCCTCACCATCCTCAAAGTGAAGAATTTATTCCTAATATCTAATCTAAACCCTTCTGAATAGTTTAGAGCCATTCTCCCTTGTCCTGTCACTTCATGCCACTGTCCAAAGTCCCTCTCCAGCTCTCTTGGAGCTGACTGAGGTGCTGGAAAGTGCTCTAAGGTCTCCCAAAGCCTTCTTTTCTCCAGGTTGAACAACCACAACCTCCTCAGTCACAACCTGAGTCAAAAATCTTGGGTGGGTGCATAGAGAGCACAGCAATTTAGAAGGATGGGGACTTTTGTAAAAAACTCAGTAGAAAATTAGACTGATTTGGTTCGGTGCAGAAAATATGACTTAAGAAAAAGGTTTAAAAAATTAATGTATTTTAATATGGTAAGTAGAAAAACATGGAGAAAATGTGAAACAAGTCTTCAATGGTAAAAGGAAGCTTGGGGAAAGAATTAAAGTCTTTTCTCTGTCTACTGTTGTTAGGCCAAGAAGTAATAAAGCAAAGAAGATTAAAATCCAGCATCAGGAAATGCTTTCATCACTCAAAATTTCTAAGAAAAATTGAACTAGCATTTGTCACAAGTGACATAACTGACCCTGTCTTTATGAAAGGAGATGGACTACATGACCTCTTAGTGTCCCTTCTAGTCCCATTTTAATTGATTTCTCCAAGAAAGAAAAATATTTCTTTCTCTGAAAGATACACCTATCCTTAACTGAAGCATAAATACCCTGAAAGTAGTAACTGTAACTCCTTAGGTTTCACAAAATACACGAGAGAAACATCTGTGCTCTTGATAAGAAAAGAATAATGTCACAGTTGAGAATTGTGAATGGAAAGAGATAATCTCAAATTGAATATTTTTAATGTGGGAATTGCTATTTTGATGGGAAAAAAAAAAGACCAGTGCAGCACACAAACCCTACCAATCTGATTTGACAGATTAACTGATATATCACATTTACTGATCTCTTTCTGCAAGACCCTGACAACTGAGAATGGGGCAAGGGAATAGTAGGGATGTTCTCCCTATAATACTGACAGATGCAAGAGTGACTCTGGGAGCAGAGGTTCATAAAACTCATGGAGCTTTCAATGTTATAATTGTCATTGTTCACCCGTAACAATGAATTTGCTTTCATTGTTGCTGCTCTGCTAGCTGCAAGTCCTGCTTGGAAGAATGCAACACACAGCCACGAGTCTGGCTCTGAAACTTTCCAAACCTTGTTGGCTCCTCAGCAGCTGAAATGAACCATTCCAACACCACTGTCCTGGGCAGATGTGATGCTCTGCACTCCCAGGGGCAAAGAGTGCACCAAAGAACACACATCTTAACCAGAAATTCTGATAGATTCAAGAAGGAAGGAAGACACTGCAGACACTAGTAATTGTTCATGTCTTTCTCCAGCTCAATATTGGCCAAATTGTCAAAAACAAGCCCTTGTCCCAAATCTTCCCCATTCCCCCCCAAAAAAACCCAAAACCAGAACAAGATATATACCCTTACAAAGGCAGCTAGAGTAATGAAATAACAAGATTTCAATAGCAGAAACAAGATTTCAATAAAAACTATGTTTCAGAATTTCCATATAAACTGCATTAAGTATTTAAATGTGATGATAGTTTTTCAGAATCCAAACAGTCCTTCAACGAATTGGAATTTTATTACTCTACTTTTTAGCCAGTGTGTCAGTGCAATAGAGAATATTCCCCAAGATGCCCATTTCAGCTTTATCTTGGGAATTAATTAAAATTTGATGAGGTATTCCTGTGATGATCAGGCTTTCAAAAACTGAATTTTAAGGTTTTACTAGAATCAAAAGAGTAAGAGGATAAACAGATGTGTGAAGTCTTTGCAAAATCTATTTATTATCCATATGCAATATCCATCTGGTCAGATTCACCTCCCTTTTATGACTGAGCAATTTTTTTTACTTCATTTCAATGACTAATTGAATTCAATATTACAAAATGTAAATTAGAATAATATTCTGGCCTTTCTTTAATCTCATTTCCTTTCACTTACTTTAATACCAGTTTTAAGATCTAACAATAAAATTTAATCCACACACATCATCTGCTAGGGAAAGGAGCTGGCAAAGTTGATCTTTGAGATACTGAAGGTTGTGAGCCCAAGGTTTATTAAACATTTCACCTTTTCACTTCCATTGTCTCATCAAAAGTGGAAGTTTTCATAAAAGAGGATGATTTCTGTTGGGAGTGGTGTTTCAAAGAGTGCTGTTTTTGTCTCCTGAGTTCAGCCAATAAACAAGTGAAGCAGAAGCAGCAGGGCAGAGATTTCTGTGAATGTGAAGAAGAGAAAAAGAAATGTGGAGCACAAGTTCCCGAGCAGGAGGGCCACTTCTGGTGACAGCACTTTGCACAGAAGAGCTGCCATGAAATATTTTGCCAGTGAAGCATCTTGGTCTCATTTTTCCTGATGCTTTAGTGACAACAAATATGGTTTAACTTTCAGAGACCTGTTCTTGGGAGAGGGGGAAAAAAGGTAATGAGGGTATGAAAGGAGCTGGAATCCCTTCAAATAGTGATCAGATAGTTTGATTATCATTGTAAATCTAGGTATGGCTCAGACTGCCCAGCATGCTACCCAGTCTCTGACAGCATCTAATAGCAGATAGGAAAACAAAATCAGATTGTAGGTTTTTTCCTTCCAAATGGAGTTCCATCCCCTTGTGCACTGCTGCTCCCTAAGTCTTTTATTTAACACTCCTGGACAGTTGTGCTTTCCATTAGTGGATATCCCAAATTGCTTTTGAATCATGCAAAACATAAACTTTCCACAGCAAATTGGCTCAAAGCCCAGCCACGGTAGTAGAAAAGTTGTCTTTTATCAGTCCTGTCTCAGAGTTGTCAGTAATCACAATAATCAAACCATCACACAGTCATGGGGCTTAATAGGGAAGGCAAGGTGTGAAAAACCAGCTTCACACTCCACCAGATTTTGAACAGGTACAGGAACAACAATAATTTAGACCTTGGGGAAGCATGCTGAATCAGGGTATGATACAAGTCCAGCTGCAACAGGCACTTTGCCCTGAAACTCAGAAATCCCAGTGGGAAACTCTGTAAAGGCCCAGGGGAGTGTAATGGGTGCAATTTTAAAGCACTGTACCTTTGAAGGTCAGCCTGGACTGAAGACACCACTTCAAGAAGTGTCTGGGGAGTGGAGGACAGCCATCCTCAGGAGGAGAAACAGGGGGTGACATGTGTGACATTGCTCTTACACAGCAAACTCTGACCTCCTGATGACTGGCCCTGAGAGCATCCATTTGTTTCAGTTAAATCATCAGAAAGATGTAGGAAAATGTAATGACACACATATATCACCAGCCCAATCTGCATTCATTTTGCAAACATAAAAGCAAGAGGCTTAAAACATATTAATCTACGATTCTCTGGCACTTCAAGAGTGCCTGAAACTTCCATTCTTAGGGGCATGAAGCTGTCGATGGCTGATCTATGTCTTGTCAATTCTAAATCAGAAATAATGAGGCAAATCAGTTACATCTAGGCTGGTGCAAATCTTTTTTTTTTTTTTTTTTCCTCTTCTCCTTTGGAACCAATTACCAAAGTAACTCTGAAACAGCTAATGTGAAATACAGTCTTGCCAATCAGCAGATTTTCCAGGAGCATCCATCAGTCAGCTGTCTGCAGCTCTGAGATGGAGCTTAACTCTCTCTAAATTAATAAAAAGAAACCATCTGGAAGACACTTTTCTCCTGAGCAAGAAGCAAAGGCACGCTGGCTGTTCACTAGTGTCATTGCAAAGCACTTGTGAAATGTCAGGAGCAATGGAAATAGTTTCACATATTTACCTGTGTTCTCAAAGAACTTAATTTGAATTTCACTGTGATTTTTTTGTCTCCTTCCCTGGACTGGAATTTCTGGAATTTGAGGCATGACCACAGCATAGTACAAAGGGCTCATGTCAGATGGCAAATCCCAGTTCTAACCATTTCTGAGTGTGTGAGGGAAGCCACCACAGGATCCCAGATCAGAGCAGTGAGCCTTCTTGAAAGGAGAGGGAAAGAAGCAAATGATGCAAAGAAGACCAGAACAAAAGAATACAATTAAAGAGAAGAAAAGGAACAAGAGTGATATGACATGGATAACAATAATGCAGAAAACAGAGCCTAACTTCTAGATGCCAGTGTGACAGACGTAAAATACATAAAACACACTTCACTACTAGTCCATCATAGGGTAAGGCTCCACTAATGGAAAATAAATTTTCTTCAAAACATTTTCCTATGTCTCTTCACTCTGGTGAGATTGAGCAGCTGGAAAATTCTCAGCACCCTCCTCTGAGGAACAGGGGCCATGGAGCAAAACCTTTTGCAGGCTTCTTGAAGGAAACTGAAAATGTACCAAACTGTCACCAACTATGCATTCCCACAATGTTTAGTTTTATTGCCCTCCTATTTATGTTCATGTTTTCATAGGTGCTTTTTTAAAAATGTTTTCCAAGATAATGTATTTTTCTATTAGAACATGCCAGAAATGGGTTCACTCTCACACAGTTCTAGAAAGAAACTAATTTTGCTTTGAGTATGTTCAACTAAAATTAATCACCAGTGCATGCAAAGCAGCGGAAAAGAGGTAAGACTTTCACTGTAAAAGCTCCTGGAGGTAACATAAAGTGGACTAATGTTCCTATTAGGCTCATCACACTTGGAAGATTTCAGAGCCTGCATAGATTGATTTCCTCTTGGCACAAAGCCTGGACACTTAGATGGACATTTAAAAGTATTTGCAATTCAGACAGCTTTAAGACTACTCAAAAAAACCCCGATATATGATCAGAGGTGCATCTATTTCTAAACTAGAAGTTGACTGAGGAGTTTTACTGGTCTATCCTCTATATTCATACAAGAGTCTCATATGAAAGTCATGTAAATGACATTGGAGCTAGCTTGATATCTTCCTCTTATTTGTGCGTATTACACTAAGCACAACTGCAGATTACTTCTTACTTTGAAACAGTAATCTACAGTTTAGTTATAATACACTTTTTGTTATAAAATAATACAGAATCTATGGTGCAAAGGAAATAATTTGTCTGAATTGTCTCCTTATAAATGAGAACAATCAATGTTTTTCCCCTAAGGAAAAAAAAAAAAAAACTTTCTAGAGAGTAGGGTGCAGGCAGGATGCTGAAACATTCCATTTAAATACATTCCACTACCCAAAATTGGTATTGGATGCACAGGCTTTATAAAATCTCCCAGGTGTAAGTCAGGTAGGTTCTGAGATCAGAAAGACTCTTTTTTGTTGTTGCTGTTGTTTTGTTTTTCCTATAGCTTAGTCTACCCTTTGGAGGGTCAAACTCACAATTCACCTTTAAGGCTCAGTGAATCCCAGGATTTTTGCTGATTCTCTGCCCAACAGAGCCACAGCTGTAGGAGGACACACTTTGAAAAAAATGCCTTCCTAATATGATTTTTGCTTTTCTTCTGAGAGGACATGTTTCTTCAACACAGGAGATTGGAAAGTATTATAATTCATTGTTCTCTACCTCGCTATTTAGCTAATATACTCAAATTTCCTGTTAAATGACTTTAAGAAACACAAAACCCCAGCCCCATTCATAGACTAATAGAAGCACTTAGGTTGGAAAATCCATCTAAAATCATCAAGTCCAACCATTACCTAAACACTGGTGGTAAGGACACCACTTAAACCATGTCCTCAAAGACCACACATCTTTTAAATTCCTCCCTGGAGGGATTGGAACCCCACCACTGTCCTGGGCAGCTGTGCCAGGGCTGGAGAACCCTTTCAATGAAGAACAGTTCTGTAATATCCAATCTAAACATCACCTCTCACGGCTTTAGGCCATTTCCTCTCATCCTGTCCAGTTGCCAATAGATGGGTTTTCCTCAACAGGAGAGATTTTTTCTATTTCCTGAAAGCTGTTGCTCACTGCTGGTAAAATGCACCTCAGGGATAAAGACTGACTTTTTCCCCAGATGTATACATAGAACCAGTGACCCAAACTATGTCTTCTACAGTGTCAGAGGGAACAACTACATCTAATTCATACCCACAGCTCCTTGGCAGTCACTATGATCAAACTCACTTTGACAAAAATTCACCCACTCTGAGATTTTCCCCCATGATCTCAAAACAACTACTTTTCAGTAGGGCTCTAAATGGAAGATTTCTCTTCACACAGTGCTATAAGTAAAGTCAGCAAACTGTCAGCTCTGGCAGATTGTGCCTGGTCTCTGTAATTGAGTTTGATTAAGAGTTTTGTTGCCATCACTGGCTTTATTCCCTTCCTATGTAAACATTTTACATCTTCTTATTGTTAAATATTGTTTTGCTTTGTTTGTTTGGTAGAGCTGCCACAGAAGATGAACATTCAAATATAGAATTAATGAACATTGATGTCATTGTGTTGAAAGGAACATAAGGTTGGGAGGGGGAAAAGAGACATTCTAATTATTGGAGTGTTTGGTAGGAGTTTATTTTACAAACATTATCATTATGTTGACAACAGTGAGTCAATATGTTCCACTAGGCTTTTGTTGCTTTCAGGAATGGGAGGATGGAGTATGGATGCTGTTTTCTTCATAGCATACATACTATTTTGAGGTCTCAAGCAGGCCTGACTGCCTGCAAATGGGGGGAAAAAAGAGTTTCTGCCTCCTGGTATCTCACCACCATTTAGATAACGTACACCAGGTGGCAAAAATCCAGCTAAGAGGCATGGCTGTGCTGAAGTTGGCATCCACAGGATCACAGAATCATGGATTGGATTTGGTTGGAAGGGACCTTAAAACTCATCTTGTTCCAAGCCCTGCTGTGGACAGGGACGCCTTCTACTAGGGCAGGGTTCTCCAATTCTCATTCCATCCTTGAGGGATGAGCAGAACAGCAAGGGTTTCAGGGCTCTGCACAGACACTCTGGTGTACATGACCCTTTCATATCAGATCCAACACTCACAGCTCTGACACAGAGACCCCTTGGAGCAGCACTCAGAGACCAACTGACCCCATTCCCTGAATTCACTGCAACAGAAATGAGTGAAGAAAGATATTCATCTTATAGTAGTAAAGAGAGGAAGATATTTTTGAAAGTACGCACAAAAATATCCTTAAACTCCTGAAATAAAATTATGTAGTTTTCTTTTAAGATGTTGAAAGCTTTTTCTTCCTTGGAAAGACAAACAGTTCCTTGAAAGTGAATTGTTTTACCAGCAGTTTACATATAAGTTGTGTGTCTCAGTATAACAGAGACACCCAAATTAGAAACATGTCTTTGAACAAAACTGCTCAGATCTCCTTTATAATGAAAAGAATTGCCACAGGGGATTTCTTGGGAAAAGTAATTTTTTTCCATTTTAAAATGAAAACTTTAAAATTCACATTTTAAAAATCTGCAAGGCTGTGCCTAAATTACTTCGGGTTTGTTTATTTTTTAATGTGTGTTAGGAGATAAAAGAGCCTTGACACATAGATATGGGAGAGAAACAGAACCACCTTTAAATTTTCTATCAAAAGTGGTCAACAGCTGTTTTCAAATTAATTACTCTCCATGATGTCTTTGCCTACATTACTAGACACTGTTTTCTACTATCCTGAATTATGGCCAGGTCTTCCAAAACATATTCTGCTAAATGCTTCAATGAAGCCACAGGAATTATTTCTCCATAAATTATTCCCCACTTTTTTTTTTTTTTTTGTGCTCAATAAAAACTAGGTATCCTATAGGGCTGTAGAAATAAACCATACCAAATTAGCTCCTTTAGTAGTGCGGCTGAATAAATGGCATTTCTTACCCCAGTGGCAGCTCCATTACACCCAGGTTGAGGTCATACTTCCTCGTTAATGAGGTGGCTGTGAAGGGGCCCAAAACAGGACAAATAGAGAGGGAGTCTTCAATCAGCTGAAGTTTGTTCTCATATCAGTGCACTGCAGGCACACCTAGTTAGCTTTCCATTAGTGTTAATCAAGCATGGTAGTTGTGCATCAGCTGGGAGTTAAATCTTAGCCTGCAATTTTGTACCATTCGGAGCCTTTGATTTAATTTCTCGCACTGAGTATCAATCCATGGATAGGTCTGAGCTGATTTGTAGCCACAGTGATTAGATCACTGTAACTGATATATGATTAATCAATAGCTATGCTGCAATTCATCAATGTCACATTTATGAACTGCATGCTAATTAATTTTGTCTTTGCCTTGATTTTTTTTTTTAAGCACAGGAGAGTTCAAATTTTGATTGCTACTTGCATTTTTAACTATGAAATCTGAACCTGGGCAAGCATGGTGTGACTAAGGAAGTCAAACAAGGAAATTCCCAGAGAGATGAGAGGCAGGAGCTGTTTGGTACTCCAGGATGGTGTTCCTGACCCAGCTGCTGTTCACACTGGTAGGAGGGCAGACCCAAAGCTTTCTGAAGGGAAGGAGCCAGGAAAGGGCAGCTCTGGGGAAGACAGATCATGGGATGTGTCCCTGGGATGTTGCATTTCCAAACAGCAAAGCCACCTCAACAGAGACAGCTTGGGCAGGGAGCTCCTTCCCATGGCAGTGACATCTAGCCAGTTTCTTTCACCGAACTCCATGGAAAAACCATTGCTTCACAAAAATAATGATCCCTCCCTTGGAATAATAATGGAAATACCACAGATGGCTGCTCCTGCAGGCAGCCCTCAGAGGGAGGTGAGGGTGATCATCCAAGCACATGTGGCTGCCATTGTTAACAGCAATGGCCAAACACCAAAATGGGCTATCAGACATCATCCACGAGGACAAAGTGCAGATCAGATTCTCCTGGGTGCTTTTTACTCTGGGAGCCAGAGGAGGAAAATTTTATGTTTGCAGCTAAAACCCAAACTGATAGAAACCCCCTATAAGGAGAGCAGAAGACAGGAGAGAGGTGCAGAGACCAGATGAACAAAACTGAATTTCTTTGCAGCTGGTGTTGCCAGGGCTGTGGAAGTTCTCCCCATTGTGTGTTCCTGGCCTGGGAGAGGAAGGAATGGCACAGGGGGGAGCAGAACCAAGTACCCCCTACATTTACACTAACTTGCTTTGCTCTTTCCCATCATTTATTTTAAAATTAATAAAAATCAACCGACAACATTTCTTCAGTGGGAAATAAAGCTCAATAGTAAATCTTATCTGGACTCCAAAATATTTCAAAGAAAAGCCTGAAAGAGCTTTTATTTTTTTTTTTTAATTTGTAATTGTTACATATCCCATGCACACTTACACACACTTAGGACACTTTCTTAAACCATTTGCACTATGTTTAAATTTAATACCACACTTCACTACTTCTCCCAAGACAATCTAGTGCCCCAGAACTGGATTTACAATAATGTATAGATACAGTGTAATTGTTTTTTGAATGGCTGCAAGGGAAGAGGAAAAAATAATACCTAAAAAATAGCCTGTTGAGGGTGCTGGGGGAAAGTGCAGCACTGTTGGAAGAGCAAATTAATCTGGATTTATCTCCAGAGAGGAGGAATTAATCTCATTTGTATCCTGATCACTATGCACTGTGCCTAGCTGGGATAAATATTTTTAAAATATAGATGTCAGCCTTTGCTGTGTGACTGAAATGCATATTTGCCACAACAGCACTCAGCTGATGTCACCAGCCCCTCCTGAGAGCCACATGCCCACAGGCCAGCCCTGACCACCTGGTTCTGGTTCAGGTCCATAGCCCTGAGCTCTCCTGAGCCTGGGTTTGGCTTCAGACTTAAATATGTGTGTGGAAACAGAGCTTTGGCAAGATTAACCATTACTATATTGCTTCCCAACCTGATTATTATCCATCCAAGCACTCACTTGAGTAGATACAATGACATCATGTGTATATATATATATATATATATATATATATATATATATGTATTTATGATATGCATGCAATTCTATTTGATTGAAGGATTGTGTTTCAAGCACAAAGAACTTGGCATTATGAAAGTATATATTTATATTTGCAAATAGAGGGTGTAAGAACCACAGATCCAAAAGAGCATTACAGGCTAAAGGACATTGATGGCAAAAGGGCAAACAGGGCATTCAGGTCAGGATCACTGGGTCACATTGTCCGAAGAGGGATTTTAAATGTGAGGAAGGCTAATTAATTGTAAAATGGATTTGCTGACTGAAAATTTCTATCATAATGCATGTAATAGAAGAATCTGAAACAAATATTTCAGGAGGATCTTTTTACCAGTCTGTGCCACTGTTAAGCTTCTTACTGTGGTTTTGTGCTTTCTTCATTGAATTTCCTCTCTAGCTTTTTACTTTGTTCCTGTTATTCACTCTCACAAATTTTTTTTAGCTCGCTGGTTGCCTAGACAATAAAAATCGTGTCGAAAAATTGTTACTCCATTTTATATAATGGAACCAGAGCAGGAGAAAATTAAGTCCCCCTGATTTTTAAGATTTACATAGGCAGTTTACAGTAAAAGCCTAAAATAACACCCAGATTTCCTGAAGCCAAATTCAGGTCTTTAACCACAATGCTTTGCAACCCAATAGGGATTTTTATTCCTCTTTAATGAGCTGTTGTATTAACTTTAACAAATATTATAGTTAAATTCCAGTCAAACACGCAGAAGCAAAGCAAACATTAGGTCACTGTTAACAGCCTTAGGGTGGTGTCTAGGATAAAAGGGACTCTGCAATGAGTTTGAGGACATATAAAAGTCTGGAACACCAGCTCTGAGCATGATTCTGTATCTGAGACACTACAGGTCATGCTGGGATGTAAATCAAGGGGAGCAAATGGTCTCATTAAAGTTAGGACACGAAGGCAGTGCCATTCCCATAAACACAATGCCATCACCTTGGAACCTTTCCAAACATCATTAGTGCCAACACTGGGATCCTGCGTCCAGCCCTACATGTACATAGCAGGCACAGAACCTTTCCAAAAAAGGGTGGAAACACAGGGAGAACCACAAGGTGGTCATGAAGTTGGAGGCTGGGGGAAAAGCCTTTGGTGAGGCTGAGGAAAATCCCCTTTTTAGTCTTGACCAAGACAATGTTTGGTTTGATCAATCTGAAAGTATCTGCAAAGGAGATGATAACTGACAGTCAGCTCTTTAAGAAAGGGGAAACATAATGAGTTTCAAAGGCTCATGGTAGAAGATAAATTCAAACTACAAATTGCTTCACTTCTTTAACACTGAAAGTCATAAACCACTGGAACATTTTGTCACTGAGCATGATGGATTCACTTTTGCTTGAAGTCTTAAATCAAGACTGAATACTTTTATAAATAGATATCTAGCAGCTTAACCAGATGTTATATACCCCAGAAAGTAATAACAAGGTGAAATTGCTTTTGTGTGAGCTATGTGGGGAGCCACACAATGCCCTCACCGTGCTGTGCCTTAGTTTTAGGTGCACTGTAACTGTGCCGTGGTAAGCACCAGCACCTGCAGTCAGATACCCTGCTTAGGTTCTGCAGCAGATGCAGTTTCAGGTGTGAGACCACAGCAGGCATGTTTGGAAATCAAATCACCAGAAACAGCTCACATACCTGAGCAACAGTCCACGGGATGAACAGGGAAGGATTACAGATCCCTTGGGAGGTATTTTGACAAGGAACCAGTTGACAGAATATTTATCCATCCTGAAATTTGGTCACTTCTCATACTTAAGGGACAGCTGAGAAACATAGTTGTGTAGCATAATATAGTGGTTTATGCAGGCAGAGTTATCCTCTCGCCTCCTGCTGTTGGATGGCAGTGTGGGTGGGAGCCAGGGGCTCAGCAAACACTAGGGGTTACCTCCTTGCCTATATCTGATCTGATCAGGTCACAAAACATGCCCACACCATGGAACAGAACCATGGATTTGTTTGGGTTGCAAGGGAGTTATGCCCATCTCCATCCACCCCTGCCATGGGAAAGGACACCTTCCACTATCCCAGAGATCCATCCAACCTTGCCTTCAACATTTTTTTTCCAGGGATGGAAATCCACAACTTCTCTGGGCAACTTCTGCCAGCCTTTGACCAGCTGAGATCAATTTTGTAAAATTAGGGACTTAATTACTAAGATGATCAATTTCAGTACTACCTTGTGTTTTAAATTTGAAAATTAGGATTACAGGCTATTTTTCTTACACAGAGACTTGTTTGCTTAAAAATAATTGTAGGAAAGCTGTTTTCTCCTGTTTAGATAGCAGTACCAAGGGCTCCTGCATTTCACTGAAAGGTTGATGAGTATTTCTCTCTCCATCTTAATTAAATTTGAATTCCAATTATGAGATGGCAGATACTTCATTTCTTGTTCTGGCTGAGGTCTCTCATGTTGTTTACATCCCATCTTTAGGGAGGTTGTCACGCCTGCTAATTTTTTCCTGGGAAAGACATAAATACCGTGCACACTCTTTCTGGGTTTGCATTACCTGTGTGGACATTGCTAGAAATGTAGGGAATGCTTTAGCAGTGCACTGAGGTCTGAAGTGGGATTTTATTTCACACAGGACTTACAAATATCTCCTGTGCTGCCCTGAATGTCATTCCCAAATTTCTTGGAGACAAGATCTGACCAGAATTTTATTTTTTTTTCTTTTGCTAGTGTGTTTTTCATCAACTGTAACAGTTTTATTAGAATGAGTATATCTGTGGGGTGTGGGTATCTGTGTGCAGAGAGGAGGTAGGTGCATTTATCTTCCCAACTCAGATTCCTCAGAAAGGCTTCCTGTTCTTGCAGGGACTGTCCCAGCAGTGACTGTCACTAATTCTAGACAGCTTCAATCTCTCCCATTGTCCCCTTCCAGATATATCTCAAAGGTTCACATTCCAGTGGAGAACATATTGTATTTCAAAATGCTTCTTAAGAATGCAATCTTTTACCTCTCTGGTTAAAGATAAGGGTGAGAAAAGACCTCACCCTAGCAGTTCCCACCATTGAATTATCACCTTTTTCCAAAGTTACATTTGATCCCAATTCCCACTTGGTTGTTGTCTGGTGGAAACAGCATTTCTAATGTTTGGGAAATCTCTAGAAACTGGTTGTTTAACTGCGAAAAAATCAACTTATTTTTTTTCTCCCATCATCACTCAGGGCCTTTCAGCCTGTTCTGGTCTGTGGTGGTTACACTGGACCTGAGCAAGGTTCTTCACTCCCAGTAAGTTCTCCTGCCATTTGAGTACTGTGAGGCTTTCCTGCAGAGGCCCATTTCCTCATTTTAGCATCATATTTGTCAGTCCTAATTTGATAAATTTTCATAGCTCTATTTTCATATGGGCTCTTTCTCAATTGCACAAAGTGATAACTTTGCAAGTCCTAGGATGTCACAGCAGACACTTCTTTAACTTCTCTAGAACATTCTTTATTATGAAACCTCTCAATACTTGGTAATATTTTAACACTTTCTCTGACTCCCTTTCAAAGATATCAACACTACTAGAAATGTCCAGAGGAAACCACTTTTGTTTACCAAAAAGAGTATCCCTTTCTGTCTCTCAAACACATTAGCACAGCCCAGCACACCAATACCCATTGCACTTGTTCCTATAACTTCTTATTCTCTAAGCTTCTGCCATCAAAAAAGTATAGATTGTTCTTGACTCCTTCTTTTAAAAAGAAGAGAAGGCTTTTTACAAATATGTTTTGCTGAACTAACAGTTATGAAAAATTGGAAAGTTCTCATATACCCCAAATCTTTATCCCCCAGATCACAGGAGCAGAAAGAAATCTGTGATACCTCTCTGACTACAGGACTGCAGAATATTTGACTACAATATCTTACAAGATGACTAAATAAACACAGAAGGAGGAAAAAAAGGTGCTTATGCCTTCTTATAGGGCTTCTCTCTAGCTTGCATTTTTATACCTCTCTTCTTTTTATTCTTCTTACTTTTAAGTAAGTAAACTCAGTCTTTCTAATCACTCTTCTTTATGAGGTTGGAGGTTTTTTATTTTGATTTGGTTTTCTCCATGTTTGTCATCATTCTGGCATAAGGAGACAGAATCCCAGCCCTAAGGCAAATTTCCTTTCCTCACGGATGGAGGGGAGCACTTCACTCGTTACAAGACAAGTAGCAATATGTTTATTGATATAAACCAGCAAATTAGCACAGTTTGAGAGCAAATGCAGAAGTGGTTTAACAGGATTCAGTGGCAAGGTAAACTTGGTTATTTGCTGCGTGGAGGACAAGGGCTGACAAAACCATCAGAGGGACAATTTGATAGAGCCAGGAGACTCAGAAAGGATCCTCTGGTCTTCTAAATACCTTCCCAGGCAGGAGTCTGGGTGCAGCTGGATCCACTCCTAGTTCCAGGCTTGGACAATGATTTATATTTAGAAGTTTATATGCTCATAATCAGTCTTAGCTATAATTTCTATTAATCATTTACTGAGGATCTCATGGAACGGAATCACAGAATCAGAGAATGTGCTGAACTGGAAGAAATCCACAAGGATCATCGAGTCAAATCCACATGAAAACCCCAACAATTACACCACGTCCCTGTTGTCCAAACACTCCTCAAACTCAGCTGCAACGAGGAGCCTCTGACCCTGGAGGAGCAACCTTCTGAGATGTCCCCACCCAGTGGGATGTCCTGCCATGAATCCTTATGGATTACAGTCACGTTTTCATACCAGCAAAACACCTGGGTCACCATTGCCCAAAATCCACAGTTAACTGGGTGCATCTCCCACAGCTGGTTATGGCTCCAGGCAGGGCACACTGCCACAGCATGGCTTGCAAATTTTGAACACAAACTGTCTGCAGCAAAGATTTAGTTCGCCTAAAAAACCCCTAAAATATCCCAAAGGTTAATGAGATGTGCAGTGTGTTTTATGTGACTTTGTGACATTTGTTGATTTATTTATTAGGAAATATAATTTTAAAGGCTTTTAGAAGTCACGATGTCTTTCCTCATGAAGGCAAACTTTCATTTTTCAGAGATGTGTTCTTTTTATTATCTTTACAGCAGTTTAATTGGGAAAACAACAGCACCAGAAATAGAATGAAATACCCTACACTGGCTTGTTTTTCTCTTTTCTCCACTACTTTTTTGCTTTGGTTTTTGCTTTCATTTTTCTTCTTCCTTTATTGACCTTTAGAATACAAATTGCTACAGTATTCTGTTGTAAATCTTTGGTAAAGATCATATATTTGGGTGAAGGAACAAAAGTTATATAGCACATCCTATAAAATGGTCTATAGTCTCTGAAAATGGTAGAAACCTTATAAATCTATTTCAGTTTCTCACATTGGAATCAGTAGCCTCTAATCATTGCCTTAAATATATTAGTGTCCCTTTTGCCACATCCGTTATCCCCTGGTTTGGGAGCATGGGAAAGCTATTCCATTGCTCTCTCTCTCTCACCTAGACATTTTTTAAATGTTAAATGTTAATGTTATGCAATGTTTTGAGCAAACAGCCTGGGCTAAATGGCACGGTGGAGCAAACCTTCCAGGGTCTGCAAAAGCTGCTCTGCCACTGGTGTTGGACACCAGGAGGTCTGGGAAGGAATCCCAGTGTCCCTCTGGGATGGCTCAACCCCAGCTGGCAGCTCAGCCCCAGACACCCCACACACCCTCCATGTGCTGGGGAGAGAGCCAGAAGAGAGAAAATGGGAAAACTCACAGGCTGAGATAAGGACAGTTTCACGGAAAAGGCTGAAGCAGGATGTGCAACACAGAGCCAGAGAAGGAATTCATCCACCCCATTCCAGGACAGGCCGGAACTTGGATATCTCCAGGAAAGCAGGGCCTGCCATGCACAATGGTGACTTGGGAACGCAAATATCATCATCCCAAATGCTTCCCCTGCTGCTTCCTCCTCCTTTCCCCAGCCTTGTGTACTAATTAAGATTTCACATGGTTGGAATGTCCCTTTGGCTACCTGGGGTCACCTGTACCAGCTGTGTCTCCTCCCAGCCCTGTTGTGAGGATCCATAAAGGCCTTGGCTCTGTGCAAGCCCTGCTCAGAATTATCAAAACATCTCTGTATCATCAACACTCTCCCCAGCACAAATCCAAAACACAGCTACTCTGAAAAAATGAGCTCAACCCCCAAAAAACACACACACATTGTGCTATGTTTCTGTTTCTGGTGGCTGCAGCAGCCTTCCATTTGTGGAATGAGGTGACAACCTGAACTAGGATATTTTCCACCACTGTAGGGGGAGGTGAGCAACTGTCACATAAAAAAAACCCAACTTAAAACAGGGATGGTGAGCAGGAATAATCATATTAGACTATTTAATGAGTGCTGAGCAGAAAAGGTAACAACTGCCTAAAATGTGGGATTTTGACATTTGTCCTCTTTGACCTGGAGTCTGTGATTATTCTAGTAAAAACATAATAATAGCAATGTAGTGCAAAGTTTGTATTTGGCTCATATTTAAGGAGAAAAAAAAGAAAAAAAATTTAAAAAGGAAAAAAATAATAGCATAAATCAGAGCAAGAGCTTTATAAGATATATAAGGGCCAGCATGCTGTGGAATAGAAGATAGAAAAATCAGCCATTGCTTTAACTTAGAGACAAATTGTGCAGAAATTCAGTTTTTCACCCAAGGAAGCTGCTGATTCCTTGCATCCCCTCTATATTCAAGAGGGAAAGGAGTGAAAAGGGTTTTATCATTGATTTTAATCAACACTTTCCTCAACATGTTCAGTGGGTGAAGGTGTTGATGCTTCTGGCTGCAGTTTTCTATGCATTGATATTGAGAAAAGTGAGCTCAGTATCCAATTTCAGCAGAAAGTCAGTAGGGACTGAGGAAACAACTCCCTTGAACACCCTCCACTGCTATTTCCTCCTTTTCCTCCTTGCTGCTCTTTAACCAGAGAATATCTGTGCTCAAAAATAAATACATGCAAAACACCTAGATTTGTATTCTCTGATTCCCCACCAAAAAAAATTTTTTTTGAAAAATAACTTAAGTCCAATCTAGCACAGCCAAAGGGCTGTTACTGTAGAAACATTCAAGGTCACTGCAAACTCAGCCACTTTCCGTTTTACGATGTAGATTAAGTATTTTACATCTCAACTTGTATAGTAAATAAAAAATACTGTAGTTAAATATATGACTCTCATCTTTAGAGCCGAAGGTCATGTAGGACTTGGAACTGAATGCAGAGGAGGTGGAAGCCTGTTTTGCACAGCACTGGGACAAAATTAGGGATTCATCTTTAATGTTCCCTTGTTTGTGCTTGGTGTATTTATTTCCTCGTTTCCCTAGGCTTTAATAATTTCTTCTGATACTGAATATTTAGAAAAAGACTTTGTTTCACACATTTCAGTTTTTCAGCTTTCAGTGCCAGAAAATTGAAGTACCTACTGCATAAAGCATTATGCAGTTAAGGAAGCTGTGTTATTCCCTGAGAGCACTTTCCTCAGAAATGAAAAGGAAAAAGAAAGAAAGGCTCAAATAAATGCTTAGATTTCACTTTACAGCAGCAAGAAGGACTTTATAATATATTAAATGATTTGTGCTGTTGATACCAAGAAAAGCAAGCTAGGTTTTGAATTCAATTATTCCTTTACTGAGTGCTGGGATAATTTTTAGTGTAAAAAGGCAATGGAGCTGATTTTATTAATAGTAAAATTAACTTTTTTAATTATTATTTTTTATGTAAAATTCTCAAAGCATTTTGCAAACACTAAGACTTCATCTGTGCCATTAAATAACAGTACTAATCACAAGTCTTTGTTAAATTTAGCCTTGGTGGGAAGTCCAGGAGGAGGTGTACTTGAGGATGGACCACCCATCCTGAAAGATGTGCATGTCTTTAATATCATTAAGAAAAAAATCTTTAAGATTTTTTTAGATTTTTTTTTTCCCTAATACCCAATCTAAATCTGTGCTGGTGCAAGTTGGAACCATTCCCTTGTGCCCTATTGCTTGTCTCTGAAGAGGAGTCCTGGAAAGGCACAGGGAGAGAGGGAAGCAAGGGGGGAGAGCTGTGCTTACACAAGAAGCAAGTATATACAGTCTCTAGACTGTATAGTGATCTATTTAGTTTGTGTCACTTCCCATTCTCATTATGTTTTTTGTCAAGGGAATGGATTTATGTGCTGCCATTTTCTGCACTCATTACAGTGTTTGTCAAGTTAATGAATAGTCTGAGAATTTGAATTTCCAATACTGAGGAGTGAATTATGGCACAGGAATTAAAATAACTCTTCCTCTTTCCCAGGTTCTGCATCTCAAACTAAGAGACATTTTCTCTATTTCTTGATACCAAGAGCATCAACAAGACAGCTGTCCTGAAAAGTCCTGAGCAGGTCAGAAAGTGGAAGCTCACATTTCTGTCAAACACCAGTTTTAGACTTCCAGCATCTCATTTTTACAGCAAAATCAGGAGAAAAAATGGGATAGAATTAACTGGTAACCCTTTATTATAAGTCACAAATAGTTATTAATTTTTTTGTTATCCCTTACAAGAACATTAATCATGGCAAGGTCTTTTGGACTTAGTGTGACTGTTAATATGTGATTCCAGTGGAATTCTGGTGTAATTTAGCATTAATTAACGTCCACTTACTGCAAAGTGCTACCCTATTAATCTATTTTCTGTGACTAAGGAAGGAAAGGAAATAAAATAGAGTTAATGAGATCCCAATGTTTCAATCCTGCAGGCTGCAGTGACCTAGATTGCATCATACACCAAAAGTTTTAAAAAAAATTGTTTCATACTCTTCTTGGTGTCAGAGGTCAAGACCAATCTAATAAAGAGAATACCAAGAGAACACCAAGAGAAAAGGCACAAAGGCTTTTGTTTTCTGAACGACTGGCTTGTGGAGAGCTTGGATGTGCAGGAAAAAAAGTCACATATGGTGATCCCAGTGATGGTTCTTTTTTTTTCCCTGGGATAATGCATCGAAACACAGTTAGCAATGAGGTAGAGGAATCCCCTGAAAAGACCATGATCTTTCAACAGCAGCAGTAGGACTGTCAGTGCGACAGCAACAAGTGCAGTTCATGTGCAGGGCCAGGCACAAACACAGCAATCCACAGCTGCTGGCACCAGCTATGCAAAGTATGAGACAAAATAGAAGTCACTGTGTTTCCCTCTCAGTAAAATTAAGAAAATGAGAAATTTAAATGAAGGTTTTGAAAAGCTTTAAAGTTCCTTTGAGATTTATCAGGGCAGAAGGACCTATGATTTTTTTTGTTTGTTTTTTTTCCCCTGAGTTCCTTCAGGGTACCCCGAAACCAAACTGCCCATCTTTTTTAGGGGCAGCCTCACAGAACTTTTCTGTTTTCCCCTCATTGACTGCTGAATGAACAACCATGGCCTGTTTAAACTAAATCATATTTGAGACAGCTAAAACAAAGTATGGCAAACTGCAGCCCTGCTCCCCTAGGTCATCTCCCTGCTGTTTATTTAGGTTTTGGCTGTATATTTTAGTGCTCCTTTTCCTCCCCTCCCAGCTCCAAGCAGAAAAGGAAACACCTGTGCCTCACAGTGCCTCCAAAGCAGGTGGAAGAGGTGTTTGTTTTCTGCTGCAGGGGAGCAAAGGCCAAAAGTCAGGTCTTCAACAGATGAATTATTCTTTCTCTTTAAGAAAACAAAACAAAACCAACTATCCACAGAAAGTCATGTAGGAAATGCCAACACCCTCAGTGCCCTTTCCAAATAGCATTGCCCATCCTGGGCTACTGTTGCTTCTCTCTTCTTGCATAAATATTGACATTATATTACCTAGAATTGTTTTAATACACCCTGTTCCTTAAGACACCCTATTAAATCAAAATAAACAAATATTTTTAGGCCTTTCTTAACAAAATGACAGAGAAGACATCAAAAATATGCATCATAATTATGGGGTTTGGAACTTTCTTCTTTGTCTTTAACAATTCAGCTCTCTTTCCTGAACTTCCTTTCTTCATTTTTTTTCCTTGATAATTAATCTTCTCTTCTGTCACCAATCACTGACCTCTCTGGGAGAGAAGATTTTAAAAAATAAATAAATAAAGAGAAAGCTCAAACTTTGAACTGAGATCTGGTTACTAAGAAGGGAGGAGCTAAGGCAATTTTAAGCACGAGCTGAGATGCTCAGATCGTGGGACTGTAAAGAGCTCTGCTTGTTAGCACCAGTTTGCTGATCTGCTGTTTTAACAGTGGGAGGTTTATGGCAAGGGATTGTTTTCACCTTCCTGGCCAGACACTGACTTTTGGCTGTTTCTGCAGTGGGAAATTGTACATGTGTGTGTGGGGGGTCATTGCTGCTGCTCACCCATTCAGCATCCTCTTCTCCTCTGGCTTCTGGAAAGTTCTGCAGGTTTTCCTCATCATTCCAGATGAAATCCTTTGTCCTGACCACCAAGACACCAAAGTCTACATTTGCCTACATTGCTTAGGAGTCCTGGGAGGGAGAAACTAGTGTTTGGATTAGACCCAGGGGGAATAATTACTACATGGAATGAAATAAAAGATTATTTATTAATTCTAATCTCATGAAACATTTATTGCTTTTTAATTCAGTCTGAATGTCAGGTTTGTTCATTTTTTTTTTCCTTGAGATGACAATGGCAATCGCACTCCTGAGATCTCATCCACCTGACTGCAGGATTGTTATCAGACCTAAAACTTATTTAATAAGACAATTCCAAGTGGATGGAGAGAAAAGAAACAGGCCACCATCACAGGACTTCTGGATAATCTGCCAGCACTAGTATCTTGTCTTTGCTACATGCCACAGATGATCAAAAGGGGGAAAAAATATCTGACATCTTCTTCACATGTTCTCCAGTGCATTATGAAACAATCATTCCTAAACAATCCCTATTTATGGAAATGTGCCAACACAAGGCACCCAAAGTTAGGGAGATGATGTGATACTTGAGCAGTGTGGTTCTTGCTTTAGAGATGGACCAGAGGATCCCTCTGATTTTTGGGTGAGAGGATTGCTATCTGAAAAGAAATTGAAAAAATTGTTAGAGGCTACCCATGCAGTGAAAATCAGAATGAGCTTAAAAATAAATTATGTGGAAGGAGAGCAAAATGTGAACTCAACCAGGGTTGGGCCTTCCAGATTTTCAGCCCAAAAGTTCCCTCAAAAAATGCATGAAGCACTCAAGATGTGTTGGACCTACGGAAAAGCACTGGGACAGTGATTTTCTTTTTTTCAGAAGTATAAAGCTTAAAGAGACACAGAATGTACTAAAAAAGGTCATACAAACTCCATCAGAGAAGTAATATTTTTGTAAAGGTTTTCATGTGTTTATTGTTTGTTTGGGGATATCTTTTGTTTGGTTGGGTTTTAATTTGTTTAGTGATTAGTTTGGATTTATGGGTGTGTGTTTTTATCACTTACAGGATCCTAAACACACATTATTTAGAAGAATATTTCTTTGCGCATATAATCGTGCATATGTAATGCGTACCTTATTAATTTAGGAAAAAATGAAAGAATTTCAAGAATTAAACTCATCAATTAACTTTCTGTTGGTTTTCAAGTTGTATTTGCAGTTTCACACTGACAACTCCCTAAAAGTCAAATCCAGGGCTCAAGAACCAGCAGAAACCACTGCATGCTTTGAAGGTGGCTGTATTACAGGAAAAATTTTTACTTTATATGAATATAATATTATATAATTCCAACTCCAAGTCTCTGTAATCACTCAAAGTTCCCATTATCAACTGATGCACCCTGGATAAATTGAAGAGCATTATTTATTACCTTATAAACCAATTCAATAAAATAATAAAAAAAAAAAAAGTAATATGAACGGGGCCAGGACTGAATTAACTTTTCAACCTCTGACAAAATTGTGTTACTATTTACTTGAAGTGGTTTATGCTTCTGCAGTGCCTTGCATTTGTCAGTGGGTGCAGACTCTGTAATGATATCATCATTATATTTAGACGGGTGACTGGGTTTAAAACTTTTTTTTTTCTTTTTGCCAGAGATGGAGATAGTATGCCTGGCTATGGATATCTATGACCCTAATTCTACCATCACATCATCTTACTGCACTTCATTCCCTCCAGACATGTGTTTTCTTGACAGATGAAAGCTTTGATTTTACACAGCCACAAACGTGAGTCTGCTGCACCAGATCTTATTTATTTATATGTCCCAACTCCTACACCTCAGCTAAAGAGCTTCAATCTTTAAAACACTTGCCCTTTTAGCAACCCTGGCAAGGCAAGGAGTGATATTATTTCCTTTAAACACAGGGGAAATGGTGGCACTGAGAGATAAGTGGCTTTTCTTTGAGAAAGCCTGCAACAAAGCAGAGACAAGGAGAATTTTTCAGATAATCATAATAATCACAAGAAGTCATGGTATTCACTGTGCAATCTTAAAGTGACAGATTAAGGGTGTTTGTTTGTTTCCTCCACTAAAATAACCTTCTATTTTTCAGATAATGCTGTATATTATTCCCAATTATTTATTGTTTCTATTTTTTAGAATAGAAAATGCAACAGAGATCTTTTAAATCAAGTCAGAGGAGAGATGATTTTGTATTATTCCTTCTAAAACTAGCCTACTAATGCAATAAAGTGATGCTTCAGAGAGAAAGTTATCAATCCTAAGGTTCTGTGATTACTGCATAATAAAATTCCATTTTCCAGACCTTTACAAAAATATTAGTGTTAATTAGGTAATAAGCTTATAATATTCATTATGGTATATGGCATATGACTTATTTTCCCAGACTTCCAAAAACATTTTGTAAAGACAGTGATCTAAAATACAGTTTGAGATGATGGAAAAAGATTTTTTTCCCCTTTTTTTTCTCTTTCTTTTTTGTTCTCTTGTCACTGTCCTTGAAATGCCTTTACACTAAAGTTAAATTAGAAAGTATTTAACTAAATTTATATTTTTTCCCAAAACCTATTCCAGAGCAAAATAAGAGAAACAAGCAAACAAACAAACAAAACACACAAATGATAGCATAGCTTAATACAAATTTAAAATCTAGTAATAGATCCAATTCTGACATCACTGGTATCAAGTTTTTTTGATGTGGACTGAAAATATGGCCACAGTAGGTTAAAGGAAGCTCTGAACTAATTGAAAATCACAGCATAACACTTAGTATATGGAAAGAATTGGATGACTACTGCCAAGATTATTTGGTATTGCAGTTTCTCCCGCAGGGGAGAGGTCCATAACTCTCCACCATCAGTCCCTCAGCTGATGTAGCAGTGCAAGCTTCTTCAGCTTTAATTTCAATCCATAAACTTTCTAAACTCATTCTTATGTCCAAGATTTTTCTCCTTTTCTTCCACCCCACAGAGCAACTTTCTGTAATCCTCTTGTTCCAGTAGCTAGAGCCTACTCAGATGTTACGCATACATTTATTCATCTCATTCATATCCATTTACCCTTGGGAAAAAAATTTCCTCCAGTCTGATTATAACTCTTCCTTTCTTGATGTTCAGCCGCACAGGGTACAATTAATAACAATTGTATAACAGGGTTAAAGAGCATAAATGGGTTTTTTGTTGTTTTTGTGTTGGATTTCTTACCCCATTTCTGTTTTTAGCACATAGTCTAGCCTTTACTTCCTGTAACTCTATTGCCCCTTCTCTACCTCTGGCAAAAACACTTTGTGTCACACATCTGAAATATGATTCACCCTTTGATCGCATTATTGTATCTGTGGTCCACAATCATTCTGCGATAGTCTAAACCAGCCAAGACAGAATTTTTCCTGACACAGATCCCTGTGTTCTCAGCAGAAACTCTGAGTGTTCACCCCCTTGCAGTTCCCAGGTACATTCTGGTTCTCTCTCCCATCATTTGTTACAGGTTTATTTCATCTTTCTCCATTACAGATGGCCAATCTCCACATAACTCCCATTGAGATGTCTCAGTGCCTTGTACAGTATCGTTAATATTTCTCTATCTCTATTTGCACTGACAGACCATACTGGCATTTTTCATGGTCCCTCCACATTGATGCCTAATAATCTTCCCCTTTAGTCTCCCTGGTTGTGTCCAGCTGAATCACCAGGCACGAGCAGAAACCATTGGTATGAATTTCCTGTATTAGAACTCAACATTACAACCACATCTTCATTGCTCTGTGCTCACTTGCACTGTGGCTTTTCTTTAGGTTTTTTTTTCCAGCAATATTAAATTCCAACAATCCTAAATCAAGAAAATTCCAGACTATGACATTTGGGTTTGTGGGGTTTTTTTAATTGTATACCCCCATTGAAATTCTCCCGTAATTTCCTCCTTTCTTCCAGAGCATGGCTGATTTTCTCCTGCAAGAACGCCTCATACCCTATTAAAATGAGACCAAGTAGCCCCATTTCATGGATTGCTTTCCCTGTTTCCAAAACATATTTCCTAAATCACCCTATCTTCATGCATGCAATGCCATTCACTAATTTGATAGAATTTCAAATGAGAACTTGTATGCACTCAAGATTAGTGACATTTCTAAAGGCTTTTCAATGTGTTTGCTCTTTATGCTGCGGAGGAAATTTCTAAAGTAACCTTTTGAAATTTCTACAGTAACCTCGGAATTTTAGGTGTCCACGTACACCACCTGCTGCCATTAGGAAGGGTTGAACTAATTAATGTGTTTCTAAGAATCTGAAAACCTAATGAGAAAAATGTAGAGGAGAGGAGAGGTGTCCAGAGGCAGCTGCCAAGTGGCTTCCCCAGTGGAGATGGAGCATCCACCATGCACAAGGGTCAACTTCCATCAAGCCCCAGGGGTCTTCAGCTTGCATGGGCTGAACCTCTGCACATCCCAGGGGAAGAGCAGTCCTGAATGGAATCCACCATTCAAGGATTCTTGGGGAATGGTGACCCATAGAAATCAAATTTTTATGGATATAAGCACATGGTTTATTGGTTATTATGCAGATTTTGGGTCTGTGTAAGGCAGCCAGACTGTTTTCTTAAATCAGGAAGGTCTCACTGACAAGTCCACATCCTCTCCAGGACACAACCACAGGCATCCCCCTGAACCTGGGGAAAGAAACTGGAGGAGACCCTGCCCTGTAAGGCCGTTCCAAGGAGCTTTACAGACACTGACCTCCCTCCTTCTGCAGCCTCCATCATCTCTTCCTCAATTTTACCAATCCCTGGCTTTATTCTTTCCCACCTGGGGCTTGGCTGGTGTTTCTATGGGCCTGGATTCCCTGCCATAAAAAAGCCAGACACTGTTATGGGAACCTCATGGGAACACAGTTACTAAACAGGACAAGCAAAGCCTAGTTTAAACAGATCCCATTAAAATAAATAACATCAAAGAATTTGAGACATATCATTCAGTGTGGCCTGGAAAACTGGGTGTAATTTTTATGCTAAACAATTGTAAAACTGAAATATTTTTCATCCCCCAAATAATATATGGCTTGCAGTGCCAAGTGCCTCAATAAAACCTCACATTATACCCTGTGAATTACTACAGACACGCTGGTATTGTTGAAACTGGATTAAACACGGTACTGGCAAAGCCTCATTTATCTTTACGTAGATTATAAATTGAATTCCCATGCTTTTTCTATTTTTTTATCCTCTCTCCAAAATGGCCTTATCTTAATTTTTGCTGTTAATACACACAGGACATTTAGAGCAAAGACAGCATAAAAAGAAAATACAGTAACTCATGGCAATGAAAAATACATAGTTAAATAGAAGAAATTTGTGTTTTCTGCTTGGGCACTAATGAAGATTAACCTGATGTGGCACCTGGAAGAAGAAGAATATTATTTCTTACTTGTCACCTTTTTTGCAAGTTAAAATTCACTCACTTCCTATCAGTGCTGGTTATCACTCTTCTTTCCCAAAGAGAGCAGTGAACATGTTTCCTGAGGGAGCTCATTCATATTTATAGGGCCAAACTCACAGGAAAGTTTCCTTAAAAAGGCAAAAAAAACCATAGATATGTTCAAAAAAAGATTCAAGAAGACAGACATCTGCCTAGAGAAACCCCCCTCTTGGGCCCATGAAGATAAAAGTCTCAGCATAATTTTTCCAGGGAGCAGACATCAGAGAACCCCCACAGGCACATCTTACTGAGAAAGAATATCAGGCACTGGGGTTCAGCTTTTGCTCCCCAGACTTATCACCACCCACAAACTGAGCCCAGCCACACCAAACCTCAGCAGAAAACAAACCCTCTCCCAGAACCCCTCACTCTTTACTCAGACTGTTCAGAATGAAGTGTCAAACCCTTAGTGGACAAGGAGATTGTGTTTCACCCACCCACAGCAATTAAGATTTATGCCGGAGTAACCAGGCGCCAGCTTCACTATGGAGTGGGAATTCATCTCTCTCTTTGAGGATTGCATCAATTTTCTGCCTTTCAGGAGGCAGCATGAATGAAAATCAAGCTCATGAGTACAAAGACACCACAGCAATGAGGGTTAAGCCAATAATATGAGATAAATGCAGTACACAGAGCAATGGAGAATGGAAATTAGGCATATTTACCCCAGAAGTAACTTCTCCAATAAGAACAAAATCTGCCACGATCGAGTTTGGCCAAGCATTTTTACACAGAGAGGCACTTTACTCTGTGACAAGAAGGGGTTTGGTAGATGGCCTTCCTGGCACAGGTAATCTCCATGTGAGAGATGAAGAGACTTCTTTCAGAGTAGAAACAAACATCTGTACCTTGCAAAAGCCTTTTGCTTCAGGCCCTGGACTGGGCTTCAACACCACTAATCCCAGGTCTATGACACAGGCATGAGACTGCATTTAAGGCTGTCTGTCACTCTGCTGACAAAGAGAAATTGCAATGTTTATTTAGGTTCTCTATTCTCTTAAGGCTTGATTTTGACAGGGATAATTTGCTGCAGTTCAAAGGGACAAAAAGGAACCCTCACCACACACACATACACACACACACACAGAGCACTTCCTCCATATCCAGAAATCAGGCAAATTCCTAGACAACTGTAAATACTCATAGATATTTATTTCCATTACTTAATGACCCACCAGTGCCTTCTGTGCAGTCATTTGGTCTCATTCTTTTTTTCTAATGTGAAGATACCCGCAGGGAAATTGCTACTAACAAGTGGCAGACCCTTCATTAGTCAGAGGAAAATATATCTGCAGCCAATCACAGCTTTAATTAAGGATCTGACCCTGCTTCTAGCACAGACAATGGCAAAACAACTCCAGAGAACGGGAAGAGGCACTGCATGGAGCCCTCTTGAACCTGGGAGCAAGCTGCTTCCAAGCATATCACAATTTCCATCAATCACTGAACACAGAGCTGCAAGGGACCTCAAAGGTCTGGCTGACTGGTCAACCCTTCTACTCACAAGCATGCAGACTATTCCCAAACCCTGACTGCTGCTTATCCAACCTGTCCTTACACGCCACTGCAGCCCTGAAGGCTCCTCTGTTTGCCCAGGGAATCTCTCACCATGTTTACCTACATGTAGCCTTAGAAAAATTGGATTTTTATTTGTTCCTTGCTGCTGTCTGACCTAAATCTCCTCTGTGGTTTTGTATGCCTGGCATGTCCCTGCCCAGGATCTCAATCTCTGAAGCCTCTGTTGGTATTTAGGCTGGCAGAAAAAAGGTGGGAAGGTGTGGTGCCTCTCAGATGTGGTGGCATTTCAGACCCAGGCTGGACAAACTGAGTCCATCCCAAAGCAGATTTTCCAATAGGATGTGGGGCATCTTGGCTGGACCTTCACGGAACTTTGCAGGAACATTTATGGTTCTCAATCTCTGACAACATAGAGCTGTTTTGATCAAGCTTAATTCCCTACTTGAGTATGGTAATTGTGGCTTCAGCAGGGCTGACTTTCTGGTTTTTAACCTGCCAACGAGCTTTAAGAACAAGGAGCAGCTGGAATGATCTGCTCAAAAGGGGCACGTTTTGAATTCATTATTTATGCCAGCCTGCAGGGGGGGAAATTGTTGTTATTCTCCATTAAACGCCATTTGGCAACCCAGGACTCCTCCCATTACCTGCTGAGCCAAGTTAGCATGCTGCAAGATGCAAAATAAAACTTAATTTATTATGATTAAACACCATGCGACATGGAAACAACCCCAGCACAGCAGCAGCCAGAATGACTTTCTTCCTGAGATCCCTGTCTTCTCATCTGATACGTGTTCTTGTTTGTCTCCTTGATGTTTTTCTTTCCTTTTGTACTGTTTGACTCTGTGTGGGAAAGATTACAAATGTGTTTTCTTTCCCCTGAAGCTTTTGCTTTCCCATGGCCTGTGTTTCTTTTGTGTTTAAGTACTGAACATATTTTGTTGTGCAAAGAATAATAAGGAGGGAAATAAAATTTATAAAGCAAAAGAAAGGGAAAAAAATCTCCAAATCTCAGACTCTTTGTAAGTTTATTGCAAAACTGAGGGAGCTTCCCTTGATGGTGCTATGGCTCAGAGTCAGCTACAAAGAGCTCTGTCTGCTGCTGTAGTCTCTTTCAAGCTGAAATAGGGGGAAATTGGTTTAGGTAAATGGAAGAAAATTTTTCTTGTGAGGGTGGTGAGACCCTGGCACAGGATGCCCAGAGCATCTTCTCATCCCTGGAAGTGCCGCAGGCCAGCTTGGAACAACCTGGGATAGTGGAAGGTGTCCATGGTAGGGGGCTTGGAATGAGATGGTCTTGAAGGTCCACCCCAAACCAAACCATTCTGGGATTCTGTGCTTCTCCCCTGTTTTACCAATGCTCTTTACTTTCTCTGGACTAAACCACTTGCTCATCAAACTCCAGTTTTATTTCTGCTTCAACCTGGTCCACAAGCTCCTGTGAGCTCAACTAAAATATTCTTTCATGTCTGCTATTACAACAAGGTAGCCTTGATCACTGATCAGAGGCTCAGTAATGGCATCAGACCTGTTGATTTCAGGGGACTTCAAATCAAAAAGAGTCATTATTCTGGTTCAGATTTAAACATTAATCCTCATTGTTATGTTTTAACCTTGGTAGGCAGCTGAACATTACTCACTAGGTACTTGCAAAATACAAAGGGGAGCAAATGTTAATTTTTTCTTACGGAAACACATGGAGATTTAACAGTTCAAATCATTGCAGAATTAAGAAGGGAATAAGAAATGGAATAAAATAGATATTTTAAGTTAAGGTGTAGTCATGCATAACCTTGGACCTTCAAAGAGGTACAAAATGTTGTCACTACCCTTGCCCTCTGAAATGGGAGAGCCCCAGCGTGTCTGCATTCCCTAAGGCCTCTGGTCTTGCATAATGAGGAGCTAGAACCTGCTGTTATACTTTTTTCTAAAAAACAGAAAAAAAAAAGAAAAACTGATTATATTCTAGTCTAATCTAGTCTATTCTTCTTCTAATTTTCTTTGCACTTTGATCCTGAGATTTTCCAAATACTCACCTGAGGCATTCACATTATCTGGAAAAATCCCTTTGCCCAGAATTTTTCTCCTGGAAAACTGAGAAGCCTCAGAGAAAAAAGAAAACAATAATTATCTGATTTGCTTCTCCTGTGTTTCACTCCTTTGGAATATGTTTGGAGATTGTTTACCAACAGGTGGTTGTTTCATTGGATTCTGGTGTGAGTTGTTTTGATTCATTGGCCAATTAGAGCCAAGCTGTGTCAGGACTCTGGATAGAGTCACGAGTTTTCATTATTATCTTTTTAGCCTTCTGTAAGCATCCTTTCTTCATTCTTTAATATAGTCTAGTTTAGTGTTCTTTAATATAATATAGTGTAATATAATATAGTATAAAATAATAAATTAGCCTCCTGAGAACATGGAGTCAGATTCATCATTCCTTCCTTCGTCGGGGCACCTCACAAATACAATACTCACCTTCATTGAAAAAAAAAAAAAAAAAGCCTTTTCAGTTTCTATGTTTTGTTTAGTTCTGTGCTTTAAGAAGGAAAATAAAATTGAAGATTACCATAAGCACTGTTTACAGCTGAGGAAGGAATTTCATGCCTTAAATTTCCTAAATAAAAAGGAAAGTTTTTTACTTGATTGCTTGTGCGTTTTTGCATCTCAGTTAATTACTCTAAATTTTTAACACACTTTCAAATGTCATTCAGATGAGCCCACAGGGAACCCTCTAGAAGTCTTCGCTAGTTCAGATGCCACCAGTACAAATATTTTTTTTCAAAACTATCCCTGGAATTTTCCTGTTGCTTCTGGATTTGAGTGAGGGAGACAAAGAGGTAAATTTGTAACATGAACTGGATGGCTGGAGCGCAGGTATTCTTTACAAAAGAACAAAAATAGCTCATTTTGGTGAAAATAAATGCCTGCCTTTAAAGCTTAAAAAAGGGTTGGAAAGGAAAGCAAAACCTGTGGTTTAGGAATTCCTGTTTTAATGCTGCAGGACCAAATTTTGGCTTTGTCATTGCTGTGCTGCTGCTCAGCCCAAACTCACAAAAACCACATTTATCTGTCTGCTCACAACCTGCTCAAAAGGGAAGAGGAGGCTACAGGGGTTTAAGGGCAAAACAAGACTTTTTATATCTACAATCCATATCCATCAAAGACAAAAGGAAACAACTCCAATATCTTATTTTAATGCTTTCGTTTATCGTGGAGTTTAGTTGCCATAAAAAGTGTATGTTTAAAATGTCCTTTAGGAGTTACAGTCCCATAAAATCTTGTAACCAAGTGACACGCAATAATGAAACTCCCTCCACAAACTACAGCAAAATGAGATTTTTTTTTTTATTATAATCATCAAATAGTTTGCCTCGAGGTATTGATGGAATTATATATAAACCTTATGTGCTGCTGGAAGACAAATAAATAGAGAAGAAAGAAAGAGGAGAGGAGAGAGGAGAGGAGAGGAGAGGAGAGGAGAGGAGAGGAGAGGAGAGGAGAGGAGAGGAGAGGAGAGGAGAGGAGAGGAGAGGAGAGGAGAGGAGAGGAGAGGAGAGGAGAGGAGAGGAGAGGAGAGGAGAGGAGAGGAGAGGAGAGGAGAGGAGAGGAGAGGAGAGGAGAGGAGAGGAGAGGAGAGGAGAAAATTTTATGAAATAAAATCCCAAACAAAGTGTTAATTTAACCATTTTTAAGCAGATAGTTGCTCATGGGTGTGGTTTGTTACTTATCCCTCATAGCTGTAATACTGTGACAGAGGAAAAACAAAATAGAAGCATATTAGAGTTAAAATTGCACTTCCAGTTGAGACATATTTATCCAGGCAGATAGAGCCATTCATCTAGTAAAAAGGGGTTTTGTAACCCTTCAGGATGAGGCTTGTCATTGTTTCAATGCTTTTAAAAACCTCAGTTCACCACACTTCACAGGTTTCACCCCCACCCTTGCCTAAACTCCTACCCTAAATTAATATTCAGATTTATAAGACAACAAAGTTTTGAATCTTCAACTCTGTTCTGAGTCTAGACTTTATTGAACTCCTCCTTACAAATTCAGTTTTGTGCAGTTACTTTTTGTTTGAGGTCTCAGCGTATCTAATTTATCTGACATTCAGACACCACAATTATCTGTGGAATACAGCATTTCTACACATAATGGGTAATGTGACATATGCAAATGTTTTCTTTCCATAAGTAGCTGGAGCAGTAGTAGAGATACCACTCTAATTATAACTGGGAAAATGAACTGCATGACAGCATAATACAAACAGATAACAACTCAGGCTACTCACTTAGAGCTCACTTTTTGTAGAATTTAGCTATCACAGTCAGGCAAAGGCAACACCAAACGTCCTCTTCGACATTGCAGCTGTGCAGTTTTTTCATCTCCAGCCCTACATTAGAAGAGGCTTTTTGCAGAACTTATTACAAGAAAGCAAAATAAAATCTAGGCTAATACTCACAAGTCATAGTATTTAATTGAATATCTACTGGATTTGGTTTTTTCCTGTAAACCATAAATATGGAAATGTCTATGGGCTTCTTTGGAAGAGGAGAGAAGAACGGTGCTCTTTACATAGTACTTTCTCTCATTGGAGAAGTCCTGACATCAAAATTTTTCTCAATAATCAGCAGAATTCCCTTGCTTTTCATTCTCTTGGTGTTTGTTCTGTTTTACACTGAGGCAGTACAGGATTCTTCTCTAATGAGTATCTGCCTCCCGAAATTTCCAGCCTCCCTCAAATTATGACTTTTAGGGGGACTTCGGGAAGTTCTGGTCATGGAACATCCCTATTGTTTCACAGCAGGCAAACACCAGTGCCAGCTATGTGATGGAAAATGCAAAAAAAAAAAAAAAAAAAAAGAGACACCTGACAGAATCCTTGAGCTGGGAACAGTTTCATTTTGCTGACTGCCTCAGGATGAATCTTTTTCTTAGATATATTTGCACTTTCCCCACGGGTTTCCATGAACTTTCTGCATAGCAAAATGCAGGTCTGACAGCCACCAACAGGTTAAAGGAACCTGTTGAGGGAAGGAATTTTTGGGTTTTTTTTCCTGCTGATATTTTGGCAGTGGCATTTAGCAGGGCTTCACTATGAGCTCCATGAACCCGGGACACAGCACAGTGACAGTTGCCTCTGGCACTCAGCACTTGTCACCAGAGCCGTGGTGATCAATGTTTCATTTGCCCTTCATGTCAGGGAGGCTGTTACATTTTTTTTTTTTTTTTTGGTGATCCGACGTGAAACTTTCCTCAAGTTTGAAAGCATTAATACAACCACAAGGATTAAAGCATTAATACAAACACAAGGATTAAAGGGAGACACAGGTGGTAAGAAGAGAGGGGCAGGGGGATGGGACTTGCTTTGAAAATCAGCCAGGAGCAATCACAAAAAACTTAAAGGTCCCTCCTGTGTTGTCAGCCTACTCCAAGCAACACAACCTAGGAGGTGATGGGGTGGTTTTTTATGGGGTACCAGTGACTGTGCAGCTGTGAGAGAGAATCCAGCACCAGCCTTATGTTCATGCTTGCTCCTGATGATGTGCACAGTCGAATTTAATTTTTAAAATTTGACAGTATGTGGCCATGGCTGGAGGAGGCCTGGTGGGTGGAGATGGTTCTGGCAAGTGAGTCAGGATGTGACTGCCTCATCTTGCGCAGCAAGAGAGACACCGAGGGGCTGGAGTGTTTCCAGGGCAGGGAACGGAGCTGGGAAGGGGCTGGAGCCCCAGGAGAGGCTGAGGGAGCTGGGAAGGGGCTGAGCCTGGAGCAAAGGAGGCTCAGGAGGGCCCTTGTGGCTCTGCACAGCTCCTGACAGGAGGGGACAGCCGGGGGGTCGGGCTGTGCTCCAGGGAACAGGGACAGGACAAAGGGTTTCACGTTTGTTGTGTTGCTGAAATGGCTCCCGAGGTATTAAAGAGTCTTTTCTCCCAGCCCCGTGACCTAAGAAATAGTCAAGATTCCTCAGCTCTGGTTTTCAAGGCTGTTTATTTTCTCTTTTCTAATAAACTCTTTCTCTGACCTGTGGAAGTCTGTCCAGCAGGTCGGGTTGAGGAACTCTGACCACCCTCGGGGCAGTGTTAGCTTTTTGTACTAAGAACTACATGTACTTTATTTACAATAATTTTCCAATCCCTATCACCTATGTTAGACAGTCCGTATCTACCCTAAACCAATCCAGAAGTGTCACCATCACAGCAGAAGACGGAGGACAAGAAGAAAAAGGACAGGACACACCCAAATCCCTCCATCTTGCCTCCTGAACCCCCATTCTAAATCCCCAAAATTCTACTTTTTCACCCTGTGACAAATTAGCTATAATTCTATTCAAACCCTTATGGCTTGTAACTCCGTGCACAAAGTTGGTAATTGTTTCCATGGGCTAAAATGGAAGGCACAGGTGGTTTTGACTCCATGACAAGGTCTCTGAGTCCCCTGCCAGGGTCTTGAGTCCTCCAGGGCAGCCAGAGGAATGTCCTGGGTTCCAACAAAAGGTAAACAGTCTCAAGTGTGAAAGTGGAGGTTTAGAAGGTTTAGATAGGATATTTGGAAAAGTTTCTTCACCTGAAGGGTTGTCAAGCACTGGCAGAGGCTGCCCAGGGAGGTGGTGGAGTCATTATCCTGGAGGGATTTAAATCACATGTGGAATTGGCACCCGGAGACCTGTGATTACTGGCAGTGCTGGGTAAATTGTTGAGTTAAATGATCATGGAGGTCTCTTCCAACCTAAATTATTCACTAGCATGGCTGCAAGTTGTTTTGGGCTAGTGCCTGCAGGATCTAGGTTTTTAACAGATTTCTTAGATCTCAGCTTAGTGGTAGTTGCTGGTTAGATGCTGTTTCATTAGAGCATTTCAACAAGATTTATGGCAGCCATTCATATTCTCATGGAGGTCACTGCCTATTTTTGCTGTTTTAATCATCTATACTCTTAGCAAAGCTGACTGAATAGCTCAAAATGAGACAGTGATGCAATGACCTGTCTCACATGAGTTGTATCTGCAATATCTGCCACATGTACCTGTTCTGCAATGGTTTGAGATGGATTTTTAGGTAGACAAATACAGAAATACATACACAACCTGTATGGTTTCTTTCATGTTTTGTAACTTTGACTGCAAATTGACTGTAAATGTTACTCCACAGTTTCCCAAGATTGCCTTCCCTGTTATTTGAGAAAAAAAAAAATTGAGTATCAAAAAGAGTGATGATAATATTACAGTAAACCCTCTCAAACTGCTACACTTCTATGTATGTCTATAGAAATATTCATCTGTGATTTAGGTAAAAGACTATATAATAACTATCAGGCATCTCTGGATCTTCTCTTATTGAGAGTGCAGAGGAAAACCTTTGTCACTCCTGTTACAAAGGACATTGATCTTCAGCAAAATTGCAGACTCTTACTAAAACAAATATTCTTTATTTTTCAGAGTGTAGACAAAGGCAGAAACAGGAAAAAAAAAAGAAAAAAGAAAGGCTAATTGCAGTCAATATGGCATTTTCCTTTATTGCACACAAATGGCAAACACTGGGAACATGGAGGTTGTAAAGCAGGTAGTTATCTGCTTTTTCTATAGGGGTAGCAAAATATCTTATCTAGCACTACACTCTTGAGGCAGGAATACATTTGCTTGCCAAAAGAACATAAGTTAAATATTTTAGGAAGTCTTTTTTTTTTTTTTTTCACTTTGTTTCTTTCGTGCTTTTTCATTAGTCCAAAGATTTCAATGCAAAACTTCTTGCAGTGGCAGAGTCCAGGAACTCCTGACTGAACTCCTATTACATTTATTTCTGTTTGTTGAAAAGTGTGTTTTCATGCACCATAGACATTACAGCAAAGGATTTGGAAAGGATTTATTATTTAGACAGGTGCAGGTACATTTATTCTCTGTCTAAAAAACACAGAGAGTTTCTTTGTCTGACCAACCAGTGGAATGGCTGTATGGCTCTAGAAAAGGAAGCTGGATCAGCAGCTGGAAAACAGGAGTTTACAAAGAAAAAGGGTATCTGAAATGGCCTTAGTTCTCCAGGAACCATCACAGACTGGTACCACTGCTCATCCCTGCATTTGTCACTGGGGACAGGCCAGTGTGTGACTTTCACATTCCTTTTTGGAACTTCTGCCTGTAAGGGGAAGGGAAAGAAAATTGAGAAGAGCAGTAGAGAGAAATAATAAGTAAAAGCTTTGACAAACCCAATGAGGTTAAAAATTTTCCCTGAGCTGAGGTGAAGGATGTTCCTTGTGGTAGGAGCCCAGATTCCACAGGGAACTGTGGGCTGCTTCCCTCCAGGAGAATCCTTGCCTAGGAGAACCCTTGTTTCACATATCCCTGGAAAGCTCTGCTCCAACTGGATGTTTATATACCAAAGGCAAGTGCAACCCTTCTGGCATTCTTGAAATAGAAACGGCGTTAACAGGTTGGGGCATGTTACATATTATTCAAAAAATGCTTGACAGGTTGGGGTCAGATTCCCAAAGCCAGTTGCAATTTTAACTTCTTTAAGCTTCTTTTTGGTCTTGTGCAGCCTCTGGTCCTTGATAAAAGAGGGTTAAGTTTATGGCCTCCTGTGAGCCTTGCTCTGTGCAGGTAAATAGAGCCCATATCCCATCCTGCATGCCAGGTCAGCAAAAAAGAGCATTATTATTTTAGGTTTTCCAGCTAAATGACAGCTTGGGTTCCATGGTCTGGTCCCAAGTCTGTTGGACCTGCTGAGGGTGCAACTCAGCTGTGGTTCCTTCTTTCTCTCTACTGTGCAGCTCTCCATGGCTCCTTTAAAACTTGGTCTGCTCAATTCTGTTGCGAGGAAAATGTGTCAGTCCATAAGGCACCCTGGTGCAAAAGTGGTAATGCTTGTGCCAGTATCTGCATCTTACAGAAACTGAGGATGTGGCCAGTTTTACTCAAGGGCTGTCAGACCTGAAAAGCACAGTAATGATCCAATTTGTGTCAGGTGGCCTGAGGACTGGATCCCATTCCTCTGGGCACATAATTGAGGGACTGCAGCTGTAGACACTGGAGATCACCCTCCTCAGACACTTCTAAGCCACTGATCTCATCACACATCTCATCCACCCTTTTTTTTGTTTTATTTTTTAATTTCACCCCCTCTGAGCTTATGTCCTTCCCCCCATTGGAGGATGCCCATTTACTGATGTGAAACATGAGCAGGTGTGGGAGATTTTCATTACCAAGGCAGACTCCAGCTGAAGGGGCCTTGTGCTGGTTTGTTAGCAGTGACCCACACGAACTCACAAAGTGGATCCACAGCTACTATGCAAAGGCAACGACATGTGGAGTTCAGCACGGCTTTGTACCCAAAATGGTATTTAAACTTTCAGCTTTCCAGCAGAGACTCCAGGCTGCATCTCATTTTGCTTCTTTCTTTCCTAATTTGTAACCAGCTCTTGATTTAGTAAATGCCAAAATTCAACTTTGAGGATGAATGAAAAAGCCTCAGGAAACTAATGACCTCCTTAATAAAAGAATACGATAACTTCACTAGATTTAATATTTCAGGTTTCTATAAGGATTGAATTAGAAAGATTTTTTTTTTGTCTTCCTTTCTGCAGGGGGAAAATGAAAGCACCTGGACTTCACAGCTGGTTACTTGATATTGCAAGCAGTGGTAGAAAGCATCAACTTTCATTGCAAGTCAGAAATAGGCAGGTTACACACAGAAAACTTTTGAAATATCTGTTGCAGAAGGATGAAGGAATATTTGCCTTTCCACAGATCATTTTTATTTAAATGGAGCTCAGAATTTAAAAGTAAATACAAAATCCATCCCAAATGTATTTACGCTGGCTTTCTGCTCCCCCATACAGCAAGTTTTAAAGCATTGCTGGGGTCAGCCATCTTCTCAAACTGTTCTTGGTGAAGCTGACATTGCTCCCTTCCAAACAGCAAGTGAGGCTGACTCTTCAGGCACAAATCCCCATCTGTTGAAGCCCTTGGGAACTCACAAGCGAAAAGTTGCTGCAAGACCAAAACTCGTCGCTATCTGAGGAGTTTTTTGTAAAGTTTCGTATCTACTGGGTCATTCAGCTGTTCAGTGCTCAGACAGGACGTAAAAAGAGCTAATGTCAAAACAAATCCAAGGAATCTCTCAAATTCTTCAGCAAAAGGGTTGTCCAGCCCTGGTGCAGGCTGCCCAGGGCAGTGGTGGAGTCCCCACTCCTGGAGGAATTTAAAAACTGTGAGCATGTGTCTATCAGTGGGTTTGGCAGTGTTAATGATTGTAGTCAAAGATCTTAGAGGTCTTTTGTAACCTAAATGGTTCTATAAGTCTGTGAAAAAGGCTATTGTCACATATTTACCTCACTGCACTACACCTGGGGTAGGTGTTACGGAGTTTGACCACACAGCAGTGTAGCATCTTAGGCAGCTACTCTGGTTTGCCCTGATTAACAACAACAGGTACAGAAAACAAGAACTGTGGATTTTTAATTCTGTCCTAGCTTAGTTCTGAAACAGGTGTAAATAGTTCCCCTCCGGAGGCTGCTGTCTCCATGCACTGTCAATAAATGGAATATACATCATTAGCTTTAACTAGTTGCTGTAACTTTTTAACAAGGTTGTTAAGTGAAGCAGTTGTTCCCTTTTCATGTTTTACTTAAAATGCAATTCAAATGCAGGATAAGTGGAATTTTTTTGATAAAATTACTGGGAAGAATTCTGACTTTGATTTTTCACAGTGATTTGCTACCCAGGGTCACAAGATGAAAGTAAAAAATCTTAAAACCATAGACTGACTTTGTTCATCTTAATTTAAAGCCACCTTTTTTTCCCAGACTTTTAGAAGGTTTATTTTGCTTTGATTTTGTAATGTAGAGTCAGGACAACAAAGGCTAAAATTTATGCATTTTATTCCTTAAATTCTGCCAGAAATATGAAATATGGTATTTCAATTATTAAAAAACATAAACAATAACATCAGTCAAACCAGACAAATGTTATCAATTTAAACTTCCTAGAATTCTCTGGTGATAATGTTTTACTACAAAACTCCCAAACAGACCTACTCGACACAGAAATATAAGAAATATTACAGAGCATATGTAAGGAGTGTGAAATAAATGAGATCTCATCTATCTATTAAGGCTGACTGCTATTTGTGAGATTGTTTTAAAAATTGATGATGAGGAGTTTTTGTTTATCAAAAGACAGCCAGAGGGGACTGTTGATGATCAGTCCTGACTTTAAACAGCCCATTATCCTTGATCCAAAATGCAGACCTCATTGCACAGTGCAGGCAATGTCAGGCAGGGCTCCACAAGAAATGCTGTGAACGCTTCCAGGTATTTTTCTCACTGAAAGACAGCTTGTAAGACCTAATGAAAGGGCTTTTGAAAAAGTATCAGGTAAAGTTACAGTACACAAAGCAAGTTCTCATCAGCTAGTTCACTGATGACACAAAGCTGGGAGGAGTGGCTGTGGCAGTGTTCACAGGGGTTTTCAGGTGAAGGAAGAGACGAGAATGTTGACTCCATGTTCAGAAGGCTTGATTTATTATTTTATAATATACATTACATTAAAACTATACTAAAAAGAATAGAAGGAAACGTTTCATCTCAGAAGGCTAGCTAAGCTAAGAATAGAATAGAAAGAATGATAACAAAAGGCAGCTGTCTCAGACTCTGTCCTCTGTCCGAGACAGTTCGGCCTTGGTTGGCCATTAATTATAAACATCCAAGATGGGCCAATCAAAAATCCACCTGATGCATTCCACAGCAGCAGATAACCATTGTTTACATTTTGTTCCTGAAGCCTCTCAGCTTCTCAGGAAGAAAAATCCTAAGAAAGGACTTTTAATCAAAAGATGTCTGCGACAAGTGGTTGATACCTCAGAGGGCTGTGCAGCCCTTCCAAAGGGCCTGAAGATGGGCAGAGAGGGACCTGCTGGAATCCAACCGAGCAAAGGCAGGTCCTGCCCCTGGGGAGGAACAACCCCAGCTCCAGCAGAGGCTGGGGTGCCCTGCTGGAGCAGCTCTGAGGGGGTCCTGGTGGAGAACAGGGCGTCCATGAGCCAGCAGGGCCCTTGGGGCCAAGAAGGACAATGGAATCCTGGGGTACATTGGAAAGAGCAGTCCCAGCAGGGCAGGGAGGGATCCTGCCCCTGTGCTCTGCCCTGTGAGGCACATCTGCAGTGCTGTGCCCAGGTCTGGCTCCGCAGGACAAGAGAGAGATGGAGCTCCTGCAGTGGGCCCAGAGGGCTACAGAGGTGAGGCAGGGCCCGGAGCATCTCCCTGCTGAGGAAAGGCTGAGGGAGCTGGAGAGGAGCCCCAGCTGAGAGGGAACCCCATCCCTGCGTGTCCCTGTGTGCAGGGAGGGGCAGAGCAGGGCCCAGGCTCTGCTCTGGGGCCCAGCAATGGCACCAGAGCCACGGGCAGGGCCTGAGCCCAGGAAATTCCCCCTGGGCATGAGGGAGAACTTCTGTCCTGGGCAGTGACCGAGCCCTGGGACAGATTGTGCAGAGAGGGGATGGAGAATCCCTCACTGGGGATATTCCAGACCCCTCTGGACACAACCCTGTGCCCTGTGCTCTGGGATGGCCCTGCTGGAGCAGGGAGGTGGGACCAGATCATGCACTGTGATCCCTTCCAGTCTTAACCTGTCCTGGGATTTTGTGAGAGGTATCTTATATGGCATTTGTTTCCACTAATGAGAATGGAAAAGCAGATGCAGAAACACCAATTCAGGCTAATTCAAGGCTATTTTTCAGTACAGCTGCACAGGTGAACTTAGATGCAATAAGGATCTGCAAGGTTGGCTCTTTTACAAAATTATCATTTAATATTCAAAGAAAAGAAAATGTCTCTGGGGTGAAAAAACAATCATAGAACAGTTAAGTAGAGAGAAGGGGGAGAAAACACCCCCACAAATTTATAAAAAAAAGACTTGAGGGAGAGCAAGAATTCACACTGGCACAAGAAAAATTTGGAATAAAGCCAGGCTGCCAGATTTGGTACCCCAAAGTGAATTGGAAAGACATTACATAAAGTGCAATTTATGTTAATACTACACAAAAAACCTGGAAACACAGTGTTTACAGTTTTAATAGTACCTTCCACTGCAGTTTTAATATGCCTATGTGTATGAGAGGAATTAACAATAAATATATAACCTGAATTTAACTAAGGCAAATCTTTAAATTCTCTTGGGATTGTTATGACCCATCCCTGAAGTCAAGGCTAACTCAGATTCTTGTTAGTAGATCCCTTGGAGTGGGTTAGGGTGAAAATGCACTGAATGAACAGGGTTTGTAAACATATACATGTAGGGTTTATTTCAGAACAATTTGGTTGCCATGGAAAGCAGGTATGTAGCCATTTTGGTTATTATTATCTATAGAGATGGAATTATATAAAAGTATAAAAACAACACAGAAAATGAAAAAGGAAAAAGAAAGATAAAGAAATTATAAGAGTGAGATGATCTTCCCACCAGTGGATGCAGCTAGAAGATTTGATTGCTGCAGTTTCAGGGCCCTTTGGTTGCAGTGATGGTCACTGACTTTATGGGTCAGGGGAAAGCCCATGGAGCACAAAGTCCAGTGGATTGATATACGCTCAGATTCGTGTGGCAATGCCCAGGTACATCCCCTGGAGAGGCAGTTTTGCACTGATTGCTGCATCACTGCTGATCAGGCACAATCCTGGGGTGGAGGACCCCAGAGATGAGTCTGGGAGCACTTTGGGGCTCTTTGTTTGTGAGCTCTTCTGAGACATGACCTCTCTATCTTTCTCACACCAGCATAGCTGGGGCAGGTATGCCTCATGAGAATCATGGAGACCTTCAGGCCTACATGGCAATGTCCTGATTCCTCCCCTGGGTGGGAGTTCTACACTGAGCCAGCTGTGTAAGGAGGACATTGCCAGGATAAAAATCACTATCCCACCTCACAGGATCTACCTTTTCTTGGCCTCCTCCTTCATCTGGCTCTAAACTCAGCTTCCTCCTAAGCAGAGCTTGGTTTGTGTGGTTGTCCTCTGTTGCTGACTCACTCAGCCCTCAGCTGTTACCTTGACATAGTCAGCAATGCCCATTCTGCTTTTGCAAATCTCCAATTACTTGAGGCAT
This sequence comes from Zonotrichia leucophrys gambelii, assembly GCF_028769735.1. Classification (NCBI taxonomy): domain Eukaryota; kingdom Metazoa; phylum Chordata; class Aves; order Passeriformes; family Passerellidae; genus Zonotrichia; species Zonotrichia leucophrys. The sequence goes on from NC_088200.1 coordinate 4,405,815, forward strand.
CAACCATCAACATTTCAGTCTCTCACAGGGATCTTGGGAGCTGCTCAGACAAAAGATTTTCTACTGGGGACAGGAAACAAAAGCTGTGTCTCTCAGGTTCACCTGAGACTGTGAAACTGTTTTGCTGCTTGTCCAAGGCTGAGCCTGAAAGTTCATGACTCCCAAGTCCAGCCTTATAAGTCTTTCGAGCAAATTAAATGTTCCTCTCCCAAACCAAAAAGCAATTGCATCTGCTCAAAAAAGGCCAACCATATTTTCCCAAACCCATGCATTCACACCCATTACAAGGAAATTTATGAGTAAGGACACCGTCTTCAAAGCAAAACCCTTGGCAGAAGAGGTCAGTGTCACTGTTTCCACTTTACCACAGGGAGAGCAGGGTACTGGCAAGTTTGGATTGCACAGGTGTGTGATGATTTTCACATGATAAAATGCTTGCCTCTCAGCCTTCCCTTCTCTCTCTTTTGCCTTCCAAAATCACTTTTCCTCACCTGCAATCACCATCAAGTCTACCATACCTGTATTACATATGCATATCCACTCTGATTCATGTCCTCCTTTTTACTCAAAATTTAACCAAAGTATAAATGCACTGAAAACACATTGAGACTGAGGCCATTCTTCTGTGTTGTGCATTTACTGTGCACAGACACTGCATCCTGGCCCAGAGCTGCAGTTAGTGCTATACAATTCATTGTTCTGCACTCATTCTGTCTGATTTTATATAACTGGGTAATTCACTGCATCAGTTTTAGTAAGGCACAAAATTTCCCTTCACTGATGTTGTGTTAGCATGGCTGTGCTGTGCATTATCATTACAGTTGCTCCCCAGATCTGAACTTCCTTTGGACCAATAAGTCATCTTATGACAAGCAAGAGTTGAATTTATAGCAAGAATTTGTTAAGGAAAAAAAGGGGGGAAAAAATAAAGAAAGAGAAAAAAGGAGAAAAGAAAGAAATATGAATGATTCTTGATGCTGTTAGATTTTTTTTAAATTTTTTTGGACATTCAACAGAGAAGACTTTGCAATTTCTAAATTACATAAAGTTATCCCTACATGTTCTTCAAAAAATATGTCACCAGCCTCAACACCTCTCTGCTCACAAACACCTTTCTCTACTCTGAGTGGGCCTCTTCCCTATTTCCCAGGCTGCCTGCTTGACCTGAGTCAAACTCAGGGCAATCACTTTAAACCCATGTGCACCTTTCACATCACCTGCTATTTCAGGCTGGATGAAAGACTCACTGGTCTGTTTTGCTGGGGTTTTCTTTTTGTTTTGCCCCAAAAAGCCTCTCTCAGTGCCACCAACTCTGACCAGCACAGTCAGGTTTTTGGAGAACCCCTTTGCTCGGGGTGCTTGGAGAGGAAATTTGGGGTGTATACAACAACACACAGACAGACTGGCAGCACTCTGGTGCAGCAGAGGAGATGTGATACAGCCTCACAGCCTCTGTAAAACGTGGGTTTCCAGTTTCAAGTGCCACTGTGAAACTGCTGAGAGGAAGGCAGTGAGCCTCACATGCTCAGCCTCCCTCGCTGCTGGTGGTGGTGGCAGAAGGGATGTGCAGAGCCTCTCTAGCCAGAGGCAGAAATTTTGGGAAAGCAGCAAATTTTGTCCAGGACACCACTACATACTGTGCTTGCCTATTTAGCAATATGGCATTGAGTGAATTCCCAACTTCCTGGGATACAACTCTTCAGCAAAGCCCTGACACTGCTGCTTGTAAAGGTGCAGGCAGAGCCTCCATTGTGAGATTTTGGAAACAGAGCATTCTTCTATCAAGAAACTAATAAAGCAATTGATAGTTATAAACATATAAAGGGAGTAGTTCCTACAGACAGTGAATATTTGACAACTCCCCAGAAAACATATGGATCCTGGTTTGTCAAAATATAGATGTATTTTCACCCAGCTGAGAATATTTAAAACTTTTTCAAAATACATTTTTAATTAAAGTAATTTAGTAGAGTTTTTGGGGGTTTTTTTGGGTTTTTTTTTTTTTTGTTTGTCTGGTTTAGTTTGGTTTTTTGTTTGTTTTTGGGGTTGTTTTTTGGTATTGTTTTGTTATGTTTGGGGTTTTTTGTTTTGTTTTGGGTTTTTTTGATTTTTGGGGGATTGATTTGGTTTGGTTTTTTGTTTTGTTTTTGTTTTTGGTGGGTTTTTTGGGGGTTTTTTTGTTTGTTTGGTTGGTTGGTTGGCATTGGTTTTGGGTTTTTTGGTTTTTTTTAACTGACCAAAATTCTGGTTATAATAGTCTGGTTGATTCAAAATTTCATCTCTAAATCCTGCCTCTAAAGAGACTTGGTTTATTACTTTTTAATAGAATTTGTCATTATAAATCATCTATAGTACCATAGTGCCTGAAGCAGTAAATGAAAATGACAATTGGGTTGACTTTTATAAAATTTTTAATGGGCTTTACCCCTAACCTAAGGAGTTTCCAAAGGGAGACATTTAATTCTTTAAATTAATTTATTGTTTTGTCTCTCTAACTTTTATCCTGAGTTTGTGAGAATGGCTCTGAGACTTCCCAGCTCAGTGCACATGTGGGAATGAATGTCTTTGCTAGGGGCTGGGAGAGTTCAGCCTGGAGAATAGAAAGCTCTTCAGGAGGACCTCAGAGCACCTCCCACTATGGAAAGGGGCTAAAAGAGAGCTGGAGAGGAACTTTCAACAAGGGCCTGCAGTGAGGGAACAAGGGACAACATCTTCACAATGAAAAAGGGTGGGTTTAGATTAAATATTGGGAAGAAATTCTTTACTGTGAGGCTGTGGCACAGTTTGGATCTCACTAACTCTCAGGTGATGACTTCTGTTGCCTGAATCACATTGCTCAGCAAATGCTGCCACAGAAAATGAGAGGTGGTTTCAGTTGCACCCACTCCAAAATCTAATGCAAAAATAGGGTGATTATGGAAAAGGAAACAAGAACCACAAGATCTCTAGCTGCCACTGATTTCACTGCAGAATGATGTCTGTGCTACTAAAGCCTTGTGACTCTGCTTTCCCATGTATGAAACTGGAATATATCTTTTCAGAAGACAGATTTCAGCTTCTAACTGTCGCCTTGGTTTTTTAAGATTTTCTAAGCCTTCTGATGACGACATTCTTGTAGTGAATTTTCTCACACACTTTCTGTAAAAAACTCATTGTTTTGCATTCCTTTATAGAGGAAGAGAGAGTTGATGGATTGTTGATTTGACCAGTGTCATTGCAGATGTGTCACTGTCATCCTCCAATCCGCTGTCACTTTTGGAAAACTATAAATGTTGGAGTCAGAAAATAAACTTCCCTTTTTTCCCTTCACCTTAAGAACAGTGGTGTGTGTGGTTTTTTCGTGTCCTATAGTGAACTAACTGATAGTTTAGAGCTGAGGTTGCTTTGTGGGCTCTGCCACCAACTCTTTGTGTGCTCCAACAATTTAGGCTGCCTCCAGCAGGGATCTCTGAAGCAGTGCTTCACAGGAAGAAATGCCAGTCTCTGCTGGCCCCTCTAAACACTTATCTGCTAGATAAGCCAGCTCTGTGTCCTGCAGCTCCTCTCGTGGGCCATGATGCTATTGAAGTAATGAGGTAATTGAGCAACAAGGTGGCCAAGATGGACACTTCCAGGCAAAGTAAAACAAAATGTTTTTTCACATAGTGTACAGGAAAATTAAATCCATTCCCAATTCCCAGTTGTGCTGTGTGTCTCTGCACAAGTTTGCAGACCTGGGCAGTCAGAGAGGCAGCAGAGCAGGCCAGGAGTCCTGACCCAACTTCTTCTCCAGCTAATGGCAGAGCAGACCAGCAAGAATCAAACCACAGAGAGCTGCAGCCAAGACAGCCCTGATCTCCTTCTAAACCATGACAAAGTCAAGGTGTGCTGTCATGGAGCTGTGTGTTAATGGCATGCAGTTTTGTCAGGGGAGGCTCAGGATGGATGTTAGTAAAAGATTCTTCACCCAGAGGGTGGCTGGCATTGGAACAGGCTGCCCAGGGAAGTGGTAACAGCACTCAGCTCAAGAAGTGTTTGAACAGCAGTGTCAGCCATGTGGGGTCATTCTTGGGACTGTTGTGTGCAGGGGCCTGAAGCTGGGCTGATTAACCTTGTTGGTCTCCTCCAACACAGGATATTCTATTATCCTAAGGTATTTTTATATCCTCAGTCTTGTGCGGGAAGATGTTCCCTCTGACAGCATTAGCCTGAAAAATCCGTTTGTTTCACAACATCAGCAGGGAAATGACACCTGTGTTTTCAGACTTACAGGAATGTTGTACATTCAATTCCAGCTCCTGCCTTCAGGATTTACAGTCACCTTCCCAGAAAAGTCATACAGGAAATATCAGCAGTTGAAAGGAGCTCAGAGTACTAAAGATCTGCCACCAGAGCACAGACATAGGAAAGCTTCGTCAGAGAACAAGATAAATTTTAGCTATCCATCTTAAGAAGGAAATTAATCTCATCACAGGATATGGAATACTAATTGGGCTAAGTCATCTCAAACTAATAGCTGCCTACCATATTCCTCATTCCTCAGAGTAATTTTTAATAGCCCATCCTCAGCATCTGATATTTCAACAAATAAAAACAAACAGCTCATAATAATCAAATCATGACAATTGTAGTCTGAAGAAGTCCAATGGCTAAGGCAGTGTCCTTATTTCCCCTGACTCGTGGGAAATGGAGGAATGGATGCTGAAGGCTGGATCCATCCAGGACTGTGTGTGGGATAGGGTTTCCCTCTGGGGTCAGTGCAAGGATCTGAGTGTAGCCAAGAGAGACCTGGGCACTGCATTCAGAGCCTCTTCTGCTTGATTTTAAGGTGGGGACAGGGTTACATAGAATGACATTTGCAGACTGTAGATATTACTCTGAGAAAGGAATCAAAATTTCTAAACCTCCAGCTGTGAAAAAAAAAATTAAGAAAAGTCTGCTTTATTTTGCAGAATTTTGTAGATGTGAACATTGTCTCCTAGTCCAGAATAAGGTGTTGCGGAACATCCTTCAGGAAAACTGGCATTTAAGACTCCTTCCAACTGTGAGCCCTTGTATTTGATGCAGACAGAACAGTGATTGCTGCACCCTCCTAACTCACAAGCCCTTCCTCCTCTTGTAGTGTTTGTTCTTACACGTCAACACCTCTAGGCCATATAGATGTGACATATGGATGCACAGACATGCCACAGACAAACTGCTATCCTTGGATCCTCTTCCTGTTTCCACAGTAACCCTACAGAAAACAGCCAGCAGTCAATAGAGAAAATCAAAGGCAGGGATAAGTCATAATTTTCAGTTAGCAAGGAACAGATCTTGAATGCTGAGCCCCTGATACACAGCATAATGTGATTTAGGGTGTTTATTATGCTAACCCAGGGCAGGAGCGTGTAGGCATACGATGCGGCAATTACAGCGCACATTTGCTGTATTTGGTTGAGCAGGAGTGCAGAGGAGAGAGCAGGTACAGGGAACTTTATGCTCACAGACTGTTTAATGGCTTAATCCTGCTGCCAAGCTCAGCTTCACTTTGCTTTGTACCTGACTCATCCCAGAGGCACATTCATAAACAGATGCCCCATCACTACAGGCACACTTGGTATGCTAAGCTTTGTTTGGGGAAAATAACAAGAAAAGACCAATCAAATACTTTAGCTAGGAAGTGTCAAACTCTTAATATGAATTGTGCTCATTAATGTGACAAGTGTCACATGCATTGAGTCCTTTTTTTTTTTTTTTTTTTTTTTTGTGGCTGTCAGTATATTGATGTGTATTTCGCAAACAGTTTTTCTACCCAAACTGTTTCTCTCTAGGGAGCAGTTTAGGCAACAGTCAGATGAATTACCTTGTGAAAATTGAAAACTGTTTTTTCTATTAGTCACTGAAGGGGTAGCACTCCAAGTAAGGAGGCACAGCAGCTTTATTCCACTCTCCTCCAGGCCATCAAATCCCTACAGATTCACATGGTACTGAGTGCAGGGCCTGTGGGTGTCCCAGGCTTGATTTAAAGCATATAATTCTCAAATTAAGCACTAAAATTGTAACTATAGTAGCATGGTGAATCATGTTTACAGGACCTGCACTCTGAATATTTATTTAGCATTGCTCAGTCTGGTTTTGAAACAAGATCAGGTTTTATGCTGTTGGTATTAAGCTAAAGATTGCACTGTTGGCCTGTGCACATCAGCAAAAAATAAAGGGAACCATAACACTAACATAAGCTCCATTCTGTAAGAAAACTGGTGCATTGTTAGAACATTAAAAAGTCCCTTTTGGGGGATCAAAGCCTATCCAGCTTGACTCAAGAGTGACATGTCAAATTGGAAAACATGAGACTAAATATATATCCCCACTGTTTGTTATTTTAAAATCTTATTTGTCTCTCTAATACTTTTTCTCCCTGACACCAAACAAAATGATGTTGTTTTGAGACGGATGTTGATCACGACATCCGTGCTCTCCCTGGAAGGAATGCATGTGCCTGAAACCCAGCAGGGCACAATGTCACTCAGCTGGACTCATTAGCGTGGCAGCAGTTTGGCATTTACATCTCTGCACCGCTCCCAGGGTGAGGCAGCTCCAGTTCAGAGCACAGCATGTGTCTGTCTGCAGCTGGCAATGTAGACATGCCCTTAAAAGCCAGGCCATCCTTCAAGGAGCAAGTGGGACTGGCAGCTGTGGAGAGGCAGTGGTGGCTTTTGTTGGGCAAAGGACAAGGGCTGAGTGAGTAATTCTGGATGAAATCTCTTGATCCGTTGCAGACAGTGCTTATGGCCTTGGAAAAGGTATTTATCAGCACCTGATGCACAGAAGCACAGAGGTGTCTGGGGTTCAGCTTTGCATAGAATTTAATTGCCTAAGTACACAAGGGCTGAGGTCATTTAATTTCTCCCTGTTGTGACAAATCAAAGTAGGAAAAACGTCAGCGGGAGACTCAAAATAGAACTCCTTCATCTTTTCATGCTCAAATCTTCTGAGAAAACTTGCCCTGCAGATGTACTCAGAACACACCTCCAGCATGCAACAGGCACCGAGCTGAGCAACCACGGCAATTTCCATCAGTAATGAGGCCGATGGGAGCACCACATACTGCTCCCAGCCAGCTCTGTGCTCTGCAGCTCAGAGCAGAAATCACCTTCCACACCTCTCTTTGTGAAACAGCTCCAAACCCCCAACTCCTGTTTCCTAGGAATGCCTGGCCTTTGGCAAGCTGAGGAAGAATGGATGCCCCATCCTTGGGAGTGCTCAGGGCCAGGCTGGGCAGGGCTTGGAGCAACCTGGGATAGTGGGAGATGTCCCTGTCATGGCAGGGGGATGGATCCTTAAGGTCCCTTACAAACTAAGCCATTCTGTGATTCTGATTCTAAGAAAAAAAGTGATGTGTGTGCTTCTGTTCTTCCTGCACAACTATGAAAAAAAGGAGCCAAGATTTCAGGTGTCAGTGAGCAAAGAAATAGATCTGTGTAGGGATGCATTGTTAAAAAAGTCCCAAAACCAAGAAACATGAGCTCTCAGTCAGGGATGGAATTGGAGCTGGGATATAGTGTGGAATATGGAGTTAGGAAAGCCTCTCTTGACCTTATTCAGCTGTCCAGGCTTTGTCACCCAAACCCAGCAGTGGGAGAAGATCACAAATATATTTCTGTGATGGTTGAGGTGTTATTTTATCTTCAGCATTTGCTCTGACTGCCTGGAAACCCAGCTGTTGATACCTAACCCTTCCCACCACCTCCATAGGAACAGGGAACTCTGCCATGGAGCTGGGCACACAAGGCCTAGGGGTCCTTGTGGGCTTTGTCCAGGGTTTTCTCTTGGTTTCCACATGGGATTTGGGAATCTTTTTTCTTTTTTTTAACATCCAGGGTCTGTAGTAATAGTATATTAACAACTACAAGTTCTTTGCAGTGACAGCAAGGCAGACAGGGTGTGAAAACTGAGGAATCCTTCAGCATAGGCCAAAAGGCTTTCGTGTGAGTCAATGCCAAATTCCTTAGAAAAACAAGTTTCAGGTGAATTTTGTCAGCATAGGAAAAGCCAGAACTTGTAATTTGGGCAGCATTTTGTAGGTTTCCCCTTTCCTGGAAATCCTTCCAGGAAATCATGTAAAGGGATAACTATACAACTAATGGGCACTCTCCAACAGCATATACAGTGGTGGGTGATGTTGCAAAATGAACAATAATGCTTCTGCTTTTTCCAACAAGGCTTAATGATGATGCAATTGAAGCACCAGCCACTTTTCAATAAAAGGGCTGAATGGCCTATTATTCCTTTCAATCAATCCAAGGTTGCTCTTCATGAAGGAATAAACATTCCCTCTTTGACCTTAATAAAAGCAAAGAGGCGATTGTGGGGGGAAAAAATATCAGGGTTTTTATCAGAAAAAGAATGTTAAAAGGAGTGTCCAAAGTGTGCAATTAACAAACATTAAAGCAATGAAATATTGACTCTCTTTTTTCCCATCTATATTTTCCCTCCCATTTCCAAGATTTGAAGAAATAATAATGGTTCACAATCAATGGGCTCCTAATTAGAGCAGCTCACACTACACCCACAAAAATTATCTTTTGAAAAATCAATAGGGAAGGAAATATGAAAAAAAAATATTTGTAAGGTGTGAATTCCTTTACTTCTGTTTATATTCCCACTCCTTGCATCTTCTCCCACCCTAGAGGCAGGAAAGATATCTCTATCTTGGACGATAATCAAATAATTAAGATGTATGAGGTGTGCATGCCTGTGACATGTGAAATAAAGCATAATGAAGGAAACAATAGAAGCATGTAAAAAGGGCCTTCTCACCCTTAGCAATAGCATTTGCTGCCATGAACAATATTCTTAATCAGAAGAAATGCTCCTTCATAACAATCATGCTGCATACAGTGATATTCACAACAGACCCAGGATGGCATGGCTGAGGAGGTATAAAAATACAGAAGTAATTCTGCTATGAAATACCTAGGAAATTACATCCTGCTGGATGTTTCTATTGGGACTGGGTCATCACTGTTGATCCAGTTTTCACTGGAAAATAACATAATAAAAGTGGAATGAACACAGAATTTCAGCCTGGTTCCATAGATATAGATGCTATCCTAGGACTCCTGGGTGATAGTGTGTAAATTTTGAGAATTTATGAGTCCATTTCAATAAATATCAGAAACCAGTCCAGAAACTGAATATTTCCATGGCTGTAATGAAGGATAAAAGCTTTTTATACTACCTTTGCCTTACCCCTCCTGATGACCTTTACCCATCCACCACTTCAACAAAAGAGTCTGTTTTTTAATTTGAGGTTGAGAGCAGGAAAAGATTGTCTGCAATAAACACCTAGAATGAGATATAAAGATTTTGAACTGAATGAGATTGGGAAATTCAAGGACTGCATTTTCGTCTGCAAACTACCAGGCTTGATGTGAGTGCTGTGTGGATAACCAAAGAAATCTTCACAAAATGCTACGTAAATAATGATGGTTACGATGCCATCTGAAGCCAGCTCAGAGTAGTCCTCTTTAACATTGCCTGGCAACAACTACTACAGGCAGGAATGTCGTTGGAAAAGAATTAAATCTGAGATTTCCATCTGGCTAAAATATAGGATGATGGTGGGCAATTAGACCTTATCTACAACCCAGACAAGCAGAGCAGGAACAGAAACATTCATCCAGAAAAACCGAACGCCCTCCTACTCTTTACCACTCATGCTCTGCTTTAGCATCAGGATGTCTCAGGCTTTAAATGAAATGTCAGATTTAATTTGGCTCTGGATGCACAAGATATATGATTGCCCTTGGAGAAAGTTGATAACTCAGCGCACTCTGTGTCAAATGTGAATCTACCCAATAGCTCACTCCATAAAAAGCACAACCCTGCTTTCCCTCAACTGTGCAAAATAGCCAGGCCTGCCTGCAATTTGCACAAATAGGTCCATTTTGAAAGAAAACCTTCCCATCAGAAAGGAGAAATGACTTATTGGGAGTTGGGTCCCAGTTAAATTTCCAAATGGCAGCGCTGCACGTTGCATTAGCATTCCGTGGCGGGGAGGCCGTTACTGCGCCCGCCGCCGATGGCTCAGCAGCGGGTGAAGAATTATGCTAAATGGCACATTTGGATTTCTGTGAGGCTCTCATTTGGAAACATGGTGCACTTTCAGAGACTTTTTAACTGCTTGGAATCCGGGCAGAGCAGAAAACACAGAGGGGATATCTGCGATTATCGATGGTTTCATCATTCCCTACTGCATCTACTGCATCTAAACCTGTGCTGAGAATGGAAAGAATATCTGAAATTATTTGCAAGCCTTCTGGTTAAGATCATCTTTTAAAAACAGTTATTTTCCATGTACACAAGTAAGTTAATGGCCCTGGTTTAAAAATAAAAAAGCCAAACAACTATTTACAAAAAAATAATCAGAATATAACATCTGTACTTGCTGTGTTCATTTGGCACCAGAAAGATTTTTTGTCACTGAATATTTTCTGCATTTACACCTGCTCTTTTGCAGTCATCGCTCAGAAAATATTACTTCAGTCTGATTATTTTGCATTTTTTTGTGCTTTTGACCTCTTTTGCAGCCTTTATTCAGAATTGGAATGCATTATGCCTACTATGTTCCACTACTAGCATGCAAAATTCACCAGGAAAAAAGCTCAAAACTTTGTACCTTGCCATTTAGACTTTGCCATTTTTTGAAAGCCATGGTGGTTAAAAGTAGAGTAAGTGACAGATACTGTGCAGAAAGACATAAATAGATAGGCAATATCCTTGTCACTCAGAGAACATGAGAAATGCCTCATATGCCCAAATAAAAGCTTGCAATATAGGCTCTGCAGAGATAAGGTTACATATGTGACATTTTGTCATTTTGTTCCAAGAGCAGTGGATATCAAGTTTTACTCCTATATCTAAAAAAGTCTCTACTTTCTTAGTTAATTTAGTGGAACTCGTGCTTGAGACTGACAAGATATTCAATTAAAACTGCAATCTATCCTCATTTTATTCTCTTTCTTGAACAGTGTTAGGCCCTTCTCTGGCATTCGTCCTTTGCTTCATCCTCTCTACTCCAGACTGATATTTTTTCCTTTTTTTCCCCCCACATCCTCTTAGTGGTCTTTTGTGTCCTGAGCGCTCCATTTGCCCATTCTTTCTGTCCCCCCTTTCCCGTCAAGCCCCCCATGAGCAGTTTTACTTATCATTGTTGAAGAAGACAACAAAATTCTTCTCAAATTTCCATTTTCTGGTCTACCTGCATTGTGTAATTCATGCCCTTCTGAAGCTCTTGTATCCTTCAAAGTAAGAGCTCCCAGGGGTTGAAAAACTTCCAACAATAGCTTTTAATCCCTGTTTAACTCAGAATTTAAGGATGAAATGTACTGTTAAACTAGGTTCTTAGGTCTTAAAATATCTCAGGAAAATTAAATTCATTCAAGGGTAGACGGAAGGACTGAAAACAAAAATAAAAGTTCATAAATATCATTAATTATGTCAGATTTCATAAAAAGATAAGAAGTTAAAATCATACTGAATCTATGTCTGCTTTTTTTCTATGAATGTTTCCATATACATAAAATCCATGGCAAGTCTGTGAGCAGCTCTCAGGAACATTTGATCTTGAGGCTGTAATTTCCACTGGCCTGCATTTTTAATGATATGGTCCTTTTATATCAGCTCATTTATTTCTGCAGAACCAGTGCTCTGTACTCCTTGCTCCTCTGCAGTCCTTCCTGCATACTTATTCCTATGAAATAATTTCATTACTTTGAAATAATAGCATCAGTGCAGAGACAAACAATAATAGGTTGTCACTGCAGCATAGCAAGCTCAATCTATGCCCTCCTCAAAATCTTTAACAAAATATAACAGAAGAAAAACAGATGGCTTTGTGGCATGACCAGAAGGTGAACAAAGCCATGCCTTTTCCAAAGAGCTATAAGATTATTGTTTCTTTTCTCACTAGGCCAATATTGATTATATGTTCCAATTTCATTCGGATATTGAATTTGTTTTATTGGGCAAACAGCTGCAGCTTCTGCTCCCCATCCCTTAGCAAATATTATTTCAAACTTCCTTTTAACTCTCATTGTGCAAGTCTGACTGCTGCACTCTCAAAAGGCTTTCCATTTTTGACCCTGGTCTGGGATCACACAAGTGGTCCAAAGACAGGTCAACACACTGATTTTACTGAAATAAGGCCTCCCCTGTGTCTTCCTTGCCATGTCAAAGAGTGACACAGTGGTTCTCCTCCCATCTTCTCCACAGCACTGCTGGCCCACCATGCAAGACAGCTAGATTCCTGTCACCAGATGAGAAAACGTGCTGCCTTAATACTCTTCTCCTAACAGCTAGAAATTAAAGTTTATGTTTTATTTCAACCTGAAAGACAGCAGCCACTAAAATTAGACAGCGAATAGTTTTCAGTCACCCCACTGGAGAATACTGCAGTTGATAATTCTTCTTCCAATCACAGCTTTAATCAGTTTTTGGTTTTTTGGTTTTTTTTGTTTTGTTTTTTTTTTTTAATTGTATTTATTTCAGAAATAAATTATATATTTATATAGACTTTTTAATCACCACTTCACTCACCCTCCCTTAGTTAACAATCTTTAATCTATTCCCTGATTTTTTTCCTCAGTTTTGCTTGATGAAGCCATAGAAAACAGGCATGGAACACAATGGGCATGGAGTCACAAAAGGTGCAGTTGCAGGTAAATTAATGAAACTGAAGAGATATAAATCCATCCATTTCCATTTCCATAAAGATGAGGATGGGTAGAAAGATTGCTGGTATTTGGGGCATTGTTTTTTCTGCATTTTGGGGTTTGGAGATCAATCACAGCCACAAAGCAGCTGGGAAGTGACACTATGGAGAAGCAGCACCACACTGCTCTCAGGATTTCAGTCTGTTTTCTTAAAATTATAACAAGTCTGCAGCATTAGGATGATCTCCTCAAAATCAATTTTTTAATGTCTTGAAATGTTTAGATTTCAGCTTTTGTTTAAAAATTATCATATAGGGGAAGAATCATGCTTTTGAACAGTTTCCTAAAAAACATGTACAAAACATTTTACTCCAAAGTGTTCAAAGAGGATGCCAAAATTGTCAAAGCTTCGTCCCTTCACCCAACTACTCCTTCCTTGAAGTTTCTCTGAAAGACTGTTGTGCTAATGTAAATAAATATTTTGATTACAGTGGGACTGAATTTTTTTGTTCATGATTTTCCAGGAACAATATTTCTTGAAGTTTTACTATTCCAGTCAAATGAATAATCTTTTGAGGATGATTGATAAAAGATATTCAGCTCCTGTGCAAAGCTAATTCTGTGAAACACCAAGAGAGTATAAAAACACACAATAAGGTAAAAACATATATTTTATGACCTATTAAATTTATTTTTAATTTCATTGACGTGTCTTGGTTTTTTTTCTCAGGTAGGACTGATCCCAGGAAGTTCTCCCCGAACATGAAGAAGAATTTCTGCCCTGGGCAGTGACCAAGCCCTCAACACATTGCGCAGAGAGGGGATGGAGTCTCCCTCACTGGGGATATTCCAGATCCCTCTGGACACAATCCCTGAGCCCTGTGCTCTGGGATGGCCCTGCTGGAGCAGGGATGTGGTAGCAGGTGAGTCCACTCTGTTCCCTTCTGTGGGGATCCATTCTGTGAGTCTGTAAATAATCCTTGGATCCTCATAGCTACATGTAGGAACGCTACAAGTTCTTTCTTAATCTCACTTGTGAGATTTCTCCAAACACATCTCAATTTTACTTTTCAGTTTTTATGTATGCAACATTTGATTAAGTAGACTTTGTGTAAAGGATATTCTCTATGAAAACAAACAAACAAACAAACAAACAAACTAACTAACTAACTAACTAACTAACTAACTAACTAACTAACTACTCTAACTGATTTCTGCTGTTAACATTTTCCTTTCTATAAGAAGATTCAAACTTTAAGTCACCATGGAAAAGAATTCTCAGAAGGTCTATGTCAGAAACTGAAAGTCTTGTTAGGCTGTCTAACACAGGCTGAGAAATCATTTATTTGAAAGGTTTTTGGCCACTGGAATACTGACAGAAAGGTAGCACGCTTGCAAAATGAAACAAATTACTATGGAAATAATCAGCCAGTTACAAGCATTTATAAATTACTTCCAGATGTATAATGAAAGTACAAATCTTTGCCTCTCAATATGAAAGGGGACAGACTTAAAGCGATGTGTTTCCCATCACTCCTCCAGAATCTTTGTGTCTGCAGAAAAGCACAGAGAGGTGAACAAAGCTTTCATATTCAGAGTCACCCATGGAATATGAGACTCATAAAATTTGACAGATATAAAAATGGAGGAAATAACCATTATATTCTGATACATTACTGAAGACACGCAAACAGGGAAAAGACCAAGCAGGTTAAGTATTGGCATAAATTAAACAGAAAGCACATTTGCTCTAGCACTGGCCTTTCAAATTGAGAGTGATGGCATGATTAAATAATTGAACCATCTCACCTTGCACAGTCAGACAGAATTCCAATAAGAACAGTTATTCCAAAATGGATACAAAGGAAAATCAAGCTCTTCTCCAGCTAATACAGCAATCTGCAGCTTGACTATTTGCTGCTTTGTGAATGTAAGCAGGATGAGGATCAATGGGTTGTTTTTCTTCAATTTTGCAAATGTGTCAATTACTCCATTAGGGCTGATCCCTTCTGCAGTAATTTTCTTTGTGAAGAAAAGGCTTTGTGATTGCTCATGTCACGCAGTGCTGCAATAAGGCACTCCTAAATATTCCTAAGAATTAATTCCCATGTTCACCCAACACATAATTTAAAACCCAAGCATCATGTCTGTCATCTTGAAGGCTTTCTTTTTTTCTCAAGACCTTGCAATGAGCTCTGGGCACTGCACATGCTATGTAAGCAGCAGCAGTCATGCCAGCCAAAGCTCTGTCACTGAGGTGGGCACATCCCCATTGCAGCCTGAGGTTCAGGATGATCATGAGAAAGCTCATGCACAGTCCTCTGGGGCACAGCACAGGTCCCTTTGAAAGAGCACAACTGAATTCTCACCTCATGCAACCTGTCCTTAAAGACATCCAGTGAAAGGAATTGTTTCAAGGATAGTCTGCCCAAGTTTTTACATTTCTTGAGTTCTGAAATGTTAGTTTTTGGTTTTGTTTTGTTTTTTTTTTTTTTGCTAAAATTTGACCTGACACATTCTATAGGTTTTTTTTAATTAAAAAGTGGACTTAGGAGGCGTTTTGTCTATGTACCTGTGATTACAGGTATGCACCTGTGATGGTGACTCTAAAAAAAGAGGAAAGAAAGGTGCTTTGTACCTGTGATTTCAAGCACCCAAGTCCTTCCATTCCTACTCTTCTTCCTACTCCTATCACTATTGCTTCTTGCTTTTCTCTGGCTTCATCAAGCTCAGTTCCTGTAGTTTTATGAATTTAAGGGGCAACCTTTCTCTGCAGTTTTCTGTTTCACCTGTTGATTTTTGTCAGGCTGGGATGAAGTTAATTTTCCCCACAGCAGCACTCCCAGTGCTGTGCTGTGCACAGAAAGGTATTGGTGGCACACCAATACCTTTGGGCTTTGGGCAGTGCTGGCACAGCCCCTGTGACATCTCTCCAACATCCACCTGAACATGAGCAAGATATTGGGAGGGGACACGGGCAGGAATGCTGACCCAAACTGTCCCAAGGGATATTCCATACCACACGATATCTGTTCAGCAAAAAAAACCCCAAACTAAAACAAAACAAAAACCCAAACAAACAAATGAAAACCCAAAGGAAAACAAAACAAAAACAAACAAACAACAACAAAAACAAAAAAAAAATGGCAAGACTAAAGGAGGATGAGAGGGTCTTTCATTATTTTAGCATTTGTCTTCTGAAGCAACCCTTGTCTGTATTGAAGCCTGACTTCCCAAGCAGGACAGACTGGACAGGGCTCTGAGCAACCTGACTGAGCTAAAAAGGTCTCTGGTCAATGCAGGGGGTTGGACAAAACCACCTTTAAAGGTCCCTCACAACCCAAAATTTTCAGAGCTTCTCTGATTCTGTCTCTGGACATCACCTTGCTGATGGAAGTAAAGACAAATCTTCTGCTTTCCCACACTTCAGTGTGATGTTTTTCTTTTGCTTTATTAAAATTCCTAAAACCATGAAGTTTTTTTTATCCTATTTTCTTCCTCTCTGTCCAGCTGAGGAGGGGAGTGTTGCAGCACTTTGATAAGAACCTGGAATCCAGTCAGGGCAAACCCATCATAGATTTTTTTCATACAAAATACAGGTATACTTAGTTATTCTTTTCATTCTCATGGGAAAACTAATGAATCATTACCCTTTTCTAGCTATCTGCCTCCTTTTATCCCCTTTAAGCTGATAAAAACCACTATCTATGAACACTGACGTTCTCTGCATCAAGGAGATCTTTGGATCCTATTGCTGCTGCTTTTTCTTCTGCACTAAATCTTTCTATACTGCTGTTTTAACGACCACTGCATGAAGAAATAGTAGTAACTCTTCTCCCTCTTCAACGTCTTTTTTTTTTCAGCTCTGCAGCTTGTTATTTATTCAGGGTTGTTGTTTGGTTTTCAGGTTGTTTGTTTTTTCTTTCTTTCTCTTTGGAGTTGTATAGTAGTTTTTCTTTTAATCAATCCGTACAAAGTTTTTTCTCATCTTTTTCTCTCTCCTGGTGGTCAAACAAAATTTTGAATTTGATCTTTCCATGTTCCTGTTAACCCAAACTTTTACCATCATTTTAGTATTCTTCATATTTCTATACCATCTGCATCAAGCTCAGAACCAGAAAGAATGGAAGTATTTGTAAATTAATTGTTGATGAGGAGTCACCAGAGGAGGTTGCAGACAGCTTTGGGTCTATCTCTCCTGGGTAACAAGGGGCACAACAAGAGGAAATGGCCTCAGGTTGTGGCAGAGGAAGGTTGGGTTGGACATCAGCAAAATTTATTCACTGAGGGGGTGGTCAGGCACTGGAACCGGCTGTCCAGGGAAGTGGTGCAATGCGTCTGTCTGTGGCACTTGGGGACTGAGCTTAGTGGTGAATATGGCAGTGCTGGGCTGTAGCATTGTGTGTTTTATATAGGTTTTGTTGTAAAGTTGGTTGTATTTTATAAGTTAAGAATTTGGTTTGACCCTTAGTTCCCCCCATGTTCTCCCTCATAATGGTTCGTTCTTTCCACCAGTTACCCGTCCATCATTGTAACCAACCCCCTTTCCTTTCTAGAAATTTCTATGTCAATCTTCCCTTACCTAACATATGGTTTGTCCCCTGAGCCTTTTCCCTCCCCTGGGCCATTCCTATTGGTTCAATTGTGTTCCTCGCCCCTCCCCTGGGCTTTGTTCATTGGTCCCTCGTGTCTCCTTCTGTTACACCCTTCCCCTTTTCAAGCGCCTCCCTAACGGTTTTTCTCTGACACCGTCACTGGCCCTGCCTGGGTGAATAAAGCGCTTTGGCATCCACACGTGTGTCCACTCCTTCATTCCTTTGTGTCAGTGATTCGTAGTCCTGGTCTTGCCTGTATCACCACACCGCAGACAGAGCTACTACTTGGGGTTCTCGTAGAGAATCTGGGAGTTGTGGGATTCGCAGTCTCCACCGGTCACTCCGAGAGCGGCAAGCCGGCCCGTCAGCTCCAGTGGCCGTGGGAAGAGACTGCACTGGGCTAATAATTAGACTTGATGATCCTAGAGGGCCTTTCTGACCTTGAAGATTCTACGATTCTTTGAGGACAGCCAAAACTTCTACTTTCTTCAAACCACTAACAAATATTGCCAAGACAGTCAATTACCCTGAAAAAGCAAAACACCATGGAATTTTTTCTTTTCTTCCTCCTTTCCCATGGTTCCAAACTGAAATTATATCTTCACTCAGTGTTCTAACAGCTTGGCCTGTGCAGCAGCTGCCCCTGAGAAGAGATGAGGACCTCAGGCTCACACCTTTCCAATTAAATTGGAGACTGCATGACTAGAAGTAATTCCTGCAAGAATATGGGGATGGGGCCAGGGTTAGGGTTAACCTTACTGTTCTCTCTTCTCCCTAAGCATTCAGGAGTTTGGGATGCACTGCACATTCCTCCTCTCTTTGTGATGCCTGTGACAACTCCCTGGGGACACAGCTGTCACCGTGCCAGCCCTGCAGCACTGCAAAGCAGGAGTGTCTGCTCATCAGGGAGTGCCTTGGCAACAAATCAGCCTGAACAAAGATGGAGCTTATTGGAGCAGTGGATAAAATGGCAAATATTCACCTGGATTTAAAGAAAAGGCATTTAAACAGCACAGAGGTGTTCATACTTGACACTGAAATTGCCCAGGCAACCACCAATGCATCATGGCCTTCTCTTCACAAAAGCCAATTATTTCCAAGGTTTGACACGGAGCAGTGAATAAGCTTTTGACATTTTGATCAGAATTATTGTTAAACAGAGAATTCTTTACACTTTTGTGTCATCTCCTGTAAGCACAAACCACTCATTTGTGTCTAGCAGTGATGGTGAACAGCCTACAAAAAGAAAATGTGCATAGTAAGGTCTGCTCTTCACCTCACAGTTCACTTACAGATCTGTTCAGGGTTAAGAAGAAAGGAATAAGAAGCAGCCTGAGATCAGGAATTATGTCCTTTCCCTCCATCAGCTAGTCAGCTGGTGTGGGAATAAATCCTCAGCTGTGGGCATTTAGAGAAGTAGCAGGTTTTGACAACCTATATCTTAGTTTCTGAAGCCCATTTATGTGGCACCAGAGAGCAGTTCAACTTAGCTGGCAAATTAAATGTTTTCCCCCTTCTTGCACCAGGTGGTCATCTGAAACTTAACTACTGGCCCCATGTGACAGTAGACCTTGAGGACAGCTGGCAAATTGGGCCTTAGGGCTGCTTTTGAAACTGTGTGGGTGTAATCGTATTCTATAAAATTATTAAGACAACAAAAGCAGTTCCCTATGGAGGAGAATTACTGTCAGAATAACTATAGAAATGATTCTTAGAGGCTGAGCTCCAAGTGAGTAATTAAGTACAGCTTGTTTTATGAAACAGTAAAAAGCACGTTTTGTATTTCAAAATCTTTCGGATTCAACACTCAGAAGACAATGAGTTCACAGTCTACCTATTGTTTGTTAAACCTGAGTCTAATCTTCTTGAGATTTATTTCAAGATTAGGACCCCTATATGAAGATGTTCGCAGATAAATGGGGATCTGCTTTGTATATTCAGTGCAGATTGAGCCATTCACCAAACTAGTGCTGGTGTCAGGTTTTGTTATCTCTGTGCACTTCTCAGGGGACACAAAACCTTTGTGGAGGATGGCATCTGCTGCATGGGAACATTTCTGAAAGTCACTTGGACACCACCTGAGGATGCCTCAGATAGTTCTGGGTATCTATGTGTGAACAGTTGAGTTCCAAACCACCCTGGTCATGGCAGGAGGCGCATCTGGACACCCCCATGTGCACTGGCTGTTTTAATCTGGAGCTGACTCTTGTCATATTTGGCTCAAGCCTGTAAGAATGTAAGAGGGAAGGGTTAGATTGGACATCAGGAATAGATGAGAGGGTGGGGAAGCGCTGCAACAGACTGCCCAGAGAAACTGTGGCTGCCGCATCTCCAGGCCAGGTTGGATAGAGCTTTGAGCAGCCTGGTCTAGTGAAAGTGTCATTTTCCCTGGTGGGGGAATTGGAATTAAATGGACTTAAAGGTCCCTTCCAAACCAAATCATTCTACGATTCTTGATTCTATGAGTTAAGACAATAGTTGATATCACAGATAAAAGTGTCTTTAGTTTCCAAGAGAAGAGGGTGTCTTCTGAGATATAGAATCCCCAGTGGTTTAGGTTTCTATGGCTGTGTTCTTTCAAGAGTGCACAGCTGAAGTACAGGGAGATTGGATCAAATACCTCAGAGCTGGCTGGCTTAAGCAGAGGAAGAGCAAGAGAAGGAGTTGACTGTCACCTTTTTTCTTCTGCCTTTCTACCTGCCCTCTCTGAGTGCAGGGCATGAATAAAGTTTAGGTAGCTCAGACTATCTGGTGAAATCAGGACTAAGCCAGAGAAACAGAGGAGTTTGGTGTCGCCTCTGTTTTTCAGTTCCTCATCCACAAAGAAGAGATTCTGAGGGTTTTTACTTTCAACAATAATCTCTCTGAGTCTGTGTCAGTTATGCATTATGTTTTTGTGCAACATTAAGTGAGAAGAGCCCCAAGCACTTTTGTAAACCTTCCTCCCCATTCCACAGATGAGTTAAGACATAAATTCTCCTGTCTCCATAGTGAGCTGGTCTTTGTGCTTTGAGCAGTATCATCAAATCCCATATTTTCCCCCCTGGTTTAGGTCTTAGCTGATTCCTCCACGGTGACTGCTGCCTCTTCTCAGGCCAAAGGGCAAACAGCCAGACCCAGCAGATGCGTCCAAAACAACTGGAACTCCCTTATTTCCATATCACTTTCCCTTTAAACACATCTTTTTGCTCACTGCCTCTTCTGATTCACTTTTGCCAGCTGACCACCTGGAGCTGACTATAACATTTCATTTCAAAGGGCAGATGTCTTTGTGTGCCAGTTTATTCAAAGGTCTGTGTCTCTACCACATGCAACAGAATGAAGTACAAGCATATCTCAAAATACTTTGTATTTTCATGTGTGTCTAGAGAAAGAGCAGCTGTCCTCTGCATTGCTGTAATGCAACAAATAAGTAACAGAATACAGACATGGGTAGAGAAGTGAAAAGTTATTTAAATTTTGGTCTTGTTATACAAAAAGAGTTCTAAACCATATTTCTTAAAATTAGGAAGGAGTAGTATGATGGCATAGTATTGTCTGGATGTCAGATAGCTGGAAATGCCTCAGTTACTGGATTCTATTGAGTGCATTATCAGGTCCTAACTGTATCTCCCAGTCAGTGTTGGGGCACCAGACACTTAAAGAGGACACAGTTGGTTAATCATGCCTTCCAGCTGTATCTAAAATTACAGAAGGTGTTATCTATTAGCTTGTGTTAGCACATCAATGAACTGGTAGTTGTTCTTTGAGCAGTTCTTCAGACATCAGAAAGAGCTATCAGCACTTTAATAGGCTAATGGAAGCGGACTGTCTTTCCTCCCTAAACAAAAGGAGCCAGAACAGCATTTCTGCTCTTAGTAGCTTATGTACACAACATAAATGAAATAGCTGGGCACATCAATTTGCCTGCACCCTTCTAAATATATAGTAATGGTATCCAGTATTGGGGGAAAAAAATAAAAGCCAAAGCTGTGCTCCCATTCTCTTTTTCATCCAGATTAATGTTAAAAGTATTGAAGTGTTAACACAGAATCACAGAATTGTTTGGGTTGGAAGGGACATTAAAGCTCTTTGAGTTCCCACTCCCTGCCATGGGCATGGACACCTTCCACTATCCCAGGCTGCTCCAAGCCCTGTCCTGGAACATTTCCAGGCATGGGGCAGCCACTGCTTCTGTGGGCAACCTGTGTCAAGGTCTCACCACCCACACAGAAGGGATTTATTTCTTATATCTAACCTAAATTGCCCTCTTTTAAACACATTACTTATTTTTCTATCGCTACAGGCTCTGCTAAAAAGTTCTTCTCCATCTTTCTTATTAGGCCCATTTAGGCACTGGAAGGGGCTCTAAGATCTCTCTGGACTCTTCCCCAGGCTGAACACTCCCAGCTCTCTCTGCCTGTACCCAGAGGAGTTCCAGCCCTTGGAGCATTTTGTGGCCTCCTCTGGATTTGCTTCAGCAGGTCCATGTGGTCCTTGGGGACCCAGAGCAGGATGCAGCCCTGCAGGTCCATGTGGTCCCTGGGGACCCAGAGCAGGATGCAGCCCTGCAGGTGGGGCCTCACAGAGAGGAGCAGAGGGGCAGAATCCCTCCCCACCTGGTGGGACCTGGTGGCCACACTTCTTCTGATGCAGCCCAGGACAGAGCTGGGGCTTTCTGGGCTGCCAGTGCCTTGGCTGCATCCCATGGAACTTCTCACCAACCAACACCCCCAAGTCCCTCTCCCTAGTTTGCTTTCAAGCCATTCTCTGCCCAGCCTTTACTTGTGCTTGGGATGGCCCTGACCCACTGCAGGACATGAGTTCTCAGATATGATGGACAGTGTCTTAGCCATTAATTTCACCACTTTCCCCAGGATCTGCAGTTGTGTCTCATCAGACCCTACGGGCCTTCAGTTTCCTCAGACGGTCTCAGTCTAATCTTTGACAGTGGGCAGCTCTTCCTTCTCTCAGTTCTTGCCTTTGCCTTCTGCAGCTTGTGCAGTGTGGCCTGGAGCACCTCACAGGAAATGAGACCTCCTGCTTTCTCTGGAGAGGAATCACACTTTCCCTATCTCCCTCTAATCACCATCATACTTACAGAATTTTTTCAAGTCACCCTTGATGCCCTATACAAGATAAAATTCTTCTAGGACTTTATCCTTCCTAGCCTGGACTCTGTCTGCTTAGAGAGTGTCTCTGTATTCCTCCCAGGCTACCTGTCCCTGCTTTCACCCTCTGCAGGCTTCCTTTTTTGTGTCTGAGTTTGCCCATGAGCTCCTTGTTCATCCACACAGGGCTCCTGGCATTTTTGCCTGATATCCTCTTTGATATTCCCCACTAAAACCTCAGGGGAATAAAAATCAAAACCCAAGGAACAGAAAAAAGAGTGCAAGATCGTAACAAAAAGAACAACATGACCGGCTACAGGAGTGGAAAAAGCCTAAGGCATAAAAAACAAGCTTAGTCCTTTGTATTTGTGGTACAATGGGACTTTACTATGACACCAAGTACATGGGAAATTGGTTTTATTGTAAAACTCTGAGCCTTCAGAAAACAACCCTTACAGTCACCTTTAATCTGCTGAGGCTCACCAAGCCTTCTTAACTCACCCATGCAGTGGTTTGAGTAAAATCTGCAGCTGCAGCTTGTGTCCTGTGAGGTCCTATGTAAGGGTCAGCCTCTTGCTTTTGCATTTTCACTCTCTGAGTTTTTTGCACTTGATTTTCAAAATAAAATAGAATTCTCAATTCACTTCATTGTCCATAAACTTGGGGATTTAAAAATAACACAGAACTGACATCCAAGATAAAACTGTGAATGCTGGCAAAAAGTTATTTACCTATACCACAGTTCAGTAAGGTATAAAAGGAGTTTTACTCATGCAGGTGTCCTTACAGATGTCAATACAATGGGTCATCTTGTATAAAGGTTACCAGGCCACAGGTGAAAAGTCTTTAATTTGGAGAGTAAGAACAGAAATATTTATTCTACTTTGGTCTTTTTTTTTTCTTTAGCTGCAATGGAAAAGGCAGAAGTTAATGCAAAAATCAACAGAAGTCCAACAAATTCTTGGGCTTTCATGTAACATCGTCCAATGTTGATGTAAAATAGAAACAAACTCCAAGATATTCTAAAGCATACATAGATCCACTATAGTGAAAAGTAAGTTTGCACCAAATGGGGATGTAAACTGAGCTGAGAAATATCCATGTTGCTTCATGCTAAAGCTGCTGCCTGGCAGACACACCTGCAAAGAATGAGAGTCTGTTTCTGGACATTCAACCACCAAACTTGTGCTCACCTCATTTACCCTTTCATTTTATACTGCAGTAAGGAGAACAAACCTCAACTGAGACTTTCTGGCATCACAACTAAAATGTGAAACTATCCTAAACTATCCTGGTGTTTTTATGTTTTTGGGTTTTGATTGTTCGGGGGGGGGAGGGGGGGCTTTGCAATTAAGTTAACTGAGTTTATTTTGCTGTGATAGAAGTAGGAGAAAGGAAACCAACGCAACTAAAGGCAATGTAAAAAGGTTAAATTATGGCTGGGTGGACTCAAAAGGAAACCTTCAACTGGCTCCAGAAAGGGTAGGATTTCACCCTGGAGCACTGTGAGAGAATAAGAGAAGAGAGATAGAAAACATATCATGACTTGTGAGACAGGGAAAACCCTCACAGGTAATTTCTGCTCTCCTTCATGTACTGAACCCTGCTCACTTAGGATCCTTGCTTTATTTGAAAGATGCATTTAGCTGCAGTTGCAGGCTAAGAATGCTCCAGGAGATGAGAAGGTTGTTAAAGCTCACAGCCAGAGTGTAGCATGTAGAAGATGTGCCTGAACACACACAGAGGTGCAATGAGGTGTGATACCGACTTTCCAAGGGACTGAAGGGACACCAAGTCAAGAATGCCTTTTGTACAAAACTCCTTAATCTGCTGAAAGCCCTCAACATCCTGTCCCACACTCTCCTAGAGTTTCATCTTCTTTTGGATGTCTTCAACTCCTGCTCTTATCCCAAGGAACTTTTTCAGTGAAATTCCTTCACTCTTTAATTTAACTCCACCTTTGTCTTGTCAAAATTCCTGGGCCTGCTAGGGGTGGAAGAACACCCTCTCCTGCCTTCTGGCAACCACCTGCTTCCCCCCAGGGACTGTAGCCACAAACCTCTGCCAAAAGCCACTTCCCCTGAATTTATCAAGGCTGCAAAAAGATTGCATAGTAATAGCAATAGCTATTGTCCCATTAAACTTGTGAGACTTGAGCCACTGACACTTGAGAAATCATTAGCTCTTGTTCTACACAGGAAGTCAGAGGGTGCTGGATGGTTAATCAGCTCTCTGTTTAAACATGCTGAAGATATTTAAGCCTTAATTTAAGGTAGTTAATGAAGAGCCTGATAGTCAGATAGTGAGCTGATGCGGCTTAATATCACTATGGTCTCTCCAAAATGTGTTTTACATTGTCAGTGGAATAACTATATTATATTGACTTAATGAGTATAGAAAATCATTACTGCCATTACTACCAGTTTACATACTGACTCTTAACAGCAGAATTGAACCTTAGAAATTGTCCAATCTATTGCAATCTTCTGATACTGCCTGCAGAAAAATAACAGCTATCAAATACATCTTACTATCTTGAAAAAAATCTGTTTTACTCATAAGACTTTTTAAGATCAGTCTTTACATTCTTCATCTTAATTTTTTTTAATCAGCAGCTGGGGTATCCAATATCATAATTACATGAATGGATATTTTTGCCATTTTTTTCACTACTCTAAAATAAATATTGTAAAACACACACCATGGAAGTGATAAGGTCTATCATGAAAATTTTTGGAAACAAAAGGAGAAGGTGAGCTTTGTAAGGTTCATTTCTTAATCATCATGCCACAGAATGTCTGGTGTTGGAAAGGCCCTTGGAGATCATCTTGCTCCAGCCCCTCTGACCTTGGTGCCTTTCAGTGCTCAGAGCAGCCTGGCCTTGAACGTTTGGCAAAGCCTGGCCTTGAGCACTAAACACCAGGAGGTTTTAGGACTTGTCTGCCTTTCTTCCATGTCAGCTGTATCCTAATTTAATCACAGTGTTTCACTATTCATTATTTACTTCCCTCAGACCTTCACAGACACATTCTTAGAGTAGAGTACTTAGCTCTAAACTGCTTCAGTATGAATGACACTTTGTCCTTATGGGTCATTTTCCTTTTTTCTTTTTGTCCCTGAAATGGCAGCGAATGTATTCACTTCTCCTCTGCAAATACACACACTCCTAAAAGCACATTATTGAAATCAGCAGTACTAGCAGCTAATTTTTTTCTTTTCATATTTACAACCCTGAGAGCTTCAGCCTACAAAACAAATGAGAGACCCACCTTGGCAGTCACTTATTTTATTTTTGTCTCAGAAAGTTCGACTGTTGTGAGGAACATCCATGAGAGCCATCACAGCAAAAATTACTATTTTCTAGTGATTTCCAGATGCACTGAACTTAAGGTAAAAGAAACTTATAATCATGAGACAAAGGAAATAACACACAGAATAAAAACTCTCCTGGAGAGCTGAAATTCATACTGATGTCAGCAGAGGTGGATGAGGATTATGATTGCAATACTTTCGTAAGTAATTACCCTCTCCAGATAATTGAAAAACCCTGCCTAAATGGTTAACAAGCTGCAATGACAGTCTGCATTTCTCTAGCACATTACAGCTCAGAAGTGCACAATTTAACTTCATAATATCTTGAAAAAACTATGTGTTTGGATTAATGAAAAGATTATTACCTACATGAAAGTAAACAACTTCCGGTTTTAATTTTGAAGAGTGAAACATCATCCCTCATTTCACAAAGATTCTTTCCTTCCTGCTATTTTGAGCTTGGGTCTATTTGAATTCTCTGCTAGAAGTCTTCAGTGAGACAGACTTTACTGGGGCTTCCTACAGCTTTTTTATATGCCTTTTTTTTTTTTTAAGTGAAAAGCTTGGAATTTGAATTAGAAAATTCTTGAAGGAGAATGTTGGAAACACACAGAGTGTTTGCTTAGCAATTCCTCTGAATTAAGGAGGATTTTATTACTGATTGCAACAAAAACATCCTGTCATTAGAGAGCTATTTTGAAGTTATTTAATAAAAGAGAAATATTTCTCAATTTATATTACATAGTAAATCAGGAAAGGTAGACCCTGGAGCTGAGTATCAATAAAAAAAAAATTAAGCAATTAACAAAATAAATACTGTAAATCTTTTCAGTTCTGAAATTTCTCCTTTTAAAAAAAAATGAAGCAAGACTGGGTAAGGGCAAATAATGCAAGGGGTGTTTATGACATTGAAAGCATGCTGCCTGAGGTTACCTTCCCCGTCAAGCTGGCAGCTTGCAACTTCCCAACCTGTTGGCACAGCCCTTAAGGAGGCTGTTCTGGGGGCTTCCAGAGGAGCTGCCAAACACTGTGGCAGCTTGACACCGTGCCCAGAGCCTCTGGCCTCACTGCTGGGCACTTTTCCAGGGGCAGGGCTGTCCCCAGTGCTGCGGATGCAGCTGCCACCCCTGATGGAGCAGGGGGATGCCTGGGGCAGATCCGGGGCCCTCAGCCTCCACCTCATGGCAGTGCTGCTCTCAAATGCCCTAAGAATTGTGATCTGGTTCGCCCTGATTTGAGGATTAATTAGTGCTACTACAGCTTGCTCTTGTAACTCCTAGGGGCTAATTAATTTTTGCAGGTTTTTGTTTTGGAACTGACTGGAGCCAACGGGGTGACTTGGAGGGGAGAGGAGACTGTGGCTCCTTTATGGTCTGGTTTGTCTCTTTTGGCTTTGGATCTTATCAGATTTTTCCATCTATCTGAGCCCCTGAGTTTTGCAGTGGGTAGAAAATGAAATAAATAAATCCAAAAATAATTTAGAGTTATGCAATGTTTTGATTAATGTATCTGGAGGGTTTTCTTTCTTTTTTTTTTACATGTTTCTTTTAACTGAAAAGAATTTCATTTTACAGCATATGCCTTGTGAAATAATTGGAGTTTCCTCGCAAATGCTTGGTAATATTCACATTTATGCATTCAGTACTTAGCTCCATCCTGAGACACACTGATTATTGCTTTAACTCGTGTTTAATTTTTCTGCTCTCTTCATTTCAGAACTGGTTGTAGTTGGAAAGTCGGTAGCAGAGTGGAAATTATCTTAAGCTTTAACATCTTACTGCAAATAAATAAGGTTTCAGATAAAGTTATCCCTGCTGTCCTGTCCCACATGTGTGTGCAGCTTAGGCCTTAGCACCTGGGGAACTGTGTGACAGGAGACTCATAGATTGCACGTGGCTCAAAGCAACTCATATTCAGCTATCTGAAATGTCCCTAAGCCACACTGAAATCAACATAAATATGATTTTTTTGCCTGGCTCTTCTCCACCATAAAGCACAAAGTGGTGAAGGAGTACTTGTGAGGTGTCTGATTTCATAGCAAGGGTAAAAGATTTACATTCTCTAATCAAGGTTTTCCTGTGATTAGTGCTTTGTAAAAGGACCTAGCCATCAAATTCAGGACTGTGTTACCTAAGGCACTTTAGCTAGAGGAAAACTGGAAGAAGAGATAAACCGTGTAAAGGAGATTTCCTGACAGATGACAAGACTTCAGAACCTGACTTCACACTGAAGACTCTGGAAATCAGCATCATCTGGAGGACTCTCCACATTTTACTTCTTATTTTCAAATCTGATGTTTTACTTTCATTCCACCCAGGCATCCATTCTGTGCCATTCCTCTTGGGTAGCTGACCTAAGACAAGCTGATCTGAAATGCACTGAGATACAAATACATTAATTTTCATCACATCTCTGTATCTTTATACAGTTAGCCCCAGTTTCCTCTTAAAAGCACTATCATGCTTTTAAGATGTCCCTCATCTTTTCCCCTGTGTGCTATTCCAATTCTCTAAAGGAAAAGTGACCCAATAGAGGAATAAACCTGGGGATGTTTCAGTCCACTGTTGGGCTGTTAAGTTCCTCTGTCTGTATTAATTTTGGAGCAGGTATGAGTCCAGATCTTTGCATCTACAAGCACAAGCACCAAGCTGAGGTCACTCTTGTATTAATTATTTCCCCAGGCTCTGGCTGCAAAGTGGGGATGAAACTCTTTTTGCATCAGCAAAATTACATGAAGTGACATGGAGAAATGTGCATTATGGCAGGCTGTGAGGAGCTTAAACTGAGGGATAAAGAGCTGCAGAGGGCAGCTGAGCCCAGTCTTCCAGAAAGATTGTCAACCACAGAGATGCTAAATCACTGAGGGATACTTAGTCTTGCTCCTGACACTCTTGACTGAATTTAATAAATGCCTCCCATATTTCTCAAAGAACAAAACAAGATCTGAATAGCAGAGTCCATTGTCACTCCATATGGTAAAGCAAAACAGGATGGAAATAATCCAAAACACAGGGCAGATGATTTCCTTTGTTCTTCTTCCACCAGCTGCAACAAGGAAAGCGTGAGGAAGAAAAAATCTGTGCAGAAGAGAAAAAATCATTGACAGAAGACAAAGAGAAGTTGTTAGTCAAGCCTGTACTATGACCTGACTTTCTAATATTGAAGGCCTGGTTTTATTACAACTTCCACTGCTTAGGTCATAGAATCATTAATGTTGGAAAAATCCACTAAAATCATCAAGTGCAACCATTCCCTCAGCACTAACTCTCATCCCCAATGTCACAGCCACATGGTGTTTAAATTCTTCCAGGGATGGTGTCTCCACCATCATCCTGAACATTCTGTTCCAAGAGTTAACCACTCCCTCAGTGACAAAATGTTCCCAACATCCAACCTAAACTTTCTCTGGTGTAACCTGAGGCCGTTCCCTTTGCTCCTGTCCCTGTTCCCTGGAGCACAGCCCGACCCCCCGGCTGTCCCCTCCTGTCAGGAGCTGTGCAGAGCCACAAGGGCCCTCCTGAGCCTCCTTTGCTCCAGGCTCAGCCCCTTCCCAGCTCCCTCAGCCTCTCCTGGGGCTCCAGCCCCTTCCCAGCTCCGTTCCCTGCCCTGGAAACGCTCCAGCCCCTCAATGCTCCTCTTGCAGTGAGGGGCCCAAAACTGAATTTCCCAACAAAATAACACTAACTCTACTGCCTAGTCAAAGCAAGTCATGGCAATGGAACAATTTCTCTTTTTCATGTGGTACTGAGTCTTTTAATGGTGACAGAAATGTCCTATCTACCATCATGCAGGTTCAGAAATTCTTAATGTTTCATGCATAAAGCTATTTCCCCCATATCCACCCCCCCTTAGTTTCATTTCTTAGGGGCAATAGGTTTGCATAGGCAGTTTTCCAAAGGAAATCTTATAAAGCCATATATTATAAAAAACATTTCCATTCCTAGACAAGGTCAAAAAGAAGTCTAGAAAAGTCTTCTCTCTCAGTCTAAAGAAGCAGAGTCAGTCCCAGGGGACATTTTGTGACTGCTTGCTTTTCCCTTGTCTTTTAATCGATAAGTAGAAGTCGATGTTTTTTATTGCATTGATATATGCATAAAAATAACCAACCCAACCCAAAAAAAAGAAAAAAAAGGCAAAAAGGAACTGTACAAGCAGCGAGAAGCCAACAAAGAGGCTGTATGGAAAGTTAGAGAGCAGCACTTTCTGGCTGTCAGCTGGAGCACTGCAATTCAGTCCAGTGATGACAGTCAGACAGGCTCAGAGATGTCACCAAGCAGGTTGTATCTCTTCAGGAAGAAGTCTGTGCAGCAGTTAGGGAAGATGATGTAAAATTCTTTAGCACTTAGTGTATTATCCCTATATTTGTGGGTAATGCTTAGTTTTGTACCACGCAGTGCTTAGTGCAAATGCCAGAGATTAATGTGGCCTTGTGTTAACTCCCTACATTGTGACTAAGAAGTCTTGTGCCAGCTAATTTTTCCTTGTTTACTCATACCAGTTATTAATATGTGCTCACTGATATCTTAGAGAACAGACATAAAGTGTTGGAGTAAAGAGTGGTAATACAAGTGCATCATAATCACATAATAGAGGTACTCTCAAGGAAAAAAAGATTCATCAGAGGATCCAGGGCTATAAAAGGGAATTTTGAGGAATAGAATGTTCCCAAATGAGCAACAAAGATCCTCAAAAGACCCTTACTCATATCAAAATAAGTCCATGGAAATAATTAGCATGTATGTATGAATCTAGGAAATGTAATGAAAAAGTAATAGAAACGTGATGAGCAGGTTCTAGTTTCATGGGTATTACCTGGTCTGTTAGAGTGCTGTCCATGCCTTGAGAAGAATTCCCCATGCATCCAACACTGTTGGATTTCTAACACAGCAAATTGGTTGGAGAGTTTATTTCCCAGTTTTCAGTGCCAGACACACTGAAGCTGTCACCTTTCCCAGATTCACTAGTCACAGAGCAGAACTATTACATTAGGTTTTTCAACGTAACTGGCAATGGATATTGACTCAGTGTCACCCCTGTTCTAGTGTTTCTGTGTTATTTGGTTGGGTTTTTGTTTGTTGTTTTTGTTTTTTTTTAATGCAAAAATTAGGAGTAAAAATTAATAAAATTGAGTGAATGGAAAAGCTTCAAAAACTTAATTTCTATCCGTGTGACCTGATTTGGGGGCGGGGCACTACAAGTGTGGCTTCTTTTAGAAGCTGGCTGAACCTTCCACTATTTCTGAGGCCAAGAAAATCTAATTGTAGTAAAGCATCTGAGAGAACGTATTTGAGAAGAGAAAAAAGTTATTGCACAGATTTAATTGCAGAGAGAGAAGAGAGAAGTGAGGCCATGTGAGAGGAGCATCCGCGCAGGCAGGCAGGGCAGTGCAGGAGGGGCAGGAGCTGCTCCAGGCTCTGGAGCTCAGATTCCCCTGCAGCCCCTGGAGCAGCCCAGGCTGAGGCAGCTGTGCCCCTGCAGCCCAGGGAGGGCACGGGGGAGCAGAGATCCACCTGCAGCCCTGGGGGAGCCCGGCCTGGAGCAGGGGGTGCCCAAAGGAGGCTGGGACCCCGTGGGAAGCTGTGCTGGAGCAGGATCCTGGCAGGAGCTGTGACCCTGTGAGGGAACCACTGTAGAGGCTTAAAAACCATAGTTTCCTGTTTCAAACACTATTAAGACCACAGTAGGATTTTACCATGAGATACACATGGGAAGGAGCAGTGGAATGGTGATGACTGCAGGCCTGGTGAGGCCTGGCTGGCACATCCTGAGTAATATACCCAGAGGAGGGTCCTCATGGTGGCAAACTGTGTGGAGAGGCAACTTGTTGTACACATAAAATTGGCCAGGCAGTGTTGCTGTCTTACCGTGAGTTATAGGACAGATGCCATCTGCAATCACCAGTAAACACTGAAGCATAGCCTCTCACACCCAACATGCCTGCAGTATGGATTCCTGGAACCTGGACTGAAAGTTAAGCCAATAAGTATTCATTCCTTTGTTTGCTAAAATGTATAAATAGTGAAAAGTTTTGAACAAGATTTGGACCTCCACCACTAAGAAGCCTGGGGTGAAGAAGGACCAATAGTACACTGCTGTATCCATGGGTGGTGATATCTCTTATTTCTATTTAATCTATATCTCTCTCACTCTCCTACCCCACCTCCCTCTCCCCTCCTGACCCCCCCTTTCTTTTTCCTTTTTCTTTCTTTCTTTCTTTCTTTCTTTCTTTCTTTCTTTCTTTCTTTCTTTCTTTCTTTCTTTCTTTCTTTCTTTCTTTCTTTCTTCTTCTTCTTTCCTTCTCTTCCTTCCTTCCTTCCTTCCTTCCTTCCTTCCTTCCTTCCTTCCTTCCTTCCTTCCTTCCTTCCCTTCCTTCCTTCCTTCCTTCCTTCCTTCCTTCCTTCCTTCCTTCCTTCCTTCCTTCCTTCCTTCCTTCCTTCCTTCCTTCCTTCCTCCTTCCTTCCTTCCTTCCTTCCTTCCTTCCTTCCTTCCTTCCTTCCTTCCTTCCTTCCTTCCTTCCTTCCTTCCTTCCTTCCTTCCTTCCTTCCTTCCTTCCTTCCTTCCTTCCTTCCTTCCTTCCTTCCTTCCTTCCTTCCTTCCTTCCTTCCTTCCTTCCTTCCTTCCTTCCTTCCTTCCTTCCTTCCTTCCTTCCTTCCTTCCTTCCTTCCTTCCTTCCTTCCTTCCTTCCTTCCCTCCTTCCCTTCCCTCCCTTCCTTCCCTTCCTTCCCTTTCCTTTCTCTCCTTTCTCTCTTTCTTTTCTCTTTCTTTCTCTCTCTCTCTCTCTCTAACTCATATTTACTGTTAAATAAAATCTATACTATTGTCCTTGGGATAAGGTGTTGTTTGCACCTCAGTGCAGGCAGAGCCATCTCTCTAAAAATAAGGTCATAACATCCCTGCTGGAGCAAGTTGTGCATGAAGGATCAGGCCCCATGGAAAAGTGACCCAGGCTGGACCAGCTTGTGGGATAACTGCTGCCCATGGGATGGAATCACACAGGGGAAGTTCATGGAGACCTGCCCGCTGTGGCGGGGACCCCACAGTGGAGCAGGGAAAGGATTCCTCTCTCTGAGCAGCAGCATGAATGTGTGATGAGCCAACCATAACCCCCATTCCCACCACCCTGCACTGCTGAGGGGGAACACCTGGAGCCCAGGAAGGAGGGAAGGGTGGGAGAAGATGTTCTTATGGTTTGTTTTCCTTTGCATTATCCTGTTCTGATATTGACTGGTACAGCCAATATCCCCAAGCTGAGTCTGTTTTGATTGTGACAATAAATGGTTGGTCATCTCTCCCAGTCCTTATCTCAA
The DNA here is from genome assembly GCF_028769735.1 of Zonotrichia leucophrys gambelii. Taxonomy (NCBI): domain Eukaryota; kingdom Metazoa; phylum Chordata; class Aves; order Passeriformes; family Passerellidae; genus Zonotrichia; species Zonotrichia leucophrys. Next base: position 4,438,796 of record NC_088200.1, read on the forward strand.
TTCATGAACCTTTTGTTACACTTTCACTCCCCTGTCCACATGCAAAGGGGAGTGAGAAAGTGGCTTTGATGACCCAGCCATCTATGAACAATATGAACACACTATGAACAATAAAATCTGTGCTTTTGGACCACACTGCCATGCTGTAGAAGCAATGGACAGAGCCATGATTACAGCTTTTTACTTTATTTTAATGTATGAAGAAATAAGTAATTTTCTACCATCACTCTTAACTAATTAATGTTTTTTAAAGCAATTATCAAACATTTTGTAAGCCTTTGTACATGCTGTGGCACAAGTCATATGTGTCTCTCAAGACATGCCTTAAATCCTACGGAAACACATCCAACACCACACAGCATCATGGAGTCTCATCATGAGGGTACAGTCTGAATTTCAGGGTTGGATCTTAATTTCAGGATTGGATCTTAATTTCAAGACTGGATCTTAATTAATCTCCCAGGATTTCTTACAAAGCTCCCCCAGCATCCTGCAAGGCAGGCACTTTGCCACCCAGACCCACCCAGGCCTGTGATGCAGCTGCAATTGGCTGAAGCTTTCACTCACAGGCTGTCTTGCCTGCTGAAACTTCGTCTGCAGAGGGGCAAGCAAAAAGTAAATAATCCATGACTAACATTCCCAGTTCTGCGGGAAATGCAGCCCCTTTAATGATCCAGCAGCTGGAACAAATGACTGCTCACTCATAACATACACATTGCAGTTGTCATAGAAACGCACTTAGCAACAAAGAATCCTTGACCTTTTCCCCATCTGTTTTGAGTCTTCAAAAAGGCACATTAATTTCTATATATTGATTTTTTCCTGTTTTTTTCCCCTTTTTTCCCTCCACACCCAAATGCCATGTTTTGTGTGGCTCCCGGACATGAGCAGAAGTCTTCCATAACTTCAGGGGCAGTACTGCAGAGATCCTGCCTCTCCTTACCCCTGGTTCAGTGTTCACCAGATAATTCCTGACAAAAAGCTTAGACTGGATATGAGGAAACATTTCTTCACTGAAAAGGGTGGTTAAGCCCTGGCAAACGCTGTCCATGGCTGTGGTGGAGTCCCCATCCCTGGATGCATTTAAAATCCATGTGGATGTGCCACCTGGGGATGTGGGTTAGTGCTGGGCTTGTCAGAGCTGGAGGAATGGTTGGACTTGATGTTCTGAGAAGTCTTTTACAACATCAACAATGCTATAATTCTATATATTGATGTATTCTCTATATAGAATTATAGCATTCTAAACATATATAATTATATAATATATATAATTAATTATATATAATTCTAAATATATATAATTCTAAATATATATGATTCTAATTTTTTTTTTTCTATAGCAAATTAGGCTGTACAACTGACTGCTCCACCTCTACCTGGAAACTTGAAAAACACTCTGTTTCAGTTTGGGAAGGGCAAGGGATGCTCCGAGCTCTGTGGTTTTTAACCAGTACAGTAAGAGTCTGTAATTAAATCAGAGCATCCCCTTCAAATGGATGGACACAATCCAAAAAACAAGAAAATTATCAAAGGCCAGCATGTATATAGCAACACGTGATGTGATGAGAACAGCCTTGCTACAAAGGGCATCGCTGAATTCCAGGAAGGAACAGAGATGGATGAAATTAATCCAGACTCTGAGTAATGGTGAAATCACTGCATGTTCTGAAGGCACAAAGATTTTAGATAAAGCTTGTCTGATGTAATCACATTAGCCATCAAATTAGATCCCCAGAGTTTGGGTGTTTTTCAGTATGTATCATCACCCCATGTTTGCCATTTGAGATAAATAAACTTAATCACAAATTGTATTTTTTAAAAATGAAAATAATAAAAAAGAAAAGAAATAATTTTCCTATTTAAGTAATTTTGGAAAGGTCCAGTTTACTTTTTTAATTTTACACCTTCTCTCAAATTGATGATGTTTACAGTAGGATGCTTTCTCCTCTTCTCTCCCCAAAAATATGTAATGAGAAAAAGAAAATAATACTTCACACATGTGCATAAATACACATACACACACAAATACACACACAGGACTTGAATACATGCTAAAAAAATTTTAAAAACCAACTTTGAAACACACAGTGCTTCTGAAGGAACATTATTAAACACCTCATTTTCCCATTAAAACATATTTTTGAAAAAATTTCAAATTACAATTATTTTCCATCTTAAATGTTTTCTGAATTACACAACATAGAAAGGACTGTGTAACATCAATGGCAAGGCACTCACACCTTTATCAAATCTATCAGAGCATTTTGAACTTTAAGATTCAAAACATTTCCTGCAACACCACACTTTCTTAGTGTCAGAATTTTTGTTTGGAAAGGAACAGTATGAGTTGTTATGACTTTGGAAGACGGTTAGGGATCACATCCTGGGTAATTTCTTGTCTGCAGACCTCAACTTAAGTAATTATGGTGAAGGAAACATTTAACTTAATTGGAGAAAAATAACATGGCTACACCTTCCATTTGTCTACTCTGACTGTACTAAAAGGCAAATAAAGGAGATACAGAGCTGTGAAGGCTTGTGGAGAAAGAAAAAAAAAGGCATTTCTAAAATTGAGAAGTCCTGAGTTCTAAGATCTAAGTGGTTTGTCTGAAGGTTAGCTATAAAACAGATGGCACATGTCTGGGTATAATGCATTTTTTTATGCATTAGTAAATTGCATTAACAAATGCAATGAAAAACAAGCAGAGCAGTTGAAAGAGGAGCATGGCAGTGCAGAGACAGAAAGAAGAGATGGATTTTCAGAGCTGATTTTTACATGAACTGGCTCATGTTCAACATTTTTTTAAATGTTTGGGTTTGTGTGTAAATGGAGATATCAAAATAATGATTTGGATTCCCATTTAAAATTTATCATAGTGGTATATCTGCAAATCAGTACCTGAATGTTGATTGTGGGCAGCTCCTTCTAAAGAACTCACAATCAGAATCTCAAATCCCATCAAAATCAAAATTTATTGATTAGGCTAGCACTGGCCTCAATTCTGACTCCATTTGTTAATACAGATCAGAAACCTCTGAAATACTCTGAAAAGTTGGATGGGGCTCTGACCAACTTGGTCTAGTGGAAGGTGCCCCTGTCCAGGGCAGGGGCTGGAATGAGATGGCTTCTACGGTGCCTCCCAACACAAACAATTCTGTGATTCTGTGACAGATTCTGTTATTCTGTGATCCAGCCCACCTTTACATCACCAGCTGAAGCTGAATTTTCCATGTGCTTCCAGGGAGCTTGGACCAGCCCTCTCTGCAGAGAGCTGAATGAGCCCACGTGCATTTTTTCAGTTTTTCAGTTCTACAGGACTTTTAATCTTGCTGGTATTTAAGGTACGAGCATGATAAAGAGTTACAGCAATTGCATGTGTCCCTGCTTATAGGGATTTAATGGAAACCTTCTGCATAAAATTCAGCAAGCAGCATCTTGCTGTTGGAGTGGTTACGTTTTAAACACCATTAAACTTGATGGAAATCACAGCACACAGCCTCACATAAACCTTTTGGCAAACTTAAACACGGAGGTAAATTCCCCTCTAGGATGAGGGGGACACTGTGGCACAGTTTTATTCACCTTTTGTCCTTCCCCATACCACCCAATTAGGTAATCATGCATACAATTAGTTAAAATATGCCACCATAGGTTCTATTCACTTCCCCAGCTCTCTTCCCCACCCACCCCAAGATAGGTCCTGTATTCATGCAGGCAGCACAAGGCGACATAGGACCCTGTACCATTTAGTTTTAAAATGTTTTTTGGGGACAATATATTGGTTGTCTCCCTTTGCTGAAGTTCAGAGGAGGGACAATGGGATGATCCCTTTCTTCTGATGGTCTCAGGAGTAACCAATTGTGTGTCCTTCTCCACTTCAGCCTCTGCAGAACTCTGCTTAACATCATTTGCCTTTAGTGAAGAAAAACCTAATAAAAAGACAACCTAAAAACTCCCTTCCTAGTGCAAATAAAACATAGAGAATCCGTGGAAAGAGAATATTTGCAGTGGACAGTGAGTTCATTCTCTGTACAAACAGGAAAGGCCAGGCCAGTCCTGACATGAGATGAGTCACATCCACTGCCTGCTACTCCCCCAGGCAATATTTAACTGTTCACCCTCACAGACCCATGCTCCAGCACTCTGCTGGGGTCAGCAGAGCCACCTTGAAACGAAGTTCTTTGTTCCCTTCATCAAGATTTCATCCCAGACTGAAAGAGGGAAAGGTAATTTATTCATTTGAAACCACTGTATCAAATAATTGCATTTAAAATGCTCGCCATAATCCCCAAGGCATGAAACATAGGCCTTGGCAGAATGATCCCGGAGCTCTTCTGTGTTTTTAAGGGCTATTGAGGGTTCAGGGAATGGTAATACCTGTTATGCATGGAGAAATAGCCCAGCTTTTTGACACACACGCTCTTCTCCTAGTCTGAAAGAGAAGCAGCACCTGTCAGTGTTAAATTTGGGTGGAGAACAACTGTTCTGTTACATTTGATATGGTAAGCAGTAAAATCACTTGGGGGAAAATGTCCCTGGTACCTGTACAGCAAAAATTAGTGTTCACAGGGGAAAAGGGGATAATCTTCTACAGGGAAAAGCAGAGCCAGGGGATTCATCACCTTCAGGAAAGGTAGGAGGTGGCAAAAGGAAGGAGGTAAACAAACACACCTCACATCAGCATTTTTTCCTGAATCCAGGATTTTTAGTGTTCAGCGCAGTTGCGAATTCCAATTCACACATTTGTTTTTTTGAACTATTTGGTGTGAGGTTGTTTGGTAGAAGTGGGGTGCAGAGTAGCTTTCTCTTGAGATTCAGGACTGAGAGGCCAGACCTATAAAGGTTTTTCAGTGAGAAATCCCCTCTCCCTGATAGCCTGGTGCTTCTGCTCCTTACTGAATTCCTTTAGAAACCTGTGCTTCTGCATGAAGCTTCCAGGAGATCACACTTTGCATGGGAGGGACAAGCCTTGCATTCAGGTATTAACCAGTAAATTACCCAAGAAAAACTCACAAGTTTTGAAGGCTGCATCAAGAAAGTAATTTATCATGATGGCTCTGAAAATATCTTTTCAAACATATCCACTCTTTCAGAATCACCTGCCTTCATCCAGAGTGGTGGCTTTTGGGGGAAACTTTCCAGGAGCTGGGGAATGCTTTGAAAAGGCTCCAGAAATCTAGGAAAATCCATGGAAAATCACAAATCAGGTAGCACAAAAAGCACAGTGAAGCAGAGAATGATAGGCTGTTGTTGACTCTTATAAATGATTCCTCCTACCTATGTATATTATTAACACAAGGAAATACAAACACAAATAACTGTGTACACACAGTTTTGTTACACTGGTGGATGACATGGAATGGCTCCAAAAGCAAACACTACTGAACCAAAACCCACCTGCAAGCCCCTTTCCAGCCCAGACAAGTGAAGTGCTGAAGCACCTCGATCAAGAAAAGCTTGACAAACAGTGGTGCAACTTCCCAGGGCCAAAAACCCACAGAGCTGGCGTCCCCCTGCTTGCTTGAGAGCATGGAGAGGATATTCATGACCAGCTCCATTACTCCCACTGCTTTTATTCCTATTTATTTTTCCAGGATTTACTGAAGTGACTGACTGCCATGTGTTGGGATGTGACCCTCTTGACAAAATGCAGCAGCATGTGATAAGCTACTGACACAGCACATCACACATTCCATCTCCTCAGGAACATCCTGCTTGACTTGTGTGAGGGGAAACAGCCTTGGCAGGTCCTTCCCACCCTCCAGGTCACAGCTACACCAAAACCAAAACAAAACCATGAAAGAAGATCAATGTGAGCGCTCTTCTGCCCTAAAATACTTTGAATAATACAAGTCCACTATAAACCTACTCTATAGGGGAAAATTGGGAGAAGCTCTGTAAAGCTGAAACTTTTAAAGCAACGTGTTTTTATGAAAGAGCTAGAAATCCACAGGGTTTGAACTTTCATTGAGTTGTTCCATGCTCTCTTTTTCCTTCACGACGCAAGAAATTAAAAATACATTGGTCGTAATTCTGATTTCACCTTATCAGCACCATGGACTGTTAGAATTACTCCCGCTTACACTAGTACAAAAGGATATTCTGACAGATCCAAGAAAACTCAGACTTATTAAAAGCAATAAATAATTGTTATGATCCCAGAGAAGCAAAATCTACTACTCTACTTGTTTTGTGTATGACTTCAGAGATTAGGGGACCCTGCTACTTAATTGTTCAGAGGGACACTAATCTTGTAAAGCTCTTTTCCTAGCAGAAGTTATCAAATAGAAGCAGGACTCCTTAATAAAATTACAGTTATTAAATTCTCCCTTTTGCTGGGAAGTTACTTGGTCCAGAAACACTTGCCAAAAACACTCTTAGAATAAAAAATCAGGCTACAGTATCAAGATCTGGAAAATTTAGATAAGTTAGAACTGAAGATTAATTTCACAGTCTGTTCTGTATGTGTATGTTACTTGGTCATACACACTTTTTTTTTTTCCCCACAAATTAAATTTTCACACCAAGCAACAGTTGAGAAAGGGAAAATTACTAAGGGACATATTCTAGCCAAATGGAGGTGTCAAAAGTAAAGTTTCCAAAATCTCTTTTGCCCACGTAGCATTTTTCAGACCCAACATATACAACTTCTGATACTACCGATACTTGCCCAGTGGCACTTCAGCCTCTTTTGGAGAAATTCTGAGTAATTGCATGTTTTCAGTAAAACAGTGAGAAGAATGAGTTTTGCCTATTAAAAAAAAAAAAGAAATATTTATTAATAATTTTCTCTGATATTGCTGTGAGACATGGCTGTAGATATCTGGTCACTGGTATCTTGAAATACGGTGCTGTAATAGGAGTACCTATCACAGAATCACTGAGGTTGGAAAGAACATCCAATATCATTGAGTCCAACCTCCAACATATCATCCACCCCCACATTGTGTGTTGGCAGATGACTGTGGAGTAGAAGGACCAGCACTTACAATCTACCCCAAAATGCTCTCCCTGTGCTTTCTTTGAAAGGCAGTGAAGGTGCATTTAACTGCTGGAGAGACCTTCTCTGCTGCTAATAGCAGCAACAGGAATTGAGGAAGGAAGCTCCTTCATCAGGTTTTGGGCTGTGTTCTGCTGGCAGCTTCCTCTGAACCTGTCTGTGTCATTCCCAGGACTGGTGCTGTTGGTGCCACCACGTCACAGGGTGTTATAAATTATCAAATCGAGAGCCAAACTTATAAGAAAATTTAGCAATAATTTATTAATTTGTCCGCGAGACCGAATTTTGATTGTCAAAGGAAAAACCACCACAGCCAAGGGCAGCGTCAAGCCCAGGATCGACGCTGGGTGAACACACGGGTCTGACACCCAAATGTCAGAATCTCCCCTGTTCACAAATGCTGCTTCGCGCAGCAAGTTCTTATACAGTTTATTCTGCCTGAGGCAGAGATGATTGAATGTTCTTTTGTGTCCCTTCACATGCAGAACCGGGGCTTTACATGTCCAAAGTTAGACAAAAGTCCAGTCCAGGTGTCTAGATGTTGTCAGAGAACTTGGAGAAGTCGGCATTCACATGTAACAGGGTGGCACTGGTAATCATTGTGGTAGATACGATCTTCAAGGTGATAATCGCTCTTGAGTGGTCCTGGCATTCCAGGGAAGCCAGTGATTATTACCCAGGAAGGTTCCATTCTTACGTTAAAGAACCAGATGTTATCTTAACCTCATCTGGGAACTACATGAATATGAACAAGACACTGTTCCCGGCTGGGGTGGTCAAAAGACATAGTTTGGATCTTACAATACATTATTTTATACATTAATAGCATGAATTATCTCTATCATATACTACACAGGGGCTGCGCCAGGCAGAGCTGCCTGCCCAGGCTCTGTTCAATTCAGCTCACACTCCCTTGGATCCATCTCCCAAACCGTGGCCAAAACAACCCATCCGACTGCTGGATGGAATGGGATTTGCTGTGGAAAGCACGGCTCCTGTAGGCCGCTCATTATTAATAATTATAGCAGAACAGAAAGCACACAGCTAATTGCTGATCCCCTGCTATAACCTGATAGATTAATAGAAGCAGTTCTCTCTCCTCAGGAGAGTAGGCTCACTTTCGCATTACAAAAATAATTAAAGTGTAATCAAGTGCTGAGAAGTCACCCAGGAGGTCTGTGCATAACAGCCCACACACACGTTTTGTCTTTTGTGCCCAAAACTGCTCACAAAGCACCAAATCTGCCCTGCCATCAGGTCCCGATTCCCTGCCTGCAAAGGAGAAAGGGGAAGAGTGACTTCCCCAGGAGAGCTCTGCACTTTTCACGCACTTCACATGGAAAACAATCACAGGAGACCACACTTCCCCTCAGCATATTTTTCTCTCTCCTGGGTCACTTCAGCACTAAATTCTGTATTGGTGCAGATGTTAAAGATTTAGGTGCCTTCCCAGCACCTAAAATAAACCCTAAGATTGCTGCAGCTCTGGAAAAAGCAGCACAAACCCCAAGCTCTAGACTAACAGATCCATAAATCTTGTGGCTTTTTTTTCCCTCCCATTCTAATTATTCTTTAAACTCATAAATAATTTTAAGAGGGAAGATCAGTGGAAAATTTCCACTCACAAGCACTTACTTCTCTCTCTGTAACTAATTCGCAGCTTCTTTGCACTCCAGGGTGAAAATTACTGCAATTCTCATTGTTTTTCTTCCCTGTGCCTGGAGGCAAAACTCCCCTGCAATGACCACGTTTTTACTCAGTGTTTCAGACAGGAGATCTTCATCTTCTTAAGCAAGAGGCAAAATCCATTTATTCAATATCGGTCTTCTTTTTTTTTTTTTTTTAAAGAAAAATTAAAAAAAGAAAGTAAAATGCATATCTAAAAGTTAATTGTGGTCATTACAATTAGGAAGAGAAGAAAATTTTCACCCTCCTCATTCTGGATGTTCTGTTCAGATTTTTGGACAGAGAGTAAAATATCACAAAAACATTAACTAACCAAAAGACCAAAGTCAACAGGTTGAATTTCACTGATTTAAAATGGGAAAGAAAAGGAATAACTGCTTTCTCCTATCCGACTTCTACAGACCATTGCACATGTCTTCCATATTTTATCTTGAACCTAAACCACAGTTAGAACTAGGCATTTCAGTCACTGAGAGTTTAAACCATTGTCTAACAGAGAGAAAAGAAAAAACCTGATAGCACTAGTGCCAAAGGTCCCTCAGTTACCTTAGCAAGATCTGTTCAGCATGGGAGTCACAAAACAAAGAAAAAAATATGAAAGACTTAAAGTTCCCCTGAAATCTGAACCAAAATGGCAATTTCCAGACACAAAGTCTAGGGAAAGCATCTTCCAAGACCTGAATCCAGCAGGCATTTGATTCTGGATGTGTGGACAGCAAACAATCCAGGACTTTGGAGAAATCTAGGACTTTGGAGAAAGAGGCTTCACCGTTCCATTCTTCAATACTATCTCAATTTGGCCAGTGCCCTTGTGCTGCAGCTATGCTGACGTGGTCTTCACATTCTGAACCATCTTCTATAATTGGTGTTGAGACTTCTTTGATCTGACTTCTTTGGCCTTATGTCTTTAAGATACTTTAAGATCCTGAGATTTTTAAAAAAAACTCTTGTTAGATGGAAAAGTATTGAGATTGCATTTTGAATTGAGATGCATTCAGTGTGTCACAGAATTCCAGAATCAGTTAAGGCTGGAAGGGACCCCAGTGGGCTCATCTGGTCCTACCTCCCTGCTCCAGCAGGGCCATCCCAGAGCACAGGGCACAGGATTGTGTCCAGAGGGGTCTGGAATATCCCCAGTGAGGGATTCTCCATCCCCTCTCTGCACAATCTGTCCCAGGGCTCGGTCACTGCCCAGGACAGAAGTTCTCCCTCATGTCCAGGGGGAATTTCCTGGGCTCAGGCCCTGCCCGTGGCTCTGGTGCCATTGCTGGGCCCCGGAGCAGAGCCTGGGCCCTGCTCTGCCCCTCCCTGCACACAGGGACACGCAGGGATGGGGTTCCCTCTCAGCTGAGGCTTCTCTCCAGCTCCCTCAGCCTTTCCTCAGCAGGGAGATGCTCCGGGCCCTGCCTCACCTCTGTAGCCCTCTGGGCCCACTGCAGGAGCTCCATCTCTCTCTTGTCCTGAGGAGCCCAGATTTGGACTCCAGATAAACATTTCCCAAGGTACCTCATAGTCCTCTCAAGACCAAGAAAATTGTCCCCACTGTAACTTGTCCCAAGGAAGTATTTTTAATACTTTAATTTTTTAATGACCATGACTACAGGTCAGGAGAAAGTGGTTGAAAGAGTGGCCTCTGGTATGAGTCTCATTCTGATGCCATAAGGAATTTCTTGTCAGAGCTCTAAACAGGATATCGATTCTGACTTGGGCCTAGAGTCAAATACTTTTTCCTACAAATGGGAATTAATACATCCAGGGAAACTCCTTCTGAAGTCTCTGCATGAAGAATGCAATTCCCAAGTTTCTGGGGTTTTCAGAGGGGTCTAGAAAGCAGGTACAGAGGATAGAAGAGGCAGCAGTGCAACTGGATACTATTATAAAAAATTGTGCCTACTTGACTTCAATTTCACAAATATTATATACAATTTTCACCTCCTACTCTTCTAGAGTAAAATGGTTGTGGCACACTTCTGCAAAACTAACAGGACAAGAATTGTGTACAATATGGGGATTTTTCTATAATCTTTTTCAACACAAATAACATGCTGACTTTCACATACTTTTTTTTTTAATTACTGTTTGGTTGGTGATTATTTGCAGGAGATAAAGAATGTTTGAAGGTTTCTACATTAATTAAGTTTCATCTTTTTAGACTGTTCTTTACATGTACAGGTAATTGGTTTTAGTTGTTATAAATCTTGTGTAAAATTCCTCAAGCAATAAACACAAGCTGTATCTCAGTAATTGTCTATTGACTACACTTTCCAGTATGAATTAATTTTCAATTACAAACTTCCTTTCTTACAGTATCAGGTTGGAAGTCTGCATTTTGAACACATAAATATTCTCATCTTGTGCAAATTTGTCTCACATTATACTGGAAGAAGAAGAAGAGAGAGATTCATTGAGCAACCATCAGTCTGAATATCAATGCAGCATGACAATAACAGTGCATGTCAAAACTCAGGTTTCCTCTGCAAATTCCCAGACAGCAACAAGGACTCATTTCCAACCCTAATTATTTTTATTGCTGTTACATTGAGCTCTTCTCGCTTCATCTTTAAAAGTTAATGGCTTGATTAGGAAAGGGATCCTAAAGTCAATCAAACTTTCAGAATGACCACAAATGACATCTATCCCTACTTAACTGGGAGTGTTTTAGGGGTAGAGTATGGAATTAAGAGAGGTGGGACAGGCTGAGCTATCATGTCTCTTCCTGCAAAAGACTACAGCAAGACTTTCACAAATGTTTATCTGCAGTTGGGTGCCCAAAGTTTGCTGATGCTTTCAGAAATGTCCCACTGTACCTAATAGCACTTTTAGTTAAGGGACACTTTTCACATAAAAACAGCTAAACCCCATCTTCAAAATCCACATGACTCACCCAGCACCACAAAGTTTGGTGAGTAGATCCACAGGGGCTATAAGCCATGATGAGGGAGAGGAGAAATATCCTCCCACATCGTATCTGGGGAAGAGATGCTGGCTTGGGGTCTGAAAACAGCCAGCTGACCTGCTGGAGACAGCATCAAAACCCTCTGGAGGAAAAAAAAAAAAGAAAGGAGATGCTGATTCAAATGGTACAAAATGCCATAATGGGCTATTGCTGCCAGAAAAGGAGGCCTCCATCCTTCTTTCTTATCCCTTCCTCACAGCCATGAGCTCCCACCCTCCTCTGTTCTGACTCTGCCTGTAACAATTTCATTAATTAAAACTGCAGAAAACCCCTACTACTCTTTCCTCCCTGAGACAAGGGGTCTTAAGAACTCCAAAGGCAGCAGCAAACTAATGGACAGGAGAACATACCCTGGAAGGGAAGGCTGGAAGGAACTCCCACCCCAGTGCCAAACGGTTGTGAGCAGGCTTTGAATCCTTTTCCTCAAAGGCTGATGCATCCTGACTTTACAAAAGTCTTGTAAGAGTCAGAGAGAGATAATCCCATGTAGTTTCCCACTTGCTGCCCATACGTTTTCCAGTGGGACTCTGGGTGCCCCAGATTTCTTGTATCTTCCCTGGAAGAATGTCTTGGATGCCCCATGGCATCTAAAGGCCCTAGACAGGTATTTTAAGGCACCTGAATCTACCCACCAAAGCTATCTCAAGTGATGCCACTAAATTTCAGCAATATCAGTGACTTTAAAGGGCTGTATTCTCTCCAAGAAAAGGGGATATATTAACTCTTTAATTATTGCACAAAGTGTGAAAGACCAAAAGTGTGAACACAAGCAGTTCCAAGTAGGAGCATATTGAATGCTTTTTAAGGTATAAAATATGAACTAATAAACAAGAGATCTCAAGCTATGTGCTCAGCACATCTGCATTTCAAATTTCTGAGCTCCTATTCAGGAATGTTAATAAGTTTAACTAGCTCAGTGTTACCATATTTCTGATAGGAAAAAAAAATATGCAACATATACACGTATATCTGTAGATTACCCCATCCTTGGGCAATTAGCTAAAAAGATATATTTTTCTATTCTCTGGTATTTGCTATAACTGAAAAAAGAAAGGAAAAAAAGCAGGGGGGAGAGAAACAAAAAGATCAATACTTCCTGTGCAGGAATCCTGGGAATGGGACTGAAAAGAACATGATGGCTCAGGCACATAAAAGTGAGGCTTGACCATATCACTTGACCATTGCAACATGAAAAGCTCCATTAGCGAGATTTGTCCTTTTCCTTCTCTTTTCCTCCCTGTAGGATTTGTCCTTCAGTCTATGAAATGAAGACTTCAGCAAACAGTGCCACCACATGGGCCATCAGTGGAACTGAATTCACTCAGTGATAGCCTAGCAGGAAAGGGAAGAAGAAAAAGAAAACCCCACACTTCAGCATTTCTATTAATTTCATCCTATCTTTTCATCTCCGCTCTGGAAATTCTCTAGCAAGAAACTGAAGGTTTTATAGTGTCTTACATAATAAGGTGAAAAGACCTTGGTTTTTCAGCGCAATAACTTGATGCTTGCAAATTTCCCACTTCAGGTTAATTGTCTCTTCAGAAGGCGTGACCTACACTGCCGACAGGCAGAATAAAACAGTTCTGTACACTTCTAATGGATTTATTTAAAAGGATGATGCGAGGAGCCAATTTACTTTTGATTTGTCTCAACCCTGGCTGTCAGAGGCCTGTGGGGGACAGGTTGCACGTGTGCCATGTCAAGGGGGCAGCCAGGAGAAGATGGAGGAAAACCTTGTCTCTGGGGAGACCCTGCCTGGCAGCCAGTTAATATCTCACATGGGACCAGCAGTCAGCAGGGGAACACCAAAAACACAGAATGATATAAGTAAAAGTTATGTTAAATTAGACCATTGTTCAAATATATTGTATTAATTCTGTTATATTAATTGCATTATGTTAAGAAGGAAAGGGGGGTTGTTAGAATGTTCTAGGAGAAGGGTCAGGGTTTGGCGGAAGAGTGGTCTGGCGGGGCAAGGCGAGGTCGAAGAGGGATTGGATGGAAGATCTGACCAATCATTCGAAGCCCTGCACCAACGATTGGTCCAGAATGAACGGCGTTAAAGACCAATGAGAAGCCTGGAAATGGACCAATCATCATGCGGATCCAAAATGGACCAATCCTGGACTCGAAGGGGGCAATAAATAGGGGCAGTTCAGTTGGGTTAGGGTTCTTCTTTTTGGATACTTGTTTTTTTGGGGAGAACCCAGTGCACTTGGGGTTAGCACCGTGTTCTGGATTTGGCTCACTGTGTGCATGCCTGGACTTATCCTGGGTACTCCATTTCTTGCAGCTGTTTTAATAAATAGGAATTTCTTTCTCCAGAGAACATTCAGCCTTGTGCATATTCAAAACACTGAACCTTCCAGAAACAGTGTGCAGTCGATGGCAAAATATCTCTACCAACGGACTGCAGTGGGACATTGGACTGGGACAATGCTCTCCTGTCAGCAGGGAGGAGCCAGTGGCATCAAAAGTGACAGCATCACAAAGTTTGGGGGCTTCTGAGTCTTGCATTTTTGCCCTGGCCCCCGCCTGCCGTTTGGCTCTCCTGCCCTCGCTGGCTCTTGCTTGCCTTTGTGTCTGTCCTGCCTCCCTGTGTCCCTGACCAACACCCTGCCTAATTCATCTCTGCATCTCTGTTTGAGTCACCTGTCCACCCTGCCCACCTCTGATCCTGACCATCCCTGTGATCCTCACTGCAGCCCTGCCCAGGCCTCTGGACCTCCTGTCTGAGCTCTCCCTTGCCTCATGTTCAGTCGCCTGTCACCATGGGATTCATTCCCAGGCAGGCAGTGTGCAGAGACCTCACCTTGTAGACATTGAGAACCCAACCGCTGGTGGTAAAGCCCTTTTATTGCCTCTGCTTTCCCTCTCTCTCCCTCCCATTTTTCTTCCTCATTCTTTGTCTTTTCTAGCTCTCTTTAGTAGGGTAACTCCATTATTTTATTTTATTTTATTTTATTTTATTTTATTTTATTTTATTTTATTTTATTTTATTTTATTTTATTTTATTTTATTTTATTTTATTTTACTTTATTTTATTTTATTTTATTTTATTTTATTTTATTTTATTTTATTTTATTTTATTTTATTTTATTTTATTTTATTTTTTCGCTACCAATAAAGAATTCTCAGACACAATGCTTGCCTCGTTTGGCTTAATTTAATTCCTGACTGTGGGAGACAAGAAATCCTGTTCACTTCAGCTCAACAGAAAGCACTCTGGGAAAGGTTGGGCTTACAGCAAGGTACAAACCAGGGCCTGTAACCAGAAATCAGGTAGTATGGCTGGCATGGGCATGGGGCAGTGATTGGCTGGGGAGGAGCATGGACACCACATGATCAGAGAGCTGATTGGGTGAAGGGACATATGAACAGTGACAGGGGCCAATGAGTGCTTTTAGGCTAAATTGAGAACATAAAAGTGTTTCGTTTGTTAAAATAAACAAACCTCGGTACAAGGATTGAGGTCCATGTGTCTTAGTTCCCCACTGCTATGCCTGACCATCTATTTTTAAAATAACTTTTGCAATTCCCACAGTGCAATGTGACATTTTATTTGGTGGCAGCAGCAAGCAGGGCAGCCTTGGCCTAGGCAGATACCAGCAGCTGTATTGACCTCACTGCAGATGCAATGACAAGTAATGCCAGTGCACTCTCACAGCCAAAAGATGACACCAACTTCTCACTGATCACCTGGAACATTGATGGGCTGGATCTAGGAAATATGAAAGATGGAGCTAGAGGTATCTGTATATACGTGGTGTTATGCAGTTATGTTTTTACAGAAAGTCATCCCACCACATCTCTGTCTTCTCCAGATGAAATCAGGCAATTGCACTATTATTCCAGGTAACAAAGATGAGTATTTTACTGTCATCATTTTAGAAAAATGAAGAATGAAGTTACTGAAACATGAGATAATACCTTTTCCAATAGCTACCATTAAGGAAAACCTTTCCGTTCAGTGAGCATATCTGGTATTAAACTCTGCCTTATGACCTCTCATCTGGAGAGTAATAGAAACACTCTAAGGTGCATGTAAAGCAGCTGCAAATAGTATTAAACTAAATGCAGAAGGAGTCCAAGTTCAACACTCTCGTGTTTTGAGGAGATATGTGGTCATTTTAAATAGCTTAATTTTTGGTGAGGAGGGAAAAAAGGGAAAAAGCCCGCCATAGAAGTGATTTTTGCTGTAAGGAGCGGCTAGCACCTTCCTCCATGCCTGGCAAAACCAATCTCTGGCTAGCTTTGAGAACAGGCACATCACCAAGACTATTAGAAAAGCTGCTAACGCCTCTATGATAGCATATATAAGAAAGACAGGAACCACAGGAACCTTTCTCCCTGCCCTTGGAGTGTTGGTGGTGGTGGGGGCTGTTGGGACCATTCCCAGTGCATCCAGCCAGGCTCCCTTCTCAGAGGTGGTTGCTGGACCCTGTGCTGGTGCAGTCACAAGGCTGCGCCTCTGGGGGCTGTCCTGATGCCACAGGCAGCCATGTGGCCACCACCATCCTGATCCAGGAGCAGCCATGTGGCCACCACCATCCTGATCCAGGAGCAGTCATGTGGCCACCACTATCCTGATCCAGGAGCAGCCACGTGGCCAAGACTGCGCAGCTGAAATCGGTGTGACCAGGGTGGTGCCACGGCTATCTCAGCATGGCTCACAATAGACTTTTATTTGCTTGGCTGTTTTGAGCCAGATATGTTGCAGACAAAAAGACAAAAGTGGTGGCAGCAGCTTTTCTTTTTTTTGGTGCTCCACATGAAGAAAAGGCGTGGAGTGAAGCCAGCAGCTGGTGCAGCTTGCTCAGTGCCAGCAGGGACCACGCAATCAGCAGTGAGAGGCACAGAGATTTCCCAGTTTGGAGCCCAGATGAGATGAACTCTTCAGCAATTCATAGGTAGAACTTCAGAGCAGATGAACCTACACACACCAATTCTCTCCCAAATCAGAGAGAAAGAAAAGGTGAAGACACGTGTGGAGAAAATGGCAACACTAAGATCAGTGCAAAGAAGGGAGGGGGGGAGGAGGTGGTCCAGGCCTCAGAGCTGAGATTCTTCTGCACGCTGTGGTGAGGACTATAATAGAATAAACTATTTCCCTGTAATTCATGAAGTGCATGGAGGGATGCATTATTCACAAGCAGCCCATGAGAAAAGAGTGCTCACACTGGAATGTGTGGATGCTGCGAAGCTGTGATGTGGTGAGAGGCTTGAACAGAGAGAGAGAACCCTTAGTTTCGGAGACAGAGGAAGAGGACCCTTGCTTTTATACTAGAACAGCTCATCCTTAAAAGTGGACTCCCTGAACTAACGAGCCATGGAAAACCAGTTGTGGGAAGACTGGTTTTTGCCCATGGGAAGGGTTCATATTGTAGCATGTTGGGTGGGACTGTCATTTGTGAAAATTAAACCATGTTGGAAAAATTCACAAAGAACTGTCGCTTGTGGGAAAGACCTCATGACATAACAAAAGAGACTCCTCTCCCTAATCTAACTGAAGAAAGATCTTCAGAAGTAACAAACTGACTAAAAATCCCATGTTTTCTTTTCCTCACTGACAGTGGGAAGGAAAGAAAGGCTGGGGTCAGGGAAATGTTACTCTAAAAGTTTATTCTAGTTCTCAATATTACTTTGTAATTCTGTTAATAATTTTTTCTTTATATCTTCCAAAGTTCTTAGCCTGTTTTGCCTTTAAAATGTTTTCTCCTAATCCTTATCTCACCCCATGAGTTTTCTTCCCCCTTCCTCTGCTCAACTATAGCAGAGGAGAATGAGTGAATGATTTTTCATGGGTACACCAGTGTTTGGTACAGTGACCCACCTGCCCCCTTCCTTAATTTCCTAAAAGCTTTCAGAGCAAGACCCTCTGTGTCTGAAACGGAGTGGGCTAGAAACTGTGGAGTTGGTGTTTTACAGTTGTTTTAATAAAAAAGTTAGACCTTCGATGTTAGTCAGTTATAGTGGTTTTTGCCATGTACCCCATTTTATTCCCTCAAGTGGTTTGTCCCCAAGTTGTTTACCACAGAGTTTTCCTGCCACTTGTCTGCTCCTCCCCTCATTCCCTTATAAGTCCTTGTCAATCCCAGTTGTACTGCCCCTTGCTCTTGTCAGTCTCTGTAGTCACTCCCCTTGTGTTCTCGAATGTTCTGTGTCAGTTAGCTCTGTGTCAATGGCTGATTGGTTTACAAGGCTTCCTCCCTCCCCTGAATGAGCCCTATTGGTTATGTTAAGTGATGTGTTCCTCCCCTAAGATCCCCTCATTGGATGAGAGTTGTACCCACCCCTTGTACCATCCTCTCTTTAAAAAGGCTAGTTTTATCCTTGATCTTTTTTGGGAATAAATCTTCTTTGAGTTTCTTGTGTGTGATCTCTCCTTGTTTCCTTTGTTTTGGCTCCTTGTTTCCTTGCCGTACTACTCACACCACAGTCTACTGCAGGGAGCTGCAAACTCCCTGTAAGCACTGCCACCCGCAGAAATCTCTGGTGGGATGTGGGGGCAGCCTCTCTCCTGCATGCCTTCTGGCCGTAAGAAGTGTGCTAGCCAGTGACTTTCTACCTTGTGGCTGTAGCATACCACCACAAGGGATCATTGGCGCAGTGTCCAAAGTGTCACAGGCTGGGTCTCAGCCTTGTGGGCAAAAGCCAAGTCCTAGCCAGGAAAAGAGAAATCTTCCTTGTGTTGTGGTGTTGTGTACTGCTGTATTTGCCACTGTACAGGAAAAGGCATGTTGACGTTGCCAGGAGGCAGTGGCAATTAAGTCCCTGAAAGCGTTAGTGCAGGAACTGCAAGTCCATATTGCAGATACTGAAAGTTGGTATCGCAGACCTGCAGGGAAAGCTGGAGGACAAAAGGGTGCACAGTGACAACCTGTGGCACATTTTAGGGGACATGCTAGCAATGGCAACTGGCGTGCTGGTCCCTGCCGTGGTCACACTAAGCCCTGCCATGGTGGCACACACTGCCAGTTCCAGAATTGTCACTCCTGGTTCATTTAAGAGCACCTATTAGCAAGTTAATATACTACATTTATACTGGAATTAATAAAGACTGAACAATGGAGTGGTCAAGTTGATGTAGTAATTAAAATTAAATAAGTAAATCATTAGACTGTATCAATACAATGCATAATGAAATCAAAGTATGGGCTTGATAGTGGATTAAATTACCAGTTGTTGTTTTCTGCTGAATTTAAGAGAGGTGTTTTCCTTCCGCAGGTATTATATGAAGAGTATTGGCCCAACAGGTAAAGAAAGTAAATATTTTTATATATGGCTGTGGTAGTCTCTTAGTAGATTTCCCTGGGAGAAATCTAACACACAATAATGGCAGCTGAAGTTAAAAAAAAGCCACAGCTTTTGTTTGATTTTAACAGTGTCTTCTTGTGGGAGTTGGCCAACCTGAGGTAACCGTAGATTTAAGATCATGGGAATAACCTTTCTAGTTAAGGTGAGGAGAAGCGGCTGCTGGGAGTTCTTATGCTACTAAAGTTGTTCCATATAGGAATAAGTAGATTTTTGAGTTGCAATGAAGGATTGGTTGGTGACATTTGAGAGGAATAGTGGATTTGTCTTTACAAACAAGCTGTGGATCTGCTGTAGATAAAACAAGCGCTGGGAGAAAAAAGAAACAATGGGAAGGATTCCACTGATTGAAGAATGGAAAAAGATATTTGCTTTTACAAATGAACTTTAGGTTTGCTGATAAATGAAATTAGGCATTGAAAGATGAAATAAACAATGAGGAAGAAGAACTCCTAAGTTTCATAAGAATTAAAAATTAAAAGTGAGGGTTATATTTTAGAGGGAATTGTTTGGTATCAGGCATATCAGGAAGTCTGTACCTCTCGAGTATCTCAGGCAGTGGGGAAAGAGAGAAGGGAAATGCGGCCGGAAAATTAGGATAAAACGGGAGGCTGCATCCTCCAAAAATTTGAGAGATCCCAGGGGAATGCCTCATGCCTCTCCCTTTATTTGAATAAAGTAAAAGGATTTCTCTGTCTTTGTTTCGGACATAAACATCTGATGTTTGTGGATGAATTTTCTTAACACATTTGATATGTACAGTTGTTTCTAGTTCTCTTTTATGACTAGAGCCTTATTCTCATATCTACCTTATATATTGTTGTGTTTCCCCCATTTTTGGATTCTTTGGAGTCAACCCCATACCAAGACACCTTCTATTGGTTTTTCTTTCATCTCTCAAAGTTCTTTTGGTTTCGAGTAACCCAATTGACCCATCTTGTTATTCGCCACACTGCTCCCAGCTGGTCTGGTTCTGAGGTTGAGGAAGCCAAGACTGTAACAAGTGGCACCTGAACAAGGGTACTGATGTTCAGGATTCTGTTAGGATCCTGTGAGCAGGGAGAGGCTGACCAGTGGGCCATTCCCTTTCTGGTTGAAGTTTTCAAAGTCAGGTCTGGCAAGGGAATTGGTAGATTTAGGCATCCAGAGGAGCAGTGACCTGTGGATACCTGCAGTGAAGACAAGTGAGCGGAAAGGGGTACATCCACCTATAGTTAGGCAGGGGAGCATATCCAATCCCAATCCAATTCCACAAGATGGACTCAGGACCGTCAAATATAGAAAATAATGTACATAGATGACTTCAGTTATTTATAGCAGTGACAAGAAAGCATGGAAAAGAGGACTGAAAGCCATCATAAAGTGGGTTTTTTGTAGCATCTTCTCAGCTGCTAATACATCTTCATGGCAGAATTTTGGGACTTGGTGAAGGTGAAGCTTTACAATTTAAAAACCAAGGGGGATTCCATGGTACTTTGCATGCTCCCCACCTTCTGTGCTGTATTAGAAGTATTAAAATTGGAGGAAAAGCTTTGTGATCCCAGTTTCACTATCAGCTGTTCCCAACTCAAGACTGCTCCTTGTTCCCTCTGACCCTGGGAGTGGGACACAGGAGGGAACCTGTCTTACTGTATGAACAAGTTATGACTACTCCGCTCTCCTGTGTCCTCCTCCTTCTTGCCCCTTGGACTACCCTGGAGTGTGATATGGGGTATATAGTGTGCTCAGATGAAGCCTGGGTTATACTGGTTACACTGCTACCATGTGTCCCTCTCTGCTTCCTTCACTCGGGATGTTGCAGTTCATGTCTATTTCATTAAATTGCTGTTAAATGGTTCATTCTGTTCACATGCTTGTTTTCCCCAAGTTGGTTTATTCCTAAGTTGTATTCTCCCTTAAAGCTGTTTCTCAAGCTATTCTCCTCCATTTGTTTCAGTCTCTTCCCTGTCTCCCTGGGCCAATCCCTGATTGAAATACTCATTTGGAAATCCCCTAATCTATGTTGCCCCATTGGCCCACATTACCTTCCCCTCTTCTTCTCCCATCCTGATTGGTCCCACATTTTTGATGTAATCATCTTGCTCCGCCCTTGAAGTTTCCGTTTTGTTTTTTTGTATTCTGTAACTGTATTTAACCCCATGTACTGAGGTGCTCGAGGCTCTTTTGCCTGGAATAAACCTTCCTGTGGAACCTCAAGACAAAGAGCTTCCTCATTCCTCCTTTACCTGCTCCCTGCCGTTGCTGTAACAGCTTGCATTGCAGAGCTTGCTGCTCTTCAGGTTCAGCAAACCCCAGTCCCCAGCTGTTCCCCACTCCTGGCATGGCAGCCAGAGTGCTCAGAGCTAGCCCGGGCTCCAGTGGGGTGCATCCACCTGAGACGGTGAAGGCCCTGCCATCTGGGATCCTTCCCTTTCCATCCTCCCTCCTTCTCAATCATCCCAACTTCCCTTCTCCTCCACCATATATCCGGCCATGCCATCTAACAACTGCCATTTTGTCATACTCTCCACTTGAACTGCCATTTTCCCCTGAGGTTCTTTTCTCAGCTCCACCCCTTCCGTTTTGGGCTCCATCCATTCTGGGGGAACTGGAACTGCTCTCACTGTGGTTTCAGAAGTACCACCTTCCAACGTGGCGATGCCCATGAGGCCTTAGTCCAGCCCCATGCTGGAAGTCAAGCCCTGATACCACCACCCCACCAGCAATAAAAAAGATTGTGCTAGTATCTGGTTATTCTTCACTCTCCTCCTCCTCAGAAGATCTGAGCCCTTCTGGATCCAGTGACTCCATCAATCCCTGGGAGAGGATCCAGACAAAAGTGTTAAAAGAGGGGAGACTGGGGAGATGGTTTCTAAATTAACTGCTGCTCTGGAGCAGTATCGAGGGGGAGGTGCAAATCTTAGACAGGAGCCAGTAACATACAGGGAAGTAAAAGAACTGTGTGAAGCAGCTAGGACCTACAGGAGAAACACGTTATTTTAACAACCTAGTACAGGCTGCCTTCACTGCACGTGTTAACATTCTGGGGGCCAAAGAATCAGCCAACAAAGAGCTCGGCACACTCCTCTGGAGGGCTAGCCCTTGAACCAGATATTTCCTAGTTAGGATGAGAAAGTCTCCCACCCAGAGGTTTTTGTGAGTTGTACATTGATTTCTTGTTACTTGGTTCTCTTCCTGTCATCTCACCAAGTTGCCTGTATCCCATTTGTTACCAGTTTTTCACCACCCCTCTCCTTCCTTATATAAACCCCAGTTTTTCCACTGTTGGGTGAGCCACTGTCCCTGGCTCCCTTCACAGAGGGTCCTGCTTTCAATGAAGGCCTTCATTCTGTGAATTCTACACAGTATTCCGGTCCCTTTCTCTGTATCACCTAAAGAGCTGTCACTGAGCTTGCTGCTGAGCTGGAAATCACTCATCTGGCTAGGCATGGCGTTGCGTGTTTTAAGATATTTATATGAGTTTTGTTGTAAAGTTGGTTATTCCTTTTATAAGTTAAAAATAGGGTTTGATCCTTGGTTCCCCCCATGTTTCTCCCTCATAATGGTTTCTTCCTGAGTTGTTTGTTCCTTGTTTTCCCACCAGTGGCCTGTCCGTCCAGGTGATGGATCCCCTGGTCCTTCCCTTTATGCCCTTATAAGTTTATCTCCTCCCTCCTGGTGCTGCTCAGTTCCCCTATCCATCATTGTAACCACCCCCCTTTATTTAGAGAATTTTCTGCGTCAGTTATCCCTTACTTGAGTTACGATTTGTCTCCAGAGCCTTTTCCCTCCCCTATGCAATACTTATTGGTCCAACTGTGTCCCTGCTCCTCCCCTGGGCTTCATTTATTGGTCCCCTTATGTCTCCGCCTGTCATGCCCATCCCCTTTATCAAGTGTCTCCCTGAGCAGTGCTTCCCTGACACCGTCACTGGCCCTGCCTGGGACAATAAAGCGCCTTGGCATTGCACACGTGTGTCCACTCTCTCCTTCCTTAACCTTGGGACTTCGTAGCCACGCTCTTGCCCGTGCCACAAATGCCGCAGATGGCACCACTACCAGGGGGAGTTCTCAGGAAGAACCTGGGAGTGGCAGATCTTGTGGTCTCCTCCGGCCACACTCCGGGAGTAGCTAGCCAGCATTTGTCCAGCTCCTGTGACGCCACAGGCAGGCTACAGCTGGGAATGTGCGTGTGCCCCTGGCCCATCTTTCTCAAGGCGTTTCTTCAGGAAGGTTGCAGCACTCCTACCATCCACACCACCATGGCAGGCTGGGGTGTGGGGTCTGCTGCAGCTCATCTGTGGAGCTGTGAGGTCAAGACATCATGTGGGTGATGGAGCCTGGAGGCAGTGGAGGGCCATGGGCAGCAGGAGGGCTGCTGGTGGCAACTTCTGATGAATGCACAGGGTTTCCAAGCCAGGGACTGTGCGGGCCCGTGTGGGTGGTAGTGGGCCAGAGGTGTCCAGTGCAGTCACATTCAGCGGTTCCAACCCAACTGAGGGTGACTGCAGCTGTAGCTGTACTTACGCAGAGTTGTTAGTAGCTGATTATTGTAATGAACTGTAGTAAATTGTTAGTACGTTGTTATATAATTAATGTATTAAGGATTGCTGTATTCCAAAATGTTTGGTCAGGACTACACCATTTTACGGACCTATCAGCAATCAAGAAAAGGACCAGTTTGGCAGGAGAATCCAGAGCACACCAATTAAGTGCCCCAAGAGACTTTAAAACCCTGGGTGCAGAGCACGTGGGGTCTTTCGAGGGTACCTTATGTCCAGAGAAACACCTTGTTACACAGTACTGTCCCAGTTACCTCTGGCTTGTTGCGCAGGCCCTAGGCTTATCCTGGGGCCTCGTCTTCTGTTCTTCTCAGTTTTAATAAGCAGGCACTTTTCAGAGTCATCAACCTCCTTTTAATTTTGTTTTGCCTGTTCATCACAATTCCCTGGGGGCTCATCTGGGAGAGCCACGCCCATAGGGAAGGGCAGATTCACGGAGACATGTCTCGTTTATTTTTGGCCAGATGGATTTTGGATTTCTTAAGCACCAAAGAAGAGCTGCTGGCTGTGCCCAAGGGACAAGAGAGGACACGACAACCCAAGACTACCAAGAGGGAGCAGAGCAGGGCTCGCAACATAAGTAGGTGTTGCGAGTAGAGGCAAGACATAAGGGGGGGTATGTGCATGTGGAGAGTGAGTGAGATGGGGACTGGTAACTCAAGTGGATGTGGACCTCTGAGTACTGCAGTTCCAGACTCAGGCGAGAGGGCCAGCTAGGAAAGGAGGGAAGTGCTTGGAACTTGAACGAGTGTAGTACCCTGAGGGAGGGGGAAGTGCCTTCTTTTTTGTCTGTCCCTGCCTGCTGAGGGTCCTGTTCTTCCCTGAGTGGTGAGGACTCCTAGTAGTTCTTTGGGTCAAGATGAAGGGACCAGAGGTGGTGGTTTGATCGGGGCAACTTTCCAATTTGTTGGAAAGACCTTCAGGACCAGGTCTCCCAGTACAGTGTCAGGCTATGGGGCAGCTGACTGGGAGGGGAGTGGATGTTGCTAGACCCTTTGTTCCAGACAAAGAGGGACACAGAGGAGCTCCAGTGATCAAAGGCAATTCGGAGGGTGGCTCCCCAAGACACGTGTGGGGAGGTAGGACTTCTGTGATGGGCTAAAGACTCTTAACCAGAGACCTGCTGAGAGTGAGGCCTCTAATTAGGGATTTATTCCTCTTTTGGCAGGGGGAGGAAATAGGAGCTCAACCAGAGAGGAGTAGGACCCTTGGCCAGGAGCCCAAGAACACTCAGGCCTCCTCAGGATGAGCACAGGGAAGTTCCTGGGCATCTGGGGGAGGCCACCTGAGGGACTTCCAATAGCATCCAGGACTTCTAAGGGCAAGTGCAGGGAGGTTCTCAGGTGTCTGAAGGGAGACCCCTGGATTGAGGAGTGAGCTAGTCAAGAGGAAGTCGTTTTTCGTAGCATGGTGATGGGCCAGGGAGGGCAAAGGTTGCTGGCCAGGAGAAGTCCCCCTACCCATTAGGGGTAGGAGGGAGGTTTTAGAACCTGTCAGTTAGGGACATAGTCTCCTTTTCGGTTTATATAAGTTATTAATATAAAATTCAGTTGTATGTGTGAATTGGTTTTGGTCGGATTCGTGTGGTCAGTGTTAGCAAGTTTGTTTATTCTTTCAATTGCAATAGATAGTGTTATTTATTGGGTTATTATTTTATATGTTTCAATACAAAAATATCAATTTGGTATTTTTCAGTATTATCTATAGTGTTCAGCTTGATTTTTTTAAGTCATCAGTGTGTATATCATTCCGGACAGGCTGCTCTTAGTGTCTGTTAAGTTCCTAATTTGTGTCAGAGTCTATGTTAGTTTGGGTACTTATTGTGTATTAAGTGTCTAAAGTTGGAGTTATCTGAAGGAAACAACTGTGTGGTTGAGCAAGGAGAAGTTATCTTGGCTGTCCTCAGAGGAGGGGAGGGCCCTTCTTGGAGGGAGGGGACTGCTGATACCAGAAAAAGTGGATCTGAAAGGTCCTGGGAGACATCTGACCAAGTGGCCATTTTTGTTTGTTTAGAAGTTTAGTTCCCACGCCTGGCCAAGTGGCCATTTTGTCTGTTTTGATTTTAGCTCCCAAAAGAAATTATTTTTCCCAAGGGTTACTTACTAGTTCCTTACTCAAATTTAGGTTGTACTTGCTTACTTTTCTACAGTTAATTTAAAAATACAGTTCCTTATTTAGACTTTCATTGTAGTTACTGAGATTTTATCTTACCAGATAATTTAATTGATTTCATTACAGTTTTTATAACTATGGGCCAGTGTAAAAGCAAGAGCTTGCATAAGGGGAAAGCTAAGAGAATGAAATTAAAAGATATCCCATCAGACAGTCCACTGGGGGACCTGTTAGAGAACTGGGACAAGGATAAAAATTTAAAAGAATTGGATAAGATCAAAATGATAAAATATTGCGTTGAAATTTGGCCACAAAAGAACATCCAGGAAGGACCAGTCAACTGGCCATGGTATGGGTCAAAAGAAAAAAGGCTATATCTAGCTTTAAATAAGTATGTTAATTCAAGAGAAGTTTTAGATGAGGAAGAAATCAAATATGCAGCCTGCTGGTTGAAAAATGAGATCTGGGATAAAAGGATTAGAATGTATAAAGTAGAAAAAGAAACAAAAGAGGAAAAAGAAGAATTTATACAAAAATGGGACCCATTGGACTGTCTTCCCCCTCCTTCTCCTCCTACTCTCCGAGCACTCTTTCCCGTTCAACCTGAACCCCTCTCTGTCCCTCCAGTACTTCTGCCTTCCCAACCCATACCCTGTCCTACCCCTCCAGCGGTCCTTTCTACCCAACCACACCACACCCTATCCCTCTAACTTCCCCAACAGCCCCCCACTTCAGTGAGTTCTCCCATGCCCTTCCCCACTCCTGCCACTCTTCCTCTGCCTCCCCCATGTAATCTTCTTCAGAACTATACAGTGCCTTCAATACCTTCTGTCGTGTTTCCTGTCCTGGAAAGTTCTCAGGTTTTCTCAGAGGTGCCATTAAACAGTGAAGAGAGGAAATGGGAAGTAGACTACCATTAAAGTAGCTCAAATAGAGCAGTAATTCATTCCTGCAAGTGTACAATGATAGTAAGGCCAAAAGAAAAAGTGGTAGTCCCAGGTGGTCACCATTATAACACTAAGTCTCAAGCTGGAAGGTGCTTTCTGAAGGAAGAAGGAATAGAAAGGAAGAGAAGTTCTGATGGGAGACGCCAAAAGGGGAATTGGCTTTGTTCTTGTGCTTTTGAGTGGCTCTGAAGTAAGAAGTTTTAAGGAATAACAAGCCTCTATTAGAAGATTCTGTAGGGATAGCTGATCAAATTGATTGCTTTCTGCATCCAAGCACGTATACGTGGGAGGAGTTAAATTCTATCCTAGGCATCCTTTTCTCCCCTGAAGAAGTGCAATTAATTCGAGCCACAGGCATAAGGACGTGGGAGAAAGAAAATAGGGCTGGGCTACCAGGTGAAGATAAAATGCCTCTCACCCTGCCTGGCTGGAACCCAAATGCTGAAGAAGGCTGCAGAAATATGAACTGTGTCATATCTCTTAATTATCAAAGGTAGCCAAGAGGCAGTCCCCTGGACTAGTAATGCAAAGCTGGCCTTTGATAGCCAACAAGAAGAAGATGAAACCCCAAATGTCTGGTTAGATAGGTTGAGGCAAAACTTCCTGTTGTATTCCACTGTAGATCCCCAGAGCCCAGAAGGGCAAGTGTTAATAAAAGTACCATTTGTAACTAGAGTGTGTCCAGATATCAGAAGGAAACTAGAAAAGGTGGAAGATTGGCAGGAAAAAGGCTTAAATGAATTATTGCGAAGCCCAGAAGGTAGGGAAGAGGAGGGAAGATGAAAAAAAGATGAAGTCAAAAGCTAGAATTATAGTTGCAGTAGCTAGGGAAAGTCAAGACAAGGAAAAGGAAGAACTGAGGGAGATAGAAAAATCAAAAAAAGGAGAAGACCCGAGGACAAGCCACAGACCCCTGGGAAGGGAAATGTTTTTACTGTGCTGAAAAAGGTCGCTTTAGGAAAGGTAGCAGAAAATGGAGAAGGGACAGAAAGCTCTACAAAGAAATGGAAGTAGGAGTGAATCAAGATTAGGGGTTTCAGGGGCTCTATGCCTTGGGGAAGACGGGTGAGCACAGAATAGAGGCCTTGATAAATT
The DNA here is from genome assembly GCF_028769735.1 of Zonotrichia leucophrys gambelii. Lineage (NCBI taxonomy): Eukaryota > Metazoa > Chordata > Aves > Passeriformes > Passerellidae > Zonotrichia > Zonotrichia leucophrys. The sequence continues at coordinate 4,466,450 of NC_088200.1, forward strand.
TAGGTGTAGGTCCCCAGTGGGAAGAATTTGAATTTTTAGTTGACACTGGAGCCAATAGTTCATGTGTTTCTCAGTTTCCAAAAGGTTGCAAATTGAGTAAAGAAATGTGTAAAGTGAGAGGAGCTAGCAAGGAACCTTTTGAAATAGCAGTACTAGAATAGGTAGTGGTAGAAGGAAATTAAAGAGAAAGATGTGTAGACTTGCGGTATATACCTAGATTGGAATGTAATCTATTAGGCTGGGATGTACAAGTGCAGTTAGAGATAGGGGTAATCCTTAAAGAGGGACAGATTGTAGGAGACAGTATTGGTACTGTCAAGGCTGGGATGCCTTGGGAGGACTCCCCAGTTTAGGTTAAAGTTGGAGCATTCTCCCAGGTTTGCCTGCTTCTCAGTGTAAATGATGTTATGTCTGTCAGTTGGAGTTCACTGCCCTGTTCCAGAATGTTCTGGATCCCACTTTGGTCTTCCCCTAAACACCATACCCTCCCTGCTCCCTCATTGGCAAAAGCTGTATCACCCCACTTTGACTCCTCCTTCCGTCCCTATCCCTATTGGTGCATTTGTATCCTGGTATACAAATATTACACAAGTGGTGCTGAGAACCCGGGATTGAACCCGGGAGCGGGAATCGCCTGGGTGAGGGAACGGCAACTGGAGCAGCAGGACTGTCTCCAACGGGGAGGACACTCCCGGAGGACCAACGAAAGGGGGAAAGTCTTTCATTGGGAGATTGGCGAAAGAGGAAGGCTCGCGGTAGCGGCTGGTGGAAGAGGACCGATGAAGGAAGAAGGCTCACATCGGGGTGGTGGAGGAAGAAGTCTCGCGCTGGGGAATTGGCGAAGGAGAAGGGCTCACACTGCAGCTGACGGAAGAGGAAGGCTCGCGTTGTGATTGGCGCAGGAGTAGGGCTCACACCAGGCTAGTGAAAGAGAAGGGCTCACGCCGAGGGACCAGTGAGGGAGAGAATGGAGTCCCTTTTCAAGGTCATTTTTAAATTATGGGACAGGGCTCTTGGGCAGGAGCGGAGAGAGTGGGGGGCCACCCAGTACTGCTTGCGGGAGGGGCCCTGGTAGGATATGGGTGATTATGAGTCCACAGAGGGTGGTGATTGGCAGCCATGGGAACGCCCCCGAGTAGAGAAAAAAAGATCATTTTGGGACGGGCTGCTGGAGGAAGCTCGAGAGGCGGCCGTTGATTCAGAACTGCCGTGTGGGGCCCTTAGCCCAAGGGTGCGGAGCGGGGCCGTTAACGCAGGACCACGGAGCGGGGCGTTCATTGATTCGCGCTCCGAGGGGTCTGGGCGGGGCCTCTGCCCTGCGCGCCACGGAGTGGCGAGCCCCTGAAAGGGGAGAATGCGGCCATGATCGGCGGAGATAGTGGAGGGCTGCGAGTTAATGCAGGCATCCGCGGGTACTACAGAGGAAAGGAGCACGGAGGGAAAACTGTCGTTGCTCCGAGTGTGTGTCGGAGATCGCGTTACAGCAGGAGGCAAGGCGAGCTTAGAGGGAGAGAGCGGCCCGGAGCTAAGGCAGAAGGAAGGCCCGGGAACCTGGAAGTCACCAGTCAGTCGAGTTCTGGGACTGACTTGGACTCAGACTGGGATGAGTGGTTTCCTAAGCGGTCCGCTGCTGATCCTGATTCTTATTCTGGCTCTTCTGGTACAGAGGAAGAGGGAGTGAGGACACATAAGGATAGCCACCCCAGTCCTCTTGTTTGGGTCAAGGAACAAAACCCTCTCACGGACTGGAGGAAAATGAAAATAGCATGTGCCGAGTGGGCCTCTCCAGCCAAGCTAGTGTTTCCTGACCAGATGGGGGGGCCAGGCAGGAATCAAAGAACCTAAACATCTGTGAACCCCAAAGATGTCCAGGCAATTGTGAAGGCAATTGCAGACAGAGGAATTAATTTGGCGATGGTCTCCACTCTTACTGACGGTGTTTTTGGGGGGAATGACATGCTCCGGTTTGACATCAAGCAGACATGCAGGTTAATTTTTGATGAAGAAGGGATGATTGTTTTTAAACAAGAGTGAGAGGACAATTGCGTGAGGCAGCTGGCCTTGGTGTCCAGAGCAGACCATCCACTGCATGGCTCCAGCCTGCAGCGTTTAATGGGCATGGACCCGACTATGATCATCCCCCAGACGCAGGCTGAGGGCCTTCGGGCCTCTGTGGTAGTGGCAACAGCCCGAGCTGCCAGAGAGGTCATTCACTCTGCCTCTAAAGTTATTGTCAGGCTGTTGCCATGGTCCACGATGAAACAGCATGAAAATGAGGGTTTTACGCAGTTTGTGGACCGTTTCCAGGCAGCAGTTGATTCTTCTACTTTGCCGTCAGAAGCAAAGGGCCCTGTGCTGGTGGAGTGCCTGCGCCAGCAGTGTAACACTGCCACAAAGGACATCTAGTGGTCGCTACCACCCGGGGCTACTATAGCAGATATGATAAGACATGTTGTCAAAGAAGAACACCTAGCACTGATTCAAACAGCTGTCCACGCTGCTATAACCAATATGATGACTTGCTTTAAATGTGGCCAGGAGGGGCACATCGCGGCAAACTGCCCTCGCTTGGGATACCCGCCGACAGCTGTTCCCCCACGCCAGATGGGACCCAGAGGGCCATGCTGGATATGTGTTAGGAGGGAGCATTTCACTAGGGAGTGCAAGCCTATGGACCAGGGAAACGGGAGGGGGAGGGGGTGCCTGGGCAGCACACAGCCCCCTCCCATTTGGAATGTGAAGCGGCCCGGCTGTGCCAGTTGTCAATGGGGCACGCAACTCCCGCACCCTCTGCCCCCTCCTACGGCCAACTTCGCAACCCAGTCGACAGTCCAGCCACAGCTGTCCATGCCTCAGGAATACTGAGAACAGCTCCCTGGGGACGAGGCCCCTGGGTGGCCCTGGCCATGAAGGCGTGGGAGCGAGATCTGTGGATGGTATTTGTAGTGAAGATGGGCAGACACCCACTAATAGCGTGGGCTGCCTGCTGTCTCCGTAACAGCTCTGATGGCTCTGCTATTTGTATCCCGTTCTGGGTTGATACAGGGTCACGTGTCACTGTGATCCCCGACGTACACTGGCCTTCGCAGTGGATGTTGGAAGAGGTAGGTGGGATTGGAGAGGTGTCCCGTGCCCGAAAAAGCACCCAGCTCATGGCCCTAACACTCTGCACTAAAAGGGGGCCAGGCAGAACCATCACCCTATCCCCGTAGGGATGCCCTAACCCTGTTAGATGTCTGAATGACAAATTTATTCTGAGGGCCACTGCTACACACCCACAACTGCCCATCAAACGAACATGGAAATCACTAGACCCAGTGTTGGTTGAGCAGTCGCCCCTCTCAAAACCTTGAATGACTGCCCTCCTGGAACTGATTACCCAGGAGCTACAGAAGAACCACACTGAGCCCTCCACAAGCCCATGGAATACTCCAATTTTTGTCATACCCAAATGATCCGGAGAAGACTTTCGCCTCCTGCACAACCTGTGAGAGATAAACAAGAAAAACCATCCGATGGGACCTGTGCAGACGTCACTATCGATGAATTCAATGGTGCCAAAAGTGCAACCCTGCGTGGTGCTGGATATTAAGGACTGCTTCTTTTCCATCCCTTTACATGATGAGGACAAAGAGCGGTTCGTGTTCTCGGTTACCTTCCCAAACAGCCAGTGACCAAACTTGCACTTACAGTGGCGGGTACTGCCTCAGGGAATGGTCAACTCCCCAGATCACCGTGGACCGAGCATTAGCGCCAGTCTGGCAGAGTAAACCCACCTCAGCTATCATTCAGTACATGGATGACGTCTTGATCGCTGCACCATCAACAAGCCAGGCAGACCAGTTAGTATCTGAGGTCTCAGAGCTCAGTGGTCCTAAAAGTAAATGGGTTTGAAATCGCCCGCACAAAGATAAAAAAGGGACCATGCATGACTTTTTTAGGAGTGGGCATTTTGAACCTCTATGTAACCCCTCCCCAAATAAAAATTCATTGGAAACATCAGAACACTTCACAACATGCAGCAGCTAGTGGGATCATTACAGTGGCTTCGCAACATCATTCTGATCCCTCCTGAAATCATGGATCCCTTAAACGACCTCTTAAAAGGGAAAACCCCATGGGAGAGTAAAGTACTGACGCTAGAGGCAGTAAGCTTGCTTGACTTCATTGAGCATCAGATGTCAGCAACTACACTTGTCAGGTGGGACTCGAATGTACCCGTTGATCTGTATGTTCATCTCACGAGGAGAGGGGGAGTAGGAGCACTAGCTCAGGGGGTCCCTGATAAAGCCCAACCAATAAAATGGGTGGTGGTGGGAAAGCCATTGCGCGCCTTCTCCCCAGGAGCTGAGTGCCTTGGCAACCTCATCATGAAAGGCAGGAAGCTCTCTCTGAGACACCTCGCTGCTGAGCCCATTAGGATATATCTATCCTTTAGTAAGCAGCTCCCTACACAGTCACCAATGATACTGGAATACCTGGCCATGGCCCTCACTGGATTTGGGGAAGAGATTTGGTACACGGTGAAACCCCCATGGACGCTGCTGCTGCCAGTCGTCGACATCGACCTACCACCTAAGGTAATCAACCGGCCACGCGAGGGACCCACAGTTTTCACCGATGCATCTTCATTAACCTCCACTACAGCGGTGGTGTGGCAGGCAGGAGAGCAGTGGCATTCCATTAAAACAACAGGTCCTGCACTGTCAGTCCAACAACTCGAGGCAGCTGCTGTGGCACTGGCATGCAGACTGTTCCCAGAGGAACACCTCAATATTGTAACAGACTCCATATTCGTGGCTCGACTCTGTCTAGCCATGGCCGGACCCGGTGTGGCAGTGTCCGCAGTGGCGACAATGCTGAAAGAAGTGCTTTACTTGCGGAAGGGCACCATATTCCTCATTCATGTCAACAGCCAGAGTCTGGTTGAAGGATTCTTTCAAGTGGGTAACAACAAAGCAACCGCTGCTGCCAGAGGGCTGTGGACCCTGAGAAAAGCCTGCCAGCTGCATGAATCCCTGCATGTTGGGGTCAGAGTGCTCACGAGAAAATGCGGTATCACCATCACAGATGCAAGGCACATCATCGCCTCATACCCCTGCTGTCAGAGGTCACCATTATGGTCCACCGGCGTCAGTCCTAGGGGCACCAAGGCCACTGATATATGGCAGACAGATTTTATGTTATACCAGCTACTGAGACCCCAGGCATGGTTAGCGGTAACAGTAGACACCTATAGCAGAATAATCGTGGCCACGCAGCACCAAAGAGCTGATTCCAGGGCAACAGTCCATCACTGGTTAACAGCCATGGCATGGCTAGGCATCCTGCAGCAAATTAAAACAGACAATGGTCCAAGCTTCACCTCAAAATCAATACAAGCATTTGCATCAAGATGGGATATAACGTTAGTCCACGGTATCCCCTATAACAGCACTGGACAGGCCATAGTCAAATGGGCCAAACAAATCCTAAAAAATAAACTGGAGGTGCTGCCAAAGGCTTGCCATTCCACCAAGAGATAAAGCACATATTCTAGCAACCACCTTACTAGCTTTAAATCAGTTCCCAAGGGGAGACGAATTCAAAAGTCCTGCCCAGAGGCACTGGGCCACCCAGGCGCTTGAGGAAGGCCCGCAAGTCATAATCAAAAATTTAGTTAGGAAAGTGGGAAGCGGGTAGGAGGCTGATAGTCACGCTGGGGCGAGGGTATGCAGTCGTAAAGAAAGATAGCGAAATTAAATGGTGCCCACTCAAATCAATAAAACCAGACCTTCAGGGCAAGAACTAACGAAATCTGAAAAGTTTGTTTTGCAGGATCGGACTCTCAGACTCCCCCTTGGCCTGCATACCCCACTCCCAGAAGGCAGTGCCAAGTCATCAGGCAGCCCGATGGCAGACTACATCAGGGTCGTGAAAAACCCACTGAGAGGCCGGCACAAAGAATAACTGGGGGAAAGAGAAAAAGAGCTCAGCACTTGTCCTAGGTGGTATCTGTCAGGTAGGGTTGGAACTCTGGCCAAGTTCTGACTCCACTTGGATGGAGTACCAGTCAACCCAGAACCTTTCCTGCGCCAAGGTGTCCAAAGGGTGTTTTGGGGAGAACATGAGTCCGGACATGGGCTCTCCAAAACGCCCTGGATTTTCAAGTCAAACAGATCACACATTCTGGGAGGACAATTTGGTGCTGTGATGTCAGCACATAAGCTGAGGAAGTCCTGCAAGAATGCCCAAAGTCATAGTTCAATCAGCCCACGACTGATTGTCCTGTATTTTAAACAAGTTCCTGTTGTTTTTTCTTAGAAAAGCAGTTAGAGATAGTTTTTTGTGTGTGTTACATTGTTTAACTTTTCATTTTTTAAATATCTACAGGCATAAGTTTGTTACAAGTTTGCTACAGTTATTTGTTTTGTTACAGTTACAAGTTTGTTACCGTCTGTCCCACCAGGCAGTTTTAACCTTACCGTTTCCTATGTTTTTAATAGGTCATGAAGTGGGGGGGAAATGTGGGCTTAAGGTATCACATTATCTTGGGCATTTCGCGATATTATGCCTAACCCCTCTCCCTTCACCGCTACCCTGCCGTTAAACCCCTGTTATAAATTACCCTGGATGGCAGTTAATAAACGCCTTTTCACCATCCACCACATTGGTGTCAGCCTGTGTTTTGGTCCGTGTGGCAGAGGTGCTGCCACAGAGCCGTGCTTGACCCGGGACACCTCACCCATAGCCCCTGTAGTGGCAGCAACACTCCTGCCCTGTCCCAGTTATATATCGTGGACCTTCCCCTGCTTGTGGCTCTTTGTCCCTGGATCCCTTCAACTTCGGTTGTCCTCTTGCCTTACCCTGCATACCTGGACTTTCCCTGGACCCTCATTTTGTTTCCTGAATAAACCTGGTTGGGTTTTCTCTACAAAGAGTCCTCTTGGTTCACTGGTGAGGCATTGGATACAACATCTGGGCTCCGGCATCTGGTGGACTGAGGGAACTGCTTGTGCAGACTGAAGCAGAGACGCTCTCGGGAAGGCGGGCACCCTGACAGCACCTGCCCGGGGGGTCACCCGCAACAGGTGGTAGCAGAGATGGTAGTTCTCAAATTGGAAGTCGATAATGAAATTAACAGTAGAATTCAGGCTGAAGGAGGAGGCTGTGGCCTACTTAATATATCTCCTATAGAAGTAAAGATGAAATTGGAGATTCCACCAATCTGAGTAAAATAATATCAGCTGAGGGAAAACGGGTTAGTCTTAGTTACAAAGGAGGTTAAGATAAAATACTAGAAGCATGCATGTCCCCCCATGTTGTAGTGTGTTTTTAAGTTTGCTCCCCCATTTTATGTATTGTATCCCCCTGTTCTTGTAAATGGTTCCTTCCTCCCCAGTTTTCCCGCCACTGCTCCTCTGGCAGTTGGTTTCTGTAGCAACCCATGCTTTCAATCAGTTATGTTATGTAATTCTTTCTCCCCTATTCTCCCTTATAAGTAAATGTTTTCTCCTCCCTGCGCCCAGTCAATCACCCCCCTCTCCTCCCAGCATTCGAGAACCTTCTTCTCTCTGGGGATGGTGATTGGCTGTGGTCCTGGGGCCCCTCCCTTACTTTGTATTTATTGGTTACCTATGTATGTCAGTTATGTTCAGCACCTCCCTTTGAGTTTCCCTATTGGTTAGCTGGGCTCCCCTCCCTTCTCCTCCCCTTCCCTTTAAAACCCTGTTTCTCCCCCCTATTCGGGGCCATTTGGCTGTGGGTGTTTCCACCATCTGTTGGTCACCTCCATCAATAAACCGACATTTTCACCCCCAGCGAGTGGTCGCCTCCTATCTCGTCCACATTGCGCCATTCCGAGCTTGCATCCAGCCCAGCCTGAGGCCGAGACGCCGAGGGGGGCTGACATTCCTATGCGTAGGGGCGTCAGCCTTCTCACCCCTGCTGCTAGCCGGACCTAGGACCGCGTACGCCCTCGCGCAGTGTGGCGCCCAACGTGGGGCCTGCAGAAGTGGACGGCTGACCACTGACTGGACCCCTTGGAATTGGACTTTCTTGTTCCTGTGGACGCCACACTACCCCAGGTGGTAGCAGGCCCCGTTGTAGGGGCAGCGCTCCCTGGGGATCGGGGTTGAGACTCCTCGCGCCCAGAAAGGACGACCCCGGAGACGAGGACCCTTGCCTGATTTTTGTTTGCTACTGCCACCGGATTGGTAAGGTCGGGCCCCATTCTGGGGACCTTTCCGACTTTCCCCCCTGCCTTTTTAAAGTTTCCCTAGGGGTACATGCCCTGCGTTGGGGACCTACCCCCCACCCTCTTTCCTTGAGGCTTTTCCTCATCCCCGTGCCTTTTTTATTTTATCTTTCCCGTGGGGCCGGTATCCCCAGACTTGGGGCCCGGACCCACCACCCAAATTCCTTTTTTCCCTTTGCTGAAACCCGAGACTTGGGGACAGTGGGGGGAGCAGGGGCTGGTGGCAAGTGGCTTGTTGTTTTAGTTTCTGTTATTTTCATGCGGGTGGTTGTACCACCAGAGGATTTTCCCCCTTTCTAGTAGCAGCGGTTCCTGCACTAGAAAGGTGCCATGGGTGCTGGCTTGGGAAAATCCCAAAAGGAGGTTTATTATGTGGTTAAAGGTTTGTTGCTTGGGGGAGGTCAGAAGGCCCCCAAGCAAGAATTAAAAGTTTTAATTAAGTGGGTCTTTTCGAGGTTCCCCGAGGTCTCCCCGGAACTTGCAAAGCAGCCACGGTTTTGGGCAGCCGTTTTGGCAAAATTAGAAGAAGCTGTAAATTCTGGGGAGACAAAATTGGCGACCGTGGCATTTTGGGCGGGCAGAGTGCTTGCGACGCTCTGCTCGTCAGGGGAACCGAAGAAAAGCCCCGCACGTTTTGGTTTGTCCCCCGTTCCCCTCGTTCGGTTGCCCTTACTCCTCAACCCTTTCCCACTTCCCATAGGCAGGAGCCCTCGAGGGGGATTTTGAAGGCCGACAAGAGGCAGGGGGTCCATCCTGCCCCTGCTCCCCTTTGACCTGCTCGGCCTCCCCCTTTGAGGAGCCCTGGCCAGGCTCCTCCTCTCTCCTTACCCTCTACCCCAGTTCCCAAATCCCCAGTTGAAAAGCCCAAAGTTGTACGGTTTGTTGATGAAGTCCCACAAAATGGCTCCTCGGGAGCCCAAGATGGCGGCGACCACGCGGTCGTTCCCGCCAGGGCTCCTTCTTCCCCAGTTAACCCTTTCCTCCCTTGCGCCAACCCTTTCCTCCCCCCAAACCCCACCTCCTTTTTGGTTACCCCTCCCTCATATCCTCCCTCCGTCCCGCCCATTCCTCCGTCCTCCACCCCACCATCAGCTCCTCCCCAAACTCCTCCCCCGGTTCAGCCCCCCATTTGCTCCTCCCCCGCTCCGCCTTTGTATTTCCCTCCGCCTCTGAACGTCACCCAGGAGGCGGGGAGGGGGGGTTGGCCACGCCCACTCCCTCACCTTGCGTCATTGCCGGACCCCGCCTCAACCTCCTTTTCCGGTTCCCACGCTCCCCCTTCCGGTTCCCATGCTTCGTGTTCTGTGGGGGGGGAGGGTGGATGACCGGAAGCCAGGACAGGTGCCTTTACTGGAAGCCGCCCTGGTTACGCACCGCATCAGCGGGGAGGGGAGTGCTCAGGCCCACTGGGTGCCTTTTGCACAGGCCCGGTTTAAGGAGCTGTGCAAGGCCCAGAGGGAGTTCTCCCGGGAGTCTGAGTACTTCCGGGGTATGCTCCGCAATGCCCTTTCGCAGGGAGATCTGGTGCCGGCTGACCTGAGGACCCTCTTCTCCAGCCTTGTCAGGCCCATGGAATTTAGGGTCTGGGTGAGGGAATGGAGGAGGGAGATAGTGGAAGTTCTTCCAAGTTTTTGGGGGAATCTTGCACTGTCCCATGACGCGGATGGTCTGGCAATCACCCAAGAACATCTTTTGGGTGAGGGACAGTGGGCAGAGGGGGCAGCTCAGGCTAAGGCCTTATTCCCCTCCTAGCTTGTGGAGACCGCTCAGGCAGCTGAGCGGGCCTTCTTCAAGCTGGAGGTTGTGACCTCCCAATGGGAGGATGATGAGGTCCGGCAGGGAGCACAGGAGCCATACATGGCCTTTATCGAGCGCCTCTACCGATACGTAGAGGCGCAGGCGCTCGGGGATGATGACAGGGAGAGGATGCTTCAGCGGATGGCGTACAGCAACGCCAATGCTGAGTGCCGCAAGGCAATTAAAACTCTCCCTCGAAGTCCCCGGCCCACGATAGAGGCCATGATTGAGGTCGTGGTGAGTCAAGTTTCCCTGGCATCACGGCCCAAGAGAACATCTGTAGCTCTGGCTGAATGCCCCGAGCCGGACTTCATGGAGGCAGAAGCTGCTCCCGTTGCCGGGCCCCCAACACCTGGGTCTGGCAGAAGAACACCAGCGACCCACCCCTGCCATCTCTGTGGCAAAGTCGGGCATTGGACGCCCCAGTGCCCGATGCGCCAGGACTACATGGAATACAGGCGGAAGCGGGAAAGGGAGGAGAATCAAAATCAAAAAAACTAGACTCAGAGCGCAGCCCCTCCCTGCGCGTGGATAAAAATGAGGCGGGCTGTTTACCATTAAGCGGGGAGGGAGGAGACGGGAGAGAACAGCCGACTTTTACTTTGCCGGATTTGACAAACTTACCGGAAGTGACTCTATCTACCTGTGGTGCTGTACCTGCCATTAACACCATGTCCTCTACTTCTCCATACAGGCTGCAGCTAACTAGGGACCTTTACCTCCCTAGCAGTAACATCCAGCTGGTGTCTGTCGACCTGCAACACCTGGGTCGCTGGAGGAAACTTGGACGTTGCAGGTGGACCGTTGTCGGGCACACAAAGCACACACCGCGAGACATCCACATTGTCCCGGGTTTGGTAACTACCGACCGGGACCGTTTCGCGGTAGGGCTGTACTATGTCTGGCCCCCACTCTTCCTCCCCGAGGGACAGGTCATTGCCCAGGCCATTCCTGTGCCTGATGAAGAGCATTGGACAAGATCGACGGAGAAGACTTCGCCTCCAACAGTGGCCTGGGCATAGCTGGTAGGGAGGAAGAAGCCCCGCCTGACATGTCAACTTTCGTTGGGTGGAGACAAAAAGATCGTGAGGGGTCTTTTGGACACTGGTGCAGATGTGACGATCATTCCCTCTCGGGAATGGCCATCACATTGGGGCTTGCAAAGCCCTGCGGGCACGATCTCTGGTGTTGGGGGCCTTCAATTGGCAAACCAATCTAAGAGCATTGTACAAATTATGGGGCCCGTCGGGCAATTGGCTTCAATACGCCCGTTCGTTTTAGATTACACAGAGCCTCTCTGGGGAAGAGACCTATTAGCCCAGTGGGGAGCCAAAATTGACCTCCCGAAGGCTCCCCAGGTTTTTCAGGCAGTGGCCACTGAGGAGCGCCGGACCTGGAAGCTGAATTGGCTTTCAGATAAACCAGTACAGGTCAAGCAGTGGCCACTTAATAAGCAAAAGTTAAAGGCGCTCAACGAGCTCGTTCAGGAGCAGCTATTGAAAGGCAACCTGGAGGAGACCATGTCACCTTGGAACTCCCCAGTGTTTGTCATCAAAAAGCCCAACAAGGACAAGTGGCGATCGATCTCCGCCAAATTAACGAATTAATTATTGACATGGGTCCTCTTCAGCCAGGGATGCCCTCCCCAGCAATGCTCCCCCAAAATTGGGAATTGGCTGTAATCGATATAAAAGATTGCTTTTTTCAAATTCCCCTTCACCCAGACGATGCCCCGCGCTTTGCGTTCACAGTTCCGTCCATCAACTGTGAGTCCCCAGCCAAGCGCTATCATTGGCGGGTATTACCGCAGGGCATGAAGAACAGCCCTGTGATCTGCCAGTGGTATGTCGCTTCGCTGCTGTCACCCATACGTACAGCCCTCGGGGATGCCGTCATTGTCCACCATTATATGGACGACATCCTCGTGTGTGCGCCCGACCACAGTCTGCTTGCCCATGCGCTTTACCTGACAACCAATGCGTTGGTTGCTGCAGGGTTCGAGCTCCAGCAGGACAAAATTCAGCGGATGCCACCTTGGAAATACCTGGGCCTCGAAATTACAAAGCGGACCATTGTTCCGCAAAAATTGGCTATCCGGACAAAAGTCCAGACCCTAGCAGATGTCCATCAACTGTGTGGGTCTTTAAATTGGGTGAGACCATGGCTGGGCATTTCAACCAACAGACCTGGCCCCCCTTTTCAATTTGTTGAAAGGGGGAGAGGGGCTTAGTTCCCCTAGGGTTCTTACTCCAGAGGCGGAGGTGGCCTTGGAGAAGGTACAGAAAACTATTTCGGCCAGGCAGGCCCACTGATACCATCCGGGCCTGCCCTTCAAATTTATAGTGCTGGGAAAACTGCCACACCTTCATGGCATGATACACCAGTGGGACGACAGTCCAAAGGACCAAGGCTCAGGAGATAAGCTCTTAATCATAGAGTGGGTCTTCCTGAGCCACCATTGGTCCAAAAGAATGACACGGCCACAGGAGTTGGTAGCCGAACTGATCCTCAAGGCGAGATCGAGGATCAGGGAGCTTGCAGGGTGTGATTTCTCATGCATCCATATTCCAATTGAATTGGAATCAGGCCAACTAAAATTAAAGACCTTTGAAGAACTGCTGCAAACTAATGAATACCTTCAGTTTGCACTGGATAGCTACACTGGGCGCATCACAGTAGATCGGCCGGCCCATAAATTATTTAATTCGGAGTTTAAATTATCACTAAAGAAGGTTCAGAGCAGAGAGCCGCTGGATGCTGTGACAGTTTTTACCGACGCGTCTGGAGCATCCCACAAGTCAGTCATGACTTGGAAGGATCCTCTGACTCAGCAGTGGGAGACTGATGTTGTTGTTGTGGAGGGCTCTCCACAAGTTGCTGAGTTGGACGCAGTCGTCAGAGCATTCCAGAGGTTCCCTGGACCCTTCAATTTGGTTACAGATTCTGCATATGTCGCAGGTGTAGTGTCACAAGCTGAATCCGCAGTTCTTCAAGAGGTCACCAACAAAAGATTATTTGAATTGTTAAATAGGCTCGTCGAGTTGGTCTCCCACCGCGAGCATCCATTTTATGTTATGCATGTGAGATCACACACAGACCTGCCTGGGTTCATTGCGGAAGGCAACCGTCGTGCCGATACTTTGGCCGCGGCTGCTGTTTCGCAGGCCCCACTCCCAGATGTGTTCGGTCAGGCTAAGATCAGCCACCAACTGTTCCATCAAAATGCGCCAGGCCTGGTTCGTCAATTCAATCTGACGCAGAAGCAGGCCAAGGCGATTGTGGCCACATGTCCCCAATGCCAGCAAGACCAGATGCCTACTGTGACCTCGGGGGCTAACCCGGTGGGCTGGCAAGCTGCGAGGTGTGGCAGATGGACGTAACACACATCCCATCTTTCGGCCGATTGTGTTGCGTCCATGTCTCAGTAGATACCTTCTCCGGGGCGATCTATGCTTCTGCCCACACAGGTGAAAAGGCAGCAGATGTTCAGAAGCATCTGCTTCAAGCATTCGCTGTCTTGGGCATCCCTAGGGCCTTAAAAACAGACAACGACCCTGCATATACTTCCAAGGAGCTGCGGAGCTTCCTGCAACAATGGGGAATAGTGCATAAAACCGGCATCCCTTATTCCCCGACAGGTCAAGCCATGGTGGAAAGGGCCCACCAGAGCCTCAAGAAGATCCTGTCCCGGCAACAACCGGCGATAAAGGTGGAGACCTCCCACGTCCGGCTGTCAAGAGCATTGTACACACTCAACTTCCTGAATTGCTCTTTTGACAGCCAAAATCCTCCAGTGGTCCGACATTTCGGCAGTCACCAACAGCTGCAGCCTAAAGCCAAGCCACCGGTTCTTGTAAAAGATCCGGAGACCTGGCGGACGGAGGGCCCCTTTGACCTGGTGACCTGGGGGAGGGGATATGCCTGCGTGTCCACTCCCTCGGGCCCCAGGTGGGTACCATCTAAGTGGGTCAGGCCCTTCGTCCCAAAGCAGAGGACCAAGAAGGAAGCAGTACCACAGGTCTGGCAGGCAAGTTGGCGTCGGCGGAGGAAACCGTTCCATCAACCTTCCTCATTCTCTCCTGATCTCCCCCCAGTCGCTGAGGAACCTTCCCCTCCAGCTTCTCCTCCACCCCTTGACCTTTTACGTTATGTCTCCTCCCCTTCGCCCCCAGCGCCCACTCTCACCCCCCCTATGTTCTATTTGAGTTGTTTGTTTGGGGAGGAACCATATTTGTGAATTCCATATGCTTTTACGGCTCTCCTTTTGTTTCAGTTGCATCTCCCCGAATGGCCCCCACATTGGCATCGCTGGCTCCCAACCCGGGCACACTCCTGATGGTGCTGACGACCTGCAGGCTCCTTCTGCCACCTACAGAGCCGTGGGTCATCCCCCAGCCGAAAGTCAACGTCTGGCGTGCCTTGGCTCAATTGTTAGGACAAGACAGCATATGCCTTGACACTGGCGCAGCAGAGGACCCGATGTCGTCCTGCCTTGTGGGGATCCCCTTCTCTCCTGGCGAATTCCCCTCTGCCTTTCAGTCTGCCCTTTCCCCCATTCTGGCCGGAGCCTTACTTTCCTCCCCGGTTTTGAGCCCAGTAATGCCTGGAGAGACAGAGTGGCAAGGCTGGATCCTGCACCCTCCGAACCCACAGAGTTACACCTTCTCGGCTCCGCCAATTCTTCCATTTGTTTTCAGTTTGATTACACCATCACCCCCATAGAGAAGGGCAGTGAGGTGGTCCGGCAGACCAAAAAAGAATATCAAGCTAACCAGTGGTGTCGAGCCGTTCTGAAAATCGTCGGCCCCACCACACTAAGCGGACCCCTTACGCCCTTCCTAGGGGGGTGTTTTTGATTTGTGGCGACCAAGCGTGGGCAGGCATCCCCTCTGGTCTGGTCGGAGGGCCGTGCACTTTTGGCCAGCTGACGCTGTTTACCCCCAACATCACCCAAATTATCAATTGGAAAAGGACCAACATCACATCCGAATTGGCCAGATCCAAAAGAGATCTCAAAGATCTCACCAAGGATTGTGATGATGAAATTACTCATTGGTCACATTCAAAGTCTGTCGCCTTTACCATCTTGTTGCCTTGGGTATCGGTAGCTAAATCTCTAGGTGAATTGGGCCGCCTAGAGTGTTGGGTGGCTAAACAAGCCAATCTTACTTCAGCCGCGCTATACGACCTCCTTACAGACGAGGAAATTACAAGGAAGGCGACGCTCCAAAACAGAGCAGCAATAGATTTTCTATTGCTGCTCCATCACCATCACTGTGAGGAGTTTGAGGGCCTCTGCTGTCTGAACCTGTCCTCTAGAGCCGAGGACGCCAGACACTCCATCAAAAGACTCCAAGACCTCGTCCATCAGGTCAAACAGGAGACATCAGACTGGCTGGGGGACATTTTCAAGGGTTGGGGCCTTAGCGGGTGGGCCAGCTCAGTCTTGGAATCGGTTTGTAAAGTGGTTTTAAGTTTGATTGTACTTTTAGTTTTGTTCACACTGGTCCGTGGTTTGGTCCAAAGACTAATAGCCAGAGCAACATCAAAGACTCAATCATGCCGCACTTCCTCTGGAAGAACACTTCGACCTGGAGGACCTCTCCTCAGTGGCCGAAGGAGCTGCAGACGAGGAGGGGTCAACTGAGCCGAATCAAGAACATCTGTGGACTGGCGAACTCCAGCTTGAAGAAAGCGAGGATTGGCGGGACCAGCCGCGGACATCTTCTTTTTGAGTGGCATGGACATTCTAGTTTTCTTTATTTTATTTGTTAAGAAACGGGGAGATGTTGTAGTGTGTTTTTAAGTTTGCTCCCCCATTTTATGTATTGTATCCCCCTGTTCTTGTAAATGGTTCCTCCCTCCCCAGTTTTCCCGCCACTGCTCCTCTGGCAGTTGGTTTCCGTAGCAACCCATGCTTTCAATCAGTTATGTTATATAATTCCTCCTCCCCTATTCTCCCTTATAAGTAAATGTTTTCTCCTCCCTGGGCCCAGTCAATCACCCCCCTCTCCTCCCAGCATTCAAGAACCTTCTTCTCTCTGGGGATGGTGATTGGCTGTGGTCCCGGGGCCCCTCCCTTACTTTGTATTTATTGGTTACCAATGTATGTCAGTTATGTTCAGCACCTCCCTTTGAGTTTCCCTATTGGTTAGCTGGGCTCCCCTCCCTTCTCCTCCTCTTCCCTTTAAAACCCTGTTTCTCCCCTATTCGGGGCCATTTGGCTGTGGGTGTTTCCACCATCTGTTGGTCACCTCCATCAATAAACCGACATTTTCACCCCCAGCGAGTGGTCGCCTCCTATCTTGTCCACAGTGCGCCATTCCGAGATTGCATCCAGCCCAGCCTGAGGCTGAGACGCCGAGGGGGGCTGACATTCCTATGCGTAGGGGCGTCAGCCTTCTCACCCCTGCTGCTAGCCGGACCTAGGGCCGCGTACACCCTCGCGCACCCCAGTAACACCTCAATGTTATTGATGAGGAAACCAGATGGTGCTTATCAATTAGTTCAAGATCTAAGAGAAGTTAACAAACAGACTATCACAATTTTTAATGGATACTAGAGCAGATCATTCAGGTATTTCAGAGATTCCCAAGGGATGCAAATAAAGTAACCAAACCTGTGAAGTTAAAAGTGCTGAGAATAACCCTTTTGAAGTACCTATTATTGAAGAAGTATCTATAAAAGGAAGTTTCAGAGAAGGCTGTGCTGACCTGCTGTATATGCCTGAATTAGAGTCTAATTCTTCTTCTTCTCTTAGGCCGGGATTTACAAGTGCAGTTAAGAATAGGGGTAGCCCCTGAAGGAAAACATATGGCAATGAAAATGATGGTTTTAAAAGAAGATAAGAGATCCATCCAAGAGTGTGGGCAGAAAGAGGGGAAATTCCACCCATTGAAATCAAAATGAAACCCAAATTTCCCCAATAAGAGTTAAACAATATCCAATTTCCATAGAAGAGGATTAGGGATTCCCGTAGAACAGGGATTAACACCTGTAATAAAAGACTTAATTAAAGAAGGAATTTTAGAACCATGCATGTCTCCACCTAACACCCCAATATTACCCATAAAGAAACCCGATGGTACATACCGATTAGTCCAAGATTTACAAGAAGTAAATAAGCAAACTGTCACTCGATATCCAGTAGTAGCCAACCTGTATAATTTATTGAGCAAAGTACCAAGACATGCATGGTTTAGTGTTACAGATTTAAAATAAGCTTTTTGGTCCTGTCCGCTTGAGAAAGAAAGTAGAAAATGGTTTGCGTTTGAATGGGAAGATGAGACCAGGAGAAAACAACAATTACAATGGACAAGACTGCCTCAGGAATTCATGGAGTCACCAAACCTATTCGGCCAAACCCTAGAAGAACTAATGAAGTTCTTCATTATCTTCTGAAGAAGGATCACAAATCCTACCGTATGTAGATGATCTATTAATTTCTGGGGAACAGAAAGAAGCGGTACAAACAACAACTGATAATTTACTGAACTTCCTAGGGGAAAAAGGGTTAAAAGTATATAAAAGAAAACTACAATTTGTGGAACCAGAAATAAAGTATCTAGGCCACATTATTGGGACAGGATGTAAGAGATTAGATGCTGACCGAATTCAGGTAATACTATCATTGCCACCACCAAAACCAAAAATAGACGTGAGAAAATTACTAGGATTAATTGCGTATTGCAAATTATGGATAGATGGACACACAAAATCAGTTAAATTTTTATATGAAAAATTAGTTGAAAATGAGCCCATAAATCGGGATGAAAATGATGAGAAAGTTAGAAGACCTAAAAGAAAAGTTGGCAAATGCTTCGGTACTAAGTTTACCAGTTTAAATAGACTGTTTGAACTATTCATCAATGTAGAAGAAAGAGTAGTTTATGGAGTTATTGTACAGAAATGGTGTGGGGTGCAAAAACCCATTGCTTATCTCTCCAGATTGCTGGATCTGGTAGGTAGATCTGGCCCACTTGTCTCTAGGCAGTGGCTGGAACTGTAACTCTAGTGGAGGAAGGTTACAGGTTGACATTAGGAAACAAGATCAAGGTGTATACTCCGCATGATATAAAAAGTATACTAAGTAAGAAAGCCTGCCAATGGATTTCAGATAGCAGGCTTTTAAAATATGAATTTATATTAAACAAAAGTGAAAATAAAGAATTGACAACAAGGATCCAAAATCCTGGACAATTTTTATGTGGAGAACCAAAAGAAGAATTGGAACGTCACTGCCTTGAAACCATAGATTTGCAGATAAAAGTTAGAGAAGATTTATTAGAACTACCTTTGCCTGAAGGAGATATACTGTTTATAGATGGTTCATCATGGATAGTAGATAGTAAGCGAGTATCAGGGTATGCTATTGTAAATGGACTTATGATGATAGTCATAGAGAAAGGAAGCTTCGCAATAGTTGGTCTGTACAATGCTGCGAACTATACGCTATAATAAAAGGGTTAAAATGGCATGATCAAAGGAGTGGTACCATATTCACTGACTCTAAATATGCCTATGGGGTAGTATATACTTTTGGGAAGATCTGGGCAGAGAGAGGATTTGTCAACTCAAAGGGAAAAACTCTGATTCATCAAGGTCTCATGAAGGCAGTGTTAGAAGCCTTGAAAGGACCAAAAGAAATTGAAGTCATACATATAAAGGGACATCAAAAAGGCAATACTAGAGAAATAAAAGGGAACAACTTGGCAGACGTAACTGCAAAAAAGAATCTAGAAGATTCTGAAAAGATCTTCAGGTCAAATGAAGTAGGAGATGGGAATGAGGAAGATCAAGAAAAGGAGGAGATCCCTATATTTAATGAAAAAGAGCAAGAGGAATTACCAAAACATGGTGCAGTCCAAAATGGAAAGGGAGAATGGAGGATGCCAGACAGTAGACAAGTATTAAACAAGGCATTAACCAGAAAGATATTAGAGGACTTACATGCCTCAACCCATTGGGGTACTCAAGCTTTACACGATCCCTTTATGAGAACTTATGTGTGTATCGGGGTGGGGGAAATTGCCAAGATAATAACTCGAGAATGCATGGTATGTCAGAAGATAAATAGAAAAGTAATGAGAAAATTACCTCAAGGAGGTAGAGAATTAGCAAAAAGGCCAGTTCAATGTGTGCAGATAGACTTTACTAAGTTACCACAAGTACAGAGATATAAGTATTTACTGGTGATGATAGATCATCTAACTCATTGGGTGGAGGCGTACCCAACCACAAGAGCAACGGCCGAGACTGTAAGTGAAATCTTATTAGAACAAATCATACGCCCATATGATATGATTAATACTATTGACTCTGATAGAGGTCCTCATTTTGCCACCAAGATACTACAACAAATAACAGAGGTCTTAAATATAAACTGGAGATTTCATACCCCATGGGAGACATCAAAGTTCCAGAAAAGCAGAGAGAATGGACCAGACTCTTAACTCTCACAATATTAACAGAAAAAACAAAAATGAATTAGTTACGATGTCTCCTGTGGGCTCAAGATATCACAAAATATCATGCTCAAGATAATGCGATGTTATGCTCAGGCGAAACCCCTCCCCTTTTACCATTACCCCCTGTTATAAATTACCCTGACTAGCTGTTAATAAACGCCATTTCACCATCCACCACATTGGTGTCTGTGTGTGCTTTGGTCCGTGTGGCAGGGGTGCTGCCACCAAGCCGTCCTCGACCCGGGACGCCATGCCCCTAGCGGCAGCAACAAGTGGTGCCAAGAACCCAGGAACGATCCCGGAAGCGGGAATCGCCTGGGCGAGGGAATGGCAGCTATAACAGGGGGACTGTCTCCGGCAGGGAGGACCCTCCTGGAGGACCGACGGAGGGAAAAATCTTGCACTGAGAATCGGTGAAAGAGGGAGGCTTGTGCCTAGGACTGACAATAGAGTAAGTCCCATGCTGGAGCAGCAGAAGAGGAAGTCTTGCACTGAAAATCGGTGAAGGAGGAAGGCTCACGCCGCGGCCGGCAAAGGAGAAGGGCTCACATCACAATTGGCGAAGGAGGAGGGCTTGCGCCAGTCTGGTGAAGGAGGAGGTCTCATGCTGAAAAAACAGCGAAGGAGAGGATGGAAGCCCTTTCAAAGGTCATTTTAAAAATTCATAGATGGTGGGGCATAGATTGTGAGCCAGGAGACTTTATTCTTATAATGTCAAGGCTCCTGAGTATTGGGTTACTTGGGCAGCCGGGAAATGTCCTCCACCCGGAAGTGTGGGATGATTGTACCGGAGCCCTAGTGGAGGAGGCTATGTCCTCAGGCTCAGGATGGAATCTAAAATTATGGGGCAGGGTCATGCAGGCTCTGCAGGACGCTCAGCAAGTTCAGCAGGAGTGCGGAAAGTGGAAGGTCGCCCAGGGCTGAATGCGGGACGGGCCTCGGCAAGGTATGGACGATTGTGGGTCTGCTGAGTGTAAAGATTTGCAGCCGCGGGAACGCTCTTCGCGACTCCTGAGCCCAGGTACCCTGGCTATGGGGAGAAAGTGATCATTTTGGGATGGGCTGCTGGCGGAAGCAAGAGAGGCGGCCATTAGGTCAGAGGCACGGAGTGGGGCTGTTAGCCCAGGAGCACGGAGGGGGGCTGTTAGCCCAGGGGCGCGGAGCCCCACCGTTAAGTCGGGGGCACGGAACGGGACCATTAGCTCAGGGGCGCAGAGCCTCGCCATTAAGTCGGGGGTGCGGAACGCAGCCGTTAGCTTGGAGGTGGAGGGCGCTGCCACTGATTAAGACTCCGACGGAGCCTGGGCAGGGCCTCCGCCGTACGCACCGCGGAGCAGTGGCCCCCAAAGGGGGGGAACGTGGACGCCGGCACGATCAGCAGAGATGGAGAAGGGCTACAAGCTAGGGCAGACACGCACAGGCGTAACAGAATAATCAGAGCTGAAGCCGCTCGGAATACGCATTGGAGACCTCATTACAGGGCACTGACCTACCCCACCAGGAGGCGGGGTGAGCCTAGAGGGAGGGAGCAGCCCAGGGCTAAGGCAAAGGGGCAGGGTCGGAGCTGGGCAAAAAAGTCCTGGAACCCGGAAGTCTCCAGCCAGTCAAGTTCTGGGTCCAAGTCAGACTCGAGCTAGGATGAGTGGTTTTGCAAGCGGCCCATCGCTGATCCCGACTCTTATTCTGATTATTCTGGTTCAGAAGAAGAGGGAGTGAGGGTGTGTAAGGCTAGCCACCGCAATCCTCCTGCTTGGGTCAGGGGAAAACTAGGAAAGGGACAAGACCCTCTTATGGACTGGTGGAGAATTAAAATAGCATGTGCTGAGTGGGCCCCTCCAGCCAAGCAAGCGTTTCCTGTCCGGGTGGGGGGGGCAGGCGGAAATCAAAGAACTTATACACCTGTGAACCCCAAGGATGTGCAGGCAATTGTAAAAGCAATTGCAGACAGGGAGATTAATTCAGCAATGGTCTTTACTCTCATCGACAGTGTTTTTGGAGGGGATGACATGCTCCCATTTGATATCAAACAGACGTGTAGCTTAATTTTTGATAGGGCAGGAATGATTGTTTTTAAACAAGAGTGGGAGGACAACTGTGCAAGGCATCTGGCCTTGGTGACTGGGGGAGACCATCCACTGCATGGCTCCAGCTTGCAGCACTTAATGGGCACGGATCCAACTATGATCACCCCCGAGGTGCAGGCTGAGGGCCTTTGGGCCCCCGAGGTAGTGACAACAACCCGAGCTGCCAGAGAGGCTATTCGCTCTGCGTCTAAGGTCATTGCCAGACCATCGCCGTGGTCCACTATAAAGCAGAACGAAAGCAAGGGTTTCATGTAGTTTGTGGACCGCCTCCAGGCAGCAATTGAGCCTGCGCCAGCAGTGTAATATCGCTGCCACCCGGGGCTACTATGCAGACACGATTAGGCATGTTAAAGAGGAACACCTATCCCAAATTCAGACAGCTGTCCACACTGCTATGTCTAGCGTAATGGCATGCTTTGAGTGTGGCCAAGCAGGGCATATTGCAGCAAACTGCCCTCGGTCAGGATACCCACCAACAGCTGTTTCCCCATGCCAGACGGGACCCAGAGGGCCATGCTGGATGTGTGGAAGGAGGGAGCATTTTGCTAGGGAGTGCAAGCCCAAGGATCAGGAAAACAGGAGGGAGAGGGGGCACCCGGGCAGCACACAGCCCCCTCCCACCCAGAACGTGAAGCGGCCCGGCTGTGCCAATTGTTACGGGGCATGCAACTCCTGCACCTGCTGCCCCCTCCTGCGGTCAACTTCACAGCCCAGGCAATGTCCCAGACAGGCCCATCCACACCCCAGGAATACCAAGAATGGCTCCCTGGGGATGAGGCCCCTGGGTGGCCCTGGCCATGAAGGTGTGGGAGCGAGACCCGTGGGTGGCTTTTGCTGTGAAGGTGGGCAGACACCCACTAATAGTGTGAGCTGTCTGCCGTCTCCATAACAACTCTGATGGCCCTGCTATCTGTATTCCTTTTTGGGTCAATACAGGATTGGATGTCACCGTGATCCCCGACATACACTGGCCTTCACAATGGAAGCTGGAAGAGGCTCCCATGGTAGGCGGCGTAGGAGGACTGTCCCGCGCCCGAAAAAGCATCCAGCTCGTTGCCCTGACACTTTGCATGGAGAGGGGACCGGGGAGAACCATCACCCTATCCCCCATATGTGATGCCTGAATGTCCACCCTTGCTAGGAAGGGATGCCCTGACCCTATTAGATGTTAGAATGACAAATTTATTCTGAGGACCACTGCTTCATACGCACAACTGCCCATCAAATTGATATGGAAACTACTAGGCCCAGTGTGGGTCGAGTAGCGGCCTCTAAGCCTCAAATGACTGCTCTTCTTGAATTCATTACCTGAGAGTTACAGCAAAACCACATTGAGCCCTCCACAAGCCCGTGGAACTCCCCCATCTTTGTCATACGCAAACAATCTGGTGAAGGCTTCTGTCTCTTACATGACCTGCGAGAGGCAAACAAAAAAACCCAGCCGATGGGCCCTGTGCAAACTTTGTTGCCAATGAATTCTATAGTGCCAAAAGGACAACCTTGTGCAATGCTCGACATCAAGGACTGCTTCTTCTCCATCCCCCCACTGTCCACAGTGGCAGCGATACTGGAAGAAGCACTCTATTTGTGAAAGGGCACCATGTCAGTCATCCATATCAACAGCCACAGTACAGTCAAGGGATTCTTTCAGGTTGACAACAACAAAGCAGATGCCATCACAAAAGGGCTGTGGACCCTGAGAGAAGCCCACCAGCTGCCTGAATCCCTACATGTCGGGGCCAGAGCACTCGCGAGAAAATGTGGGATCTCTGTCACTGATGCAAGGCACTTTGTCGCCTCATGCCCCTAATGTCAGAGGTCACCATTATGGTCCAGCGGTGTCAACCTTATGGGCACCAAGGCAGACAGATTTTACATTATGCCAGCTGATGAGACCCCAAACATGGCTTGCGGTAACAATCGTGGCCACACAACACAAAAGAACTGATTCCAGGGCGACTGTCCAGCACTGGTTTAACGGCCATGGCAGGGCTAGGCATCCCAAGGCAGATCAAAACAAATAATGGTCTGAGTTTCATATCGAAATCAGTAAAGGCGTTTGCATCAAGGTAGGGGATACCTTTAGTCCATGGCTATTGGAATATGAATCCCAATATTACCAGGTAGATTGTGCCTGGGCTAGTCTGACCCTTGCTGCTAGGCCAAAGGCGGTAACTGTGGTATTTCACCTCATAGACACCTTTAGTGGCTGGAGGTTGCAGCTGAAACAAGTCCAGGCTTGTAGAAACTCAGTTTACCTCAGGTGGGAAGGCTTCAGGCAATGGTGAAGAGAAAGGAGATGGATTCTGTCGGAGGGTTTATATCCAGAGTTTTATTGCATGGTCACAGAGGTCTGAATCTCAGGTAACAGCTCCAACAGAATGGCGAGCACATGGTCCTTGGTAAATTTAAGCCCAGGGACAGGGGGAGGGGAAGGGACTGGTGAGGCACCAACCAGGCGGGAGAAAGAGGGTCTCAAGTGACGAGGGACACCTAGACAGGCCAATGACCCCAGGCCTGGATTGCATCCTTTGAACGTGACCAACCACACAACCGCCTTGCTGGAATGTTAAGCCTGATTGACAGCCCAGCAGGGGGCGAGGGGGGAAGGGGAAGAGAGGTATTGCCACACCTGGGGAATGGACTGGGAAGTTTAAAACAGGATATTGCAACACACTGCAACACATGGTATCCCATAAAACAGCACTGGACAGGCCATTGTCGAACGAGCTACCTAGACCCTGAAAAGTAAACTGGAGGTGCTAGGAAAAACAGAAGGTTTCACCAATTCCATCCCACCAAAAGATCAAGCGCGAATCCTAGCAACCGCCCTGCTGGCACTAAATCAGTTCCCAAGGGCAGATGAAACCAAAAGTCCTGCCCAGAGGTACTGGGCCACCCGGGCACTAGAGCAAGGCCCACAAGTAGAGATTAAAAATGATTTAGGAGAGTGGGAAATGGGTTGGAGGGTGGTGCTCACAGGGCAAGGGTACATCGCCGTAAAGAAAGATAGTAAAACTAAATGGTGCCCACTTAAGTCAGTAAAACCAGACCTTCAAGCCAAAAACTAATGAAATCTGTAAAGTTTGTCTTGCAGGACTGGATCCTCAGACACCCCCACGGCCCGTATACCCTGCTTCCAGAAGGCTGTAACAAATCATGAAGCAGCACGATAGCAGACCACACCGGGGTCGTGAAAGAACTCAGTGAGAGGCTGGCGCAGAGAAGGACTGGGGAAAAAAATCTCAGCAAAATTGTCCTTGTTCTAAATGGTATCCATCAAGTAGAATTTGAACTCTGGCCAAGTTCTGACTCTACTTGGATGGAATACCAATCAACCCAGAGCTTTTCCTGCATCAAAGGTTCAAAGGGCGTTTTGGAGAGAACATGAGTCCGGACATGAGCTCTCCAAATCTCTCTAGTTTTAAGATCAAACAGGCAGCAGACTCTGGGAGAATAGGTCAGTACTGTGATGACAACAAAAAAACTGAGGAGGTTCTGTGAAAATACCCAAAGTCATGGTTGAGTCAGCCTCCATGACTGATCGCCTTACATTTTAAACAAGTTCATGTTGTTTTTTAGAAAAACCAGTTAGAGATAGATAGCTTTTCATTTGTTAAACATTTACAGTTGCAAGCCTGTTACAAGTTTGTTACATTGTTCAAGTTCAGTGCACTTTACGGGTTACACATTTCCCACTTGACAGTTTTAACCTCACCATTTTTTACATTTTTAGCTGGTCAAGATTTACCAGACACTGAGACAACTAAACACGATTGAAGAAGAAACATGTTAAAGCACTAATTAAAAGACTGGTTAAGAAACTAATTAATAACCATCAAGACACTGTTAGGACGCTGATGTGGGCTGAAGCCCGATCAAAGTTTTATAGGGGGGAGTTGTTATAGGTAAAAGTGAAGTTATGTTAAATTAGGGCATAGTTCAATTATATTGTATTAATTATAATAATTGTATTATGTTGGAGGGGGGGGGCTGATTAGAATGTTCTAGCAGAAGGGTCCAGGGTTTGATGGAACAGCAGTCTGGCGGGGCAAGGCGAGGTCGAAGAGGGATTGGATGGAAGATCTGACCAATCATTCGAAACCCTGCAGAAATGATTGGTCCAGAATGAACGGCGGTAAAGACCAATGAGAAGCCTGGAAATGGACCAATCATCATGAGGATCCAAAATGCACCAATCATGGACTCGAAGGGGGCTATAAATGGGGGGAGTTTGGTTGGGTCAGGGTTCTTCTTTTCTGATACTTGTTTTGTGGGGAGAACCCAGTGCACTTGGGGTTAGTGCACTGTTTTGTTTTTGGCTCGCTGTGTGGGTGCCTGGGCTTGTCCTGGGCACTCCTTTCCTTGCAGCTATTTTAATAAATGAGAACCTCTTTCTCTGGAGAAAGTTTGGCCTTGTTCATATTCGTAACAATACAGTGTGGGCAGGAATCCCCTCCAGTATAAAAGGGGGTCCCTACAGCCTTGGCCAGCTGACTTCCCTCACCCCAGATATCACTCTATTGCATGACTGGAGACAGAACACCAAATTGGCCTGTCAAAAGTAATCTTATGAAGAATTTGAACCAAATTGTGACAGCCAGATTTATAATTGGGGAACAACCAAGACGGTCGCAGTATCAATTTTCTTCCCTTGGGTTGCTGCTGCAGAGGCCCTCAGTGAGCTTTCTCACCAGGGGTGCTGGCTTAGTAAGCAGGCCAACGCTATGTCTGCCATGCTGTCCGACATACTGGCGGATGAAGAGACCACCAGACATGCCATGTTGTAAACTGAGCAGCCATTCATTTTTTGCTGCTTGCCCATGGCCATGGTTGTGAAGATGTTGCTGTTTTAGCCTGTCCTCTCATAGTACCTCCATCCAAGCCAACATAAAAGGACCCCAGGACCAGGTGAAGGACATCCAAACAGAGAAAAAAGCAGTTGACTGGCTTGAGAGACTCTGTGAACGCTGGGGAATTCCTGAGTGGGCTGCCTCCATTTTAAGAGGCCTTGTGTGGATTTTTAGTCATCCTCAATGTTGTGAGTGCTGTGGCATCACGTGTTTTAAAAAGTTTTAATGAGTTCTGTTGTAAAGTTGGTTATTCCTTTTATAAATTAAAAATATGGTTTGGTCCTTGGTTCCCCCCATGTACTTCCCTAATAATGATTTCTCCCTAAGCTATTTACCCCTTGTTTTCCCACCAATAGCTTGTCCCTCAAGGTGACTAATCCCTTGATCCTTCGCTTTGTGCCCTTATAAGTTTATTTCCGTCCTCCTGGTGCTGCCCACTTGCCCTGTTTATCATTGTAACCACCTGCCTTTGTTTCAAGAATTTTTTGTGTCAGTCATCCCTTATTCAATGTATGATTTGCCTCCAGAGCCTCTTCCCTCTCTATATAACCCTTATTGGTCCAGCTGTGTCTCATGCTCCTCCCCTGAGCTTCATGTATTGGTCCCCTCATGTCTCCACCTTTCACACCCATTCCCTTTATCATTGCCTCCCCAAGCTGTCTTCCTCTGACACTGTCACTGGTCCCACCTGGGAAATAAAGCTCCTTCGCATCCACACGTGTCCACTCTGTCCTTCCTTAATCTCAGGACTTCGTAGCTACACTCTTGCCTGTGCCACCCATGCTGCAGATGGCACCACTACCTGAGGGTTTTTGAGGAGAACGCAGGAGTGGCAGATCTTGTGGTCCCCTCTGGCCACACACCAGGAGTGGTTAGCCAGCATTTGTCCAGCTCCCATGGCCGCAGAGAAGGCTATAATCCAGGAAATGAAAGGCATGGTGGGCAACACATGCAGCAAGAAAGTAAGGACTGGTTCAAGGGCCTGTTCAAGAGCTGGGGCCTTTCTGGGTGGATGTTGTCCCTCATAAAACACATTAGTTATTTCATTATCATTCTTTTGCTGCTATCCTTGTGCTTCAGTATACTGAAGCAAATCATCACTGCCTCCACAGCAAAACCCTCCCCAGCGTCCAAGATCGTAGTTGCCACAGCTATCACTGAAAACGATGGATGGTGGGAAGGCAGAAAAGCAGAAAGCACTGAAGTATAAAAAGGACTGAACTTTGTTTTTTCTCACATCACATTTCTCCTTCCTTTTTAAACAAAGAAGGGGGAGATGTGGTGTCATGCGTTTTTAAAATGTTAATTCTGTTGTAAAGTTAGTTATCCCTTGTATAGTTTAAGAAATGGTCCGATCCTCAGTTCCCCCCATGTAATCCCCTCCGATTTCTCCCCAAATTGTTTACCACCTGTTTTTCCCACCAGTGACTTACCCCTTGAGGTGATTGACCCTTTGTTCCTCCCCCTATGCCCTTATAAGTTTCTTTTCACCCTCATGGTGCTGGCCCACTTCCCCTGCCTGTCATTGTAACCACCCCCCTTTATTTCAAGAATTTTCAGTGTCAATCATCCCTAACCAGATACGTGAATTGCCTCTGGCGCTTCTTCCCTCCCCTGTGTAATCCTCCTAGGTTCAACTGTGTTTCACTCTCCTCCCGTGACCTTTGCCTATTGGTTGCTTTATGTCTCCTCCTATCATGCCCACTCCCTTTATAGGTGCCTCCCCAGATCCCTCCTCTCTGACACTTGTCCCTGGTCCTGTCTGGGAATAAAGTTTTCTTTGGCATCTACACAAGTGTCCACTCTCTCCTTCGTTTCGGGACTTTGCAGCACGCTCTCATTTGTGCCACCCACGCCACAGACAGCATCACTACCCAGAGGTTCCCCGAGGAGAGGCTGGGAGTAGCATATCTTGTGGCCCCCTCCAGTCACAAAGGGAGTGGCTAGCCAGCACTTATCCAGCTCCTGTGGCCGCAGGGTAAGCTACAAGTACAGAGAACCTGGGGTCTTTCAAGGGTACCTTGTGTCCAGAGAAACACCTTGTTACACAGTACTGTTCCAGTTACCTCTGGCTTGTTGTGCAGGCCCTAGGCTTATCCTGGGGCCTCATCTTCTGTTATTCTCAGTTTTAATACACAGACACTTTTTCTTTTCGAAGTAATCAGCCTATTTTTAATTTTGTTTTGCTTGTTCATCACAGCGGCCATCCAACACACTGGAGCCCGGGGCTGCCGATGGCGAAGGCCACACTCGTTGACCGGGGGATTTTGGAAGCACAGGATTGCCAGCACCGAGTGCCTTAAGGCTCAGAGCTACCAGGGGTTGGGGGCATTAGATCCTGGAGCTGCCAGTCTATTGCTGGCAGTGGGAGCCATGCTTTTGTGGACCAAGAGATTCAGAGACACGGCGCCACCAGGGTAGAGGGTGGGCTCGGTTGTGTAACCTTGTGGACCACAGTGATCACCAGTATGGTGGCAGTGCCACAGAACATATTCTGCGTGAAAACTGCTGAGAGTCAAAAACTCCTCCCTCTGCAACCTACCAGTGTGGGGCTGAGCAGACACGGAGTGGGGGTGGGCAGTGAGGGGATCATTGCTCAGCTGGCGGCCAGCCCTGGCAGGGTACATTTCATCCATGGCGGTGTGCTGCGACTGCCTCCAGGTTTGCTGGGAAGGCATCAGGTGGCCTAGCAACGCGTGAGCAGCAGCCGGTGGTATAGCCCCTGGGCAGCAGGTCTTGCCAAATCTCAGGGCAGAGGGAGCAGCAGGACATGTGGTGTACTGTCACTATAGGACACAAAAGAACACAAGCTCATACCACTGTTCTCAAGGTGAAGAAAAAAAGGGAAGTTTATTTTCTGACTCCAATATTTATAGTTTTCCAAAAGTGACAGTGGATTGGAGGGTGACAGTGCTACTTTTCCAATGACACTGGTCAACCTAACAGTCTATCTTCTATTCCTCCATAAAGGAATGCAAAACAATGAGTTATTTACAGAAAGTGTGTGAGAAAGTTCACTACAAGAATGGCAACATCAGAAGGCTTAGAAAATCTTAAACTAGGGTGACAGTGTACAGTATCCCCTCTCCCGGGCAGTGCTCTCGCGGGACCAAGTCCTTGTGATCAAGGCTGCAGCCTGTGCTGACTCAGGAGTGGTGGGGGAGCAGCTGCACCTGGCAGGGCTGGCCAGGGCACCAAGCTGCCAAGACTCTCCTGCAATATTCATCAGCGTGGAGCCATGCAAAGACAAGAGCACCACATGAGCGCCTTAGCAGCTTCTTCCACTGATGTTCCAAAAATAGAAGTTAATTATTTTAATTTATTTTCCAAGAAGAAGGCAAAGCTTCTTCTTTCCTCTGTTTTCTTTCTTTCATTCTCTGCTGTATTATGTTCTCTTATGTTTCCGTTGCATGAAATTACACCTTGGTCTGGCCCAGTTTCCCCCCCTGTTATAATGGTTCTGCCTCGCTGCCTCCTCCCTCCTTTTTAATGCCAATCTCCTCACCTCCTCCCCCTTTTCCCCAAAAGTTCCTGAATAATTCCCTTAACCTCTCCCCAGTGTCCCCTCCCGCTAGAAAATTATACCAGGGGCGTTGAGTGATAGGTTAAGGCACCAGGGCCCTCCCTCGGGTGGCCCTTATTGGCTCCCCTACCTGCCTGTTTCCCTGATCCCCATGACCTCCTGTATCCCCCACTGGCAGGTGGGCAAACCCCTCCCTGTTTTACTCCCCCCTTTATAACAGCCTGCACACCCCAATTCTGGGTCTTCAACTGGCTGGATCCCCTGGGTTGAGCGTCTCCTTTGAGCTCCATAATTACCTGGACTTTGCTCCCGACTGGAGTCCACTCTCCATCTTCTACCTACACTGTGTTAGTGTCTTGTGGAGAGCCTGGTTCAGACATGGCTTAAAGAAAGAGGCCATGAAGGTATTCAGCTGAGGGAAATATAGAAGCCTGCTGTAAAGCAGCCTTTCCCAGGCTTGATCCTGTAAATAATTAGGTTCTCAGACACCTTTTATATAAACAACAAGATTCTCAGACAGTTCTGTCCTTGGCTGCTACTGGGAACAGATGGTCGGTCTGAGTACAGATATGAAGGTTTTGAGAACTCTTCATATCATGGTGAGAACACTGATCTTGGTTTCAGTAAACTAACTTCAGGTATTGTAAACAAAAGGAGGAGCTGAAGTTTTCTCTACAGCCTATCAGGAGCTCAGATTTTGCAATATGCATGAAGTGAATTAACACTGTTATAAAAAAAGTGCCTAATTGATGAATAAATCGGAGTCAGATGCTGATCAAACTAGGATGGGTCTCTCCCTTCACTTCAACAGTGTCTCATCTGCAAGGTTGTTGTGTTATGTTTGTACAGTTTGGGTTGTTCTGTTTCCCCCTTGTCTTGTAATGGTTCTGCCCTGGTTCTCCCTCCCCTCCCGTCCCTGCTGCTGTCTGTTATCCTAACTCCTCCCCAGTTGTCCTGGTGATGAATGTATCCTTTCCCAAATCCCTTCCCAGTGCCCTGCCAGTCACTCTCTGCTACCACCTTTTTCTCTAGAAACTTCTACCTAGAGCACTGCACTGAGTGATTGGCTCAGGAGCCAGGGCCCCTCCTTTGGTTTGATACTATTGGTATTTTCCTTATGTCAGTCATTTGTATCCCACTCCCCTCTGGAACCTTGTTTGCCCAAGGACGGGCTCCTCCCTGTATCCCTCAGCCTTTATAAGCTATTGTAAACCCCCCAGTCTCGCTCTTCGGCTGCTGGTTTCCCCTGGGACTTCAAAAAACCCAGATTCTACCCCAGCTGGAGAGGAATAAAGACCTGCTGGTTGTTGCCTGGCGCCAGCCTCGTCCTTTCCCAAGGTAGCACTGCTGCTATAACGCAGGGTGTTTGCCTTAGGCGCTGTCCCAAAACACTGAGAGTGGGATAGTGTCCCCCGTGCTGCAAGCGGTGCTGGCCAGCTTGCCGGAATGTCGGAGAAGGACCACCCTTCTCCC
The DNA here is from genome assembly GCF_028769735.1 of Zonotrichia leucophrys gambelii. Classification (NCBI taxonomy): domain Eukaryota; kingdom Metazoa; phylum Chordata; class Aves; order Passeriformes; family Passerellidae; genus Zonotrichia; species Zonotrichia leucophrys. The sequence continues at coordinate 4,497,883 of NC_088200.1, forward strand.
TGCCAGACTACTTCACAAGGTGAAAGCCTTAGCCACTCTCCCAACCTCCCGAGGAAGGGGAGAGTGTCCCCTGCTGCTCACTGTACCAGAGCAAACCAGGGTGACTCCTAGCACCCACTTGGAGAGGCACTGCCACAGTTCTCCTTTTAACTAATCAGGGAAATGGGTTATGTCAGAAAAACCTGTACTTTAAAAATGAACTCCTTGCCACATCCACAATGATAGGGATCTCAAGCACCTCTGTTTAGTTAAAAGGTAAGAAGTATCCCTTGACAAAACACAACAGTGTAGCTGTGTAAGGGATGGAGAATACCATAACCTATTCATTTATTCTTTGAACAGTACACTTACAAAGATTTTGTGGCCGTGTCTTTTATGAGTTCTGCAGTTATTTCAATTGCAACAGTTAGTGGTTCAATGTTAATTAAGCAAAATGGTTTGATCCTTGGGTGTTTTATCCCCTCATAATGGTTTCCTCCAAGTTGTTCACCCCTAAGTTACATGAGTAACTTAGAGAGAGTTGGAGTTTGCTGGTTGTGCTGTGAAGAGAGATGCAGTTTATTGGTTGTGCTGTGAAGAAGGAGTCAGAAGAGATGCCTCTGAGAAATCACCGAGAAGGCATGGAACTTTTGCAATACAATGACAACATGTACCTAGGTATACACGCGTTGTGTGCATTCCTATATACAGGCGTGTTAAATTACCCCCTCTCAGGTATGACTAAGTTTGTGTACATCCCTGTGTTTGTGAGTGTGCACGGGCTCTACAAGTGTGAATACAGCCCTGTGTAAGATGTGTGTTGATAGCATTAAACATATCAGTGTGCAGATTTATAAACTTATACTTGTATTAATGTACACAAGTTCTACATACAAGCAAGTCTCGTGTTTGCGAGCACGTGTGCATTGGTAGAGACTGTACTTAAGTGAATTGTCCTGGGTTGACTATAGGAGGCTTTTATCCCCAATTGTCTCATTCTGTTTATGTTGAATAGTAAGTTTTGCATCTTTAAGAGTGTTCCAGGGTGAAGGTGGGGAGAGAAGAAGCACGCAGTTTGCTTTCAGACACTGCACTCACTCCTCCACATTCCTGCTCCTGGACCGTGTTGTCTGTGGATGGACAGACAGCGGGACCGAGCTCTTCTTTTGCTTTTTAGTGTTAGCCAGCTGAGGCAAAGAAGTTCTCTGGACTGTTTTTTTCCCTTTTCTTTGGACCTCTTGAAACTGCTCTGGACTGAACACCCAGGAGAGCACCGGCAGCTGCAGCTGTGGCCCACCGGGCCAGGCCTGGCCTGCAACAATTCCAGCACCGGAGGGACTGATCAGAGACTGAGTGAGCTGCAACCCGAGGACGGGGTTTTCTCAGTTTGTCATCTCTTTTAGATGGGCAAGGGGTCTCATTCTTTGATATTGTTTTGATTTTATTGTTTTGTGCTGGTTTAACCAGGAAGAAGTGGGAATTCTGGGATGCTGTGGTCAAACCAATGGGTGCTCAGATTTTGATATTGGCACCTGATGTGGCCAGTGGGGTTTAGACACACCTCCGAGAACACGCAGGGGTTAAAAACCAGAGCTTCGGCCCTGGGAGGCTCTCTTGGGACTTCGAGGCAAAGAGGTTGGATCGCCCTCCCTGTCCAGCTGCTGCTGCTGGGCGGGGGAGGGGCAGCCATGCGGTAGGCCTGGGCCTGGACAGAGATGGGGGGTGAGGAGGCCCTTGAGGATGGAAGGGTGGAGGAGGCCCAGGAGGCATCGGGCAGCCACCCCCAGGAGAGAGAGAGGGAGAGCCAGTGACGATGGAATGTGATAGCAGCCGGCTGAGGAGGAGAAGGGGGGGGGAGTGCAGCGAGAAGGTGCCTGGCCAGAGCAGCAGTGAGCGTGGAGTGCCAGAGCTCTGGGACAGGCAGAGACTGAAATTTTTAACCCTTTTCTTAATGATTAAGACCTTGCAAAATGCTCAGAGCTGAATAAGAAGAGAGATCCTCCTCAGAGCTGAATAAGAAGAGAGATAAGAGATGAGATAACAAGGACCATGCCCGAGGGAAGTGGAGAAGACTGGCTGAGTAGGGAGAGATGATTGGAATGGCCTTTTGGCTGGACTTTTCTTGTGTGGCCATAGACTGAACCAGTTTTATTCCTGTGATGTTGTGGTGTGTTTGTTAAGTTCATTGTATTGTTCCCCCATTTACTGTATTGTTCCCCCTATTTTTATGTAAATGGTTCTGCCCTCCCCAGTTTTCCCACCTGCCACTGATTTTGTTACCATAGTTATTCCCGCCATTGGTTCAGTCATTCCCCTATGTTATGTAATTCCTCCTCCCCTTATTCTCATATATGTATCCTAGTTTCTCCTCCCTGGGCCCAGTCAATCACCCCCACTCCTCCCTACTTGCCAGAAGCTTCTACTTACTCTGGGTGATGATTGGCTGTGGTCCTGGGGCCCCTCTCTTACAAAGTAACTATTGGTTTTTCCTTAATGTCTGTTATGTTTTGTACACTCCCGTCTTCCCTCATTGGTCCTTTGTAAACCCCTCCCTGACATGCCTCCCCCCTTTAAAACCTTGCTTCTCCCTCCTCTCTTGGTCGTCTTGGGATCCACAATAAACCTGAGTGTGACCCCAGAGAGTGTCCAGCTCCTTTTTCCTTGTCTTGGCAGCAGCGAGCCTGTCCACAGCCAGCACAGCCCGAGGCCATTAGATGCTGAGGGGTGCTGGCAGGATTGCAGCTGGGTGTCGGCCACCCTCAGCTAGCCAGATGACTGACCATCAGGCCAGACACCTCGCCACACTGTGACACAGAGACTGCATTTAGGGCAAGGCAGTGCCTCAGAACCGGGAGGGTTCAGTGTGGATACCCCTTGGCCCAAGGGGGTGGAAAAAAAATGGGGGGGACAGATGTCCCAAAGCAGAGACCGTGCCTTTTTTGGAGTGAGACAAGGCATCCTTAAAAGACAACCCCAAAAGCAGCTCTGGTCCATGCACAGTGGTGAGAGCACTGGGCATGGAAGGAAGATGTCACCATGGCAAAAGGACTTTCCGGGCGGTGCTGAGTGACATGGAAGCACACGAGGTTTCAACGTGTTTCCAGGGGAAGCCTGTTGTGCAAGAAGGACTCCTCTCCTCTTCATGAATTGAAGTGTGAGTATTCTAAAGGGTAGTGCCAGACTGGGCAGTTGGTGATGTGGGGGAATGTGATGGATTGGGAAATTTTGGTGGTGGGGAGGAGGAAAGTGCTTTTTGCAAGGTTTTCAATTTTTTCCCTTATAGTTTTCCCCCTTCTTTTCTTGTAGTTTAGGTAATAAAGTTTTCTTTATTTCTAAGCTGGAGCCTGCTTTGCTTATTCCTGGTCACATCTCAGAGCAGACACCAGGGAGAGGGTATTCTCATGGGGGCACTAGCTCTGTGCCAGGCCTAAACCATGACAGTTCAATAAACAGGTTTTTTCCACCTTTCTCCAAGGAGGTATTTTTTCCTCCCGGACCCAGTTGGGGGGAGGGGCCGATTGGATCTGCTTTTCCCACTGGAGCTCCTTTGGGGGATTCTTCCCTAAATTTGCTCTAAACCTGGACATATACATGAATTGGTGCCCAACGTGGGGCTGGAAAAGGTGAAAAAAAGCTCTGTTAATTGTGTGTTTGTTGTTGTTAAAGCAGTTAGTAGCCATGCTGCTTGAATCCCTGATGTGTCTGGGTGTGAAAGCCTTTGTTTGGCTCTGGGCTCTACACCTTTTTGAGGTTTCAATATCTTTCTGGTCACTAGGATTACTGTCCATAACAAGTAATTTTTACAGTAGAGGGGTACAGATTGGAATAGCTGTTGTGCTGGCCTTGGTGATAATGATTTATAAAGCGTTTACAAAGACACTGACATCTGTTTACGATATGTATGGTTTATGGTTTCTTCATCCTGCCCTGTATCCCAATTCCAGTAGCACGTTTTGGGAATTTATTAGTAATTACACTCAGTCTGTTAGAGGAGGAGCCGAGAATAAGACTTTCCAGCATTCCCTTCTTCTCCTTTGGATCGCTTATGTCACTTTTTGAGAATGTTCAGTTTTCCCTGAATGCTAAAGAGACCATCTTTCTGGTATTTAATCTGGTAAGCTTCCTCTATATGGTCTGCAGCTTCTCTAGAATGAGGGCTGAGATATCCAGAGGAGCTGGTGAGACCCCTGACCCAGAAGCAGATACAGGTGTGAAAAATCCTGAGTGGTGTGGACAATGTGAAAATATAGGCCAAACCCTGAAGGAATTTTCTGATCCTGTAGACTGGGATTTTCCTCGGGAACAAATTCAGAGCCCAGCTGAAGTGGGGACATACCTAAAAGAGAAGTGCCATGACGATTCTAAGGAGAAAAGGGTGGGCCCTGGCCTATGCTTATTGCACTTTGTTAGACAGTGTAAGGCAGCAGACAGAGGCAGGGGGGCAGGGAGATAAATCAGCTATCCCAGTCACTCAAGCTGTAGCCAACAGCCCAGGCTCGAAGCCAGCAGCCAGACCAGACAGTGAGCCTAAGCCAGCATCTAAACCCATGGCTGTTGCTACCAGTACTAGAAGCGGGAAATGCACAGAAAAAACTAATTGACCAGTGGATGATGATGATGATGGTGATACAGGAGAAGGAACATCGATGCCTCCTGACATAAAATCAGGAATCCAAGCAGCAGGTGCAACATCAGACGCAAATATTGAGTCTTATTCCCTGAAGGACCTTCGTGGCCTAAGGAAGGATTACACCCGATGACCTGATGAATCCATAATTAGTTGGCTGGTCCATCTCTGGGATGCTGCAGGCGAGGCTACAATTCTGGATGGCACTGAAGCCAGGCATTTGGGATCCCTGTCAAAGGATCCTGTCATTGACCAAGGAATGATGAGCTGGGCTAATCCACGCAGCCTCTGTTCACGGGTCTTGGACAGTGCTGCACAAAGATACCTGTGTGCACATGATCTCTATATGCAACAAACTCAGTGGAAGATCATAGAGCAAGGGATCCAATGCCTGAGAGAAATGGCAGTGGCAGAGATTATCTTCTCAGAGGATGTGACAACTAAGAACCCAGACTTAGTGCCTTGCACGCCTGTGATGTGGCGAGAACTTGTGCGACTTGGGCCACATGAATATGCTTCTGCCTTAGCCATCATGAAGAGGGATGAGAGGGGTAAGACTGTGCTTGACATGGCAAGGAAGCTCCGAGCATATGCAGATGCTGTGCACGGCCCAACACCTGCCAGAATTGCAGCAGTAGAAACACATCTGCAGAAATTAGAGGATAAGATAGAGGAGAACCATAAGAAGCTCAGAGAGGAGATTAAAGAAGACCTTCTCCAAATCTCGGCAGTATGGATCAGAGGTTCTGGTATCCAAGGCAGACGTCTCCCAGATGGCGAGAGAAGGTACACCCCATGAAACGAGCTGTGGTTCTACCTGCGTGATTGTGGAGAAAACATGGGGAGGTGGGATGGAAAACCTACTGCTGTTCTGGCACGACGGGTGCTTGAATTGAAGGAAGCCACCAAAAGGAAAGCAGCACCAGTTGCCCATAGCCGAACGGCCAGGTATGATGATGATGACATGTCCGATCCCCTTGAAGGAACATCCAGGACATATGTCCAGGGAAAGGATAACCAGGCTTAGAGGGCCCTGCCTCTAGCCAGGCAGAGGCTAGGGAAAATTGTGTTTTCTGGTCTGTGTGGATTTGTCGGCCTGGCACATCAGAACCGCAAGAATATAAAGCTTTGGTTGATACTGGTGCGCAATGTACGTTAATGCCATCGAGACGTGTGGGGACAGAGTCTGTCTCCATTGCCAGTGTGACGGGGATCCCAGGATTTCACTTTGGTGGAAGCTGATGTGAGCCTGACTGGGTATAAATGGAAGAAACATCCTATCGTGACTGGCCCAGAGGCCCCATGTATTTTGGGCATAGACTACCTTCGAAGTGGGTATTTCAAAGACCCAAAGGGCCTCAGATGGGCATTTGGAAGAGCTGCTGTAGAGACAGAGGGTATCACGCAGTTGAACAGCTTGCCTGGACTGTCAGAAAACCCATCTGCAGTAAGAACCCATCCTGAAAGCAGAAGAGCAATGAGTGCCAATTGCCACCTCAAGAGTGCACCACCGACAGTACCGAACAAATCAAGATGCTGTGATCCCCATCCACAAAATGATTCGTGAGCTGGAGAGCCAAGGGGTGGTCAGCAAGACCCACTCACCCTTCAACAGTCCCATTTGGCCTGTGTGTAAATCTGAAGGAGAATGGAGATTGACAGTGGACTATCTATCGTGCATTGAATAAAGTGACTCCAACCCCTGAGCGCTGCTGTGCCGGACATGCTGGAACTCCAGTACGAGCTGGAGTCCAAGGCAGCAAGGTGGTACGCCACTATAGACATTGCCAATGCATTTTTCTCCATTCCTCTGGCAGCAGAATACAGGCCTCAGTTTGCTTTCACCTGGAGAGGCATGCAGTACACCTGGAACCGACTGCCCCAGGGGTGGAAGCACAGCCCCACCATGGGCCGTGGACTGATCCAGGCTGCACTGGAAAAGGGTGAGGTCCCAGATCATCTGCAATATATTGATGACATCATTGTGTGGGGGAATGTTGTAGTGTGTTGTTAAGTTTCTTGTGTTATTCCCCTAATTTATGTATTGCCCCCCTATTATGTGTAAAATGGTTCTGTCCTCCCCAGTTTTCCCGCCACAGCCCTGCTGACAGTTTGTTACTATGGTTACCCCTGCCTTTAGTCTATGTCTGTCACCCAAGTTATATAATTTCTCCTGCCCCTTCTTCCCTTTTTAGTAAATCCTTCCTTCTCCCTGGGCTCAGTCAATCACCTCCCACTCCTCCCAGTTTTCCAGAACCTTTGTTTCCCTGGAGGTGGTGGTTGGCTGTGGTCCCGGGACCCCTCCCTTACCTTTTAATTATTGGTTTCCCTGGAATGTCAGTTCTGTGAACTTCATCCCCTCACCTTTCCCGATTGGTTCCACCTGTACACACCCCCCCTCCTTTATAATCCTGTTTCACCCCCTATTCGGGGCCACTTTCCCGGCTGGTTTCCCCATGTTGGATTTCCTCTACCACCAATAAACCGACTTTAACCCCCGGAGAAGTGGTCAGCTCCATTCCTCGCCAATACCAGCGGTGTGAGCCAGTCCGCAGCCAGCACAGCCCGAGGCCCTCAGACGCCGAGGGGTGCTGGCTAGTAATTGCAGAGAGGCATTGGCCTTCGCCCTCGGCTAGCCAGACTTCGACCTTCAGGCCACATACGCCTCCCCGCAGGGGAAGACAGCAGCAGAGGTGTTCGAGAAAGGGGAGAAAATAATCCAGATTCTCCTAAATGCTGGCTTCGCCATCAAGAAGAGCAAAGTCAAGGGACCTGCTCAAGAGATCCAGTTTCTGGGACTGAAGTGGCAAGATGGACGGCGTCAGATTCCCACCAATGTCATCAACAAGATCACAGCAATGTCTCCACCATCCACCAAGAAAGAAACACAAGTTTTCATAGGCACCATAGGTTTTTGGAGGATGCATATTCCCAAATACAGTTAGATCGTGAGCCCTCTCTACCTGGTCACCTGCAAGAAGAACAATTTCCAGTGGGGCCCTGAGCAGCAACAAGCCTTTGTCCAGATCAAGCAGGAGATTGCTCATGCAAGTAGCTCTTGGCCCAGTCAGGATGGGACCAGAGGTGAAGAACATGCTCTACTCTGCAGCTGGGAACCATGGCTTGTCCTGGAGCCTTTGGCAGAAGGTGCCTGGGGAGACTCGAGGCCGACCACTGGGATTTTGGAGTCGTAGCTACAGAGGATCTGAAGCCAACTATACTCCAACAGAGAAGGAAATCTTGGCTGCCTATGAAGGAGTCCAGGCTGCCTCAGAGGTAATAGGCACTGAAGCACAACTCCTCCTGGCACCCTGACTACCAGTATTGGGGTGGATGTTCAAAGCAAAAGTTCCGTCTACACACCATGCCACCAATGCTACATGGAGCAAATGGATTGCTGTTATCACACAGCGCGCCCGTACTGGAAAACTGAATTGCCCTGGGATTCTGGAAGTAATTACAAACTGGCCGGAAGGTGAAAACTTTGGTCTTACTGATGAAGGGGAACAAGAAGTGACACAGGCTGAAGAAGCTCCACCATACAACCAACTGCCAGCCAAAGATACATGATATGCTCTCTTTACTGATGGTTCTTGCCACATTGTGGGAATGAACTGGAAGTGGAAAGCTGCCGTATGGAGCCCCACACGACAGGTCGCAGAGGTCACTGAGGGAGAAGGTGGATCAAGCCAACTTGAACTCAAAGCTGTTCAGCTGGCCCTGGACATTGCTGAGAGAGAGAAGTGGCCAAAGCTCTATCTCTACACTGATTCATGGATGGTAGCCAATGCTCTGTGGGGGTGGCTGGAGAGGTGGAAAGAGGCTAACTGGCAGTGCAGAAGAAAACCAATTTGGGCTGCTGAAGAGTGGAAAGACATTGCTACCAGGGTAAGGAAGCTGCCTGTGAAGGTCCACCATGTAGATGCCCATGTACCCAAGAGTAGGAGCTAATGAGGAGCACCAAAACAATGAGCAAGTAGACCAGTCTGCAAAGATAGGGGTGTCAAAGATAGACTTAGATTGGGAACACAAGGGAGAGTTATTCCTAGCTCGATGGGCCCATGATACCTCAGGCCATGAAGGCAGGGATGCCACCTATAAGTGGGCACGAGACCGAGGAGTGGATCTAACCATGGACAGCATTTCTCAGGTCATCCATGACTGTGAGACGTGTGCTGCCATCAAGCAGGCCAAGCGAGTGAAGCCCCTGTGGTACGGTGGGCAGTGGTACAAGTACAAGTATGGGGAGGCCTGGCAGATTGACTACATCACACTGCCCCAGACACGCCAGGGCAAGCACTACGTGCTGACCATCATGGAAGCCACCACTGGATGATTGGAAACCTACCCTGTGTCTCATGCTACAGCCCAGAACACCATCCTGGGCCTTGAAAAGTAAGTTCTGTGGAGAAATGGTACCCCTGAGAGGACTGAGTCAGACAACGGGACTCATTTCAAGAACAGCCTTATCAACACCTGGGCTAGGGAACATGGCATTGAGTGGGTGTACCATATCCCCTACCATGCACCAGCTGGAGGAAAAGTGGAGAGGTACAATGGACTGTTAAAAATAACAGTGAAAGCATTAGGTGGGGGATCTTTCAAAAACTGGGAGCAGCATCTGGCAAAAGCCACCTGGTTAGTTAACACCCGAGGCTCTACTAACTGAGTGGGCCCTGCCCAATCTGAGCCTTTGCAGAGAGTAGATGGAGACAAAGTCCCAGTGGTACATGTCAGAGTTTATTAGGGAACACAGTTTGGATTAATCCTGCCTCAAATACAGACAAACCCATTTGTGGGGTTGTTTTTGCTCAGGGACCAGGTTACATATGGTGGATAATGCAAAAAGATGGAAGAACACGATGTGTACCTCAGGGAGATCTGATTGTTGGATAAAACCTGTGTAAATATCACTGTTTGCAGAATGTTATTACCATTGTCTGTGTATAGGTGTATAAAGGATGTATCATGTATGTACTTGTAGAGTTAGAATTTATATTAGTTTTAGTAGTAAGCAGACAATATGGGGATAAGGGGTGAAATGTCCTAGGTTGACTATATGATGCTTTTATCCCCAATTGTCTCATTCTGTTAATGTTGAATAATAAGTTTTGCATCTTTAAGAGTGTTCCAGGGTGAAGGTGGGGAGAGAAGAAGCACGCAGTTTGTTTTCAGACACGGCACTCACTCCTCCACATTCCTGCTCCTGGACCGTGTTGTCTGTGGATGGACAGACAGCGGGACCGAGCTCTTCTTTTGCTTTTTAGTGTTAGCCAGCTGAGGCAAAGAAGTTCTCTGGACTGTTTTTTTCCCTTTTCTTTGGACCTCTTGAAACTGCTCTGGACTGAACACCCAGGAGAGCACCGGCAGCTGCAGCTGTGGCCCACCGGGCCGGGCCTGGCCTGCGACAATTCCAGCACTGAGGGACTGATCAGAGACTGAGTGAGCTGCAACCTGAGGACGGGGTTTTCTCAGTTTGTCATCTCTTTTAGATGGGCAAGGGGTCTCATTCTTTGATATTGTTTTGATTTTATTGTTTAATAAACAGCTTTTTTTCCACCTTTCTCCAAGGAGGTATTTTTTCCTGCCGGACCATTTGTGGGGAGGGGCCGATTGGATCTGCTTTTCCCACTGGAGCTCCTTTGGGGGATTCTTCCCCAAATTTGCTCTAAACCTGGGCAAATGCATGAATGTCTCTGTGACACGTGTGCTCTACGTGCTCAAAAGTAGAGTGTGTATTGTAGTGTGTTCATTAAGTTCATTTAATTCCTCCCCCATTTTATGTGTCTGCTCCCCCCCATTTTGTGCAAAATGGTTCTGCCTTCCTCAGTTTTCCTGCCACAGCCCTGCCAGTTGTATTGTCAATCTTTTAGGTTATATAATTCCTCCTCCCCTTTTTCCCTTATATGTATGCTTTTTCTCTTCCCTGGGCCAAGTCAATCACCCCCCCACTCCACCTAGTATTCCAGAAGCTTCTCATCTTTGGGGGTTGTGATTGGCTGTGGTCCTGGGACCCCTCCCATACCTGGTACCTATTGGGCTCTCCCCTGTGTCATTTGTGTTAAGCTCATCCCCTCTTCTCCCCCTGCTGGTCTTCTGTAAACCCCTCCCTTCCCTTTATAACCCTTAAGCACTGTTTGTTCTTGGTCATTCGCTGATACATCGTGGGCTTTCCAATAAACCTGCTTAGCCCCTCCAGCGAGTGTCCAGCTCCTTCCTTCTCGTCGTTTAGCAGCAATCCAGTCTGCAACCAGCGCAGCCCGAGGCCTCATGATGCCGAGAGATGCTGGTAGACTATGCAGCTAGGTGTCGGCCTTAACCTCAGCTACCCAGACTCTGACTTTCTCTGCTCCAGAAGGCTAAATACACGTCGCTGCAAGTGTGCACAGCTCCGTGGGAGCTTGTAGCCAAACAGCTACCCTGTGCCTGCTGGTGGCTGAGGCAGGGAACGGCCACTTGTGACGTGCGCTGAGGAGAGAGGGGGTCACTCCCTCCTCCTGTGACTGAGACACGGTGTCAGTATATATCTTTACATGACATTCACACTTATAGAACAAAGAATCTATTAGAGTGATCTGAGGAGGTCGCTGGGGTGAGAGAAGGACGAGAATCTTGTTTCTTGATCAGAAGGCTGGATTTATTGATATATGATATATAATACATTGTAACTATACTAAAAAGAATAAGGAGAGAGGTTGCAGAGAGCTGCTAAGCTAAGAATAGAATCCAAAGAACGAATAACAAAGTTCTGTCTCCAGGGAATCTGTCCCCGAGCTTGCTTCTGTGATTGGCCCCCAATTGGAAACATGGAAGATGAGCCAATCACGGGGGCACCTGCTACATTTCACAGCAGCTGACAACAATTGTTTACATTCTTCTTCTGGGGCTCTGCTTCCCAGAAGATGGACAAATGTGAAAGAAAGGATTTCTATGAAAAAATGTCTGCGACAAGAATCTTATTTGTGTGCAGAGTAGGGCAGCTGGAGGCGAGAGTGGCCACCGGCGGGAGCTGTTGCAGTCTGAGTATCTTTCACTCCACGCCATGAAGTGCAATGCAGCAGAGTGCAGAGGGCCTGTGGCGCAGCAAAGTGCAGAGTGCAGAGGGCCTGTGGCGCAGCAAAGCCCGCTTCATGGCCTCCATGTGCCGCATAATCGAAGAGTATAGTCATCCCTTCAAAGATGACATACTAGTTTCCACAGATATTCTCACCTATGATACACCAGATGGACCAAAGCAATGGGAGCGAGTGTCAAAGGAGGATGTTAAAAAATGGACAAAGAAAGTATTTAACCATGATAAACAGTGGCATTAGCATTTATCAAGTTATAATAGCAGCCCAGCTTAGCTCCATGAACCAACCTCTGGGCTGACTGACAGAAACTCACAGCCAGTGAGAGCTCTTCTAAGATGCAGGCATCTTATTGGTTCAGAGTCTGGTGGCACGTGGATAGACCAATGACCTGTCTCAACCCAGGAGTTTTGAATGGGCTACAAAAGGTGCCTGAGACAATGAATGAGGCTGCTTGTCTGAGGCAAGATGTGTGAGTCTGTCTTATGTATCAAGTGTAGGAACTCTGCCTGACAACAGATGAAGTCAAAATACAGCAATACCAAAGCAATAGAGCAGTGATTTTTTTTTTTTTTAATCAGATGACTTGCGTGTGTTTAAGCAATTGAATATTGGTATATATCTTTTCATGAAATTCACACTTATAGAACAAAGAGTCTTATTTGTGTGCAGAGTGGGGCAGCTGGAGGCAGGTGTGGCCAGCGGCAGGAGTGGCTCCACATCATGCAGTGCGATGCAGCGGTGCAGGAGGGGCTGTGGCGCAGCAATGCCCACATCATGGCCTCCATGAGCCGCATCGTGGAACAGTAGAGTCACCCCTTCAAGGATGACATACTGGTTTCCATGGATATTGCACTAAATAGTTTATTTAGTTGTTGGTTTTGCACTGGGCATTTGGTAATTTGCACTGATCACAAGGCTCATCCCATTCTTCTCACCTTGTAAGCCCCAGGGGTAATGGTTTGTCCCAAGTTTAGTCCTCCCCTTGCCCCTTCTTTACTGGTATCCCATTGTCCACCTCCTGTGGCCACAGAGCAGGCTACAGGTAGCACGCAACTGCTTTCCTACTTGAAAAGCAGTCCTGTCTTTTCATGGGCAGTTACACTCCAGACTTGTTCTGGTTCAAAAAACTCCCGAGGAATTTTCTCCACAGAAATAAAACCATAAACACACAGAGAAGTGTGGTAGATAGGGAGAGGCGGTCAGAAGATCTCGCGATGTAACGGAAAGGCAGGACCCTCTTTTCCCCTAAGAAATTACCCTAGGAATGCAGCCCCCTTAACTGTAGTGCCAGTAACTTTCCATTCCACACCCAGTAACTTTCCACTCCTTACTAACCATAGATAGTAAAGGCAGACCCCCTCTGACGTAGAGAACCCCTTACACTATAAAACCCCACCAAAAGAGATAATAAACGCCTTTTGACCGTCCACCACATTGGTGTCTGCGTGCTTCATTGGCCCGAGCGACCCTGGAGAGTTTTGGGTTGCCATGCTGTTCCTCAGAACCAGGTCGCCTTGCCTTGTATCAGAAGGCAACAGAGGAGAGAACCATTCCCAGACTCAAATATCTATCACATGAAAGAATTGCTACAGCCCTGTGTCTCGCATTGTCTGTGCAAACCTGTCAAAGAGATTCTCCTTCATCTCTACCAGGAGATAAAAAGGCAGCAAACTGGGCTAAAGGGATGGACAAGCCTAGTTTAATTCCAAAGGTAACAAGCACTTTGGATGGCCACCATAGCTGTGACCAGTTCGAACCCACAGTTCCTAAACTCTGCATGGCTTCATCAGGTGCCAGGAGAGAGATAACAGCTTGTGAAGTTCCTAAACAAACATCAAAACACATCTGGATGCAAGAAGGCTTAGTACTGTTATAATAAATGAAATCCATTATGGATAGCTAAGTCACAGGAGGCCAGTTGCAAGTCTTTGCTGCTGTCAAGTTATGAATTTCAGTAAGAACACTGAAAAGACAGAAGAAGGAAAATGGATGAGATGCTTGCTCCTGTGGCAGAGAAAGCAGTGGGGGATTTTGCCCACACTAGAACTGTAGCCCTGTGCTCAGAGCTGCCAGAACACATTGCAATTGCCATTCTATTTGCTCCATATAATCTTGACAAGTAGTAAAACTCACTGTTCTCTTGTGGAAGGGGCTAGCAGCGGGCCTGTTAGCTAAAGGAGCGAGAAGTAAGAAGAAGCAGCTGAACCAAGGAGATCAAGAGAAGAAAGACAAGAGCATTCTGCAACTGGAGAGGAAACAACTGGAAAGTGTATCAGCCATTTTGACTAATAAAGTGTTGCCAACTGTTGCCAACGGTTGCAAATGGTGCTAATGGTTGACAACTGAGACTGAGTGTGCTTGTGGTCTCTGCTTTAATGTCGTGACCGCCTCGACTGCGACATTCTCTGAAACAGCACTTAGTAGCAGGAGGTAGAGTCCTTTAAGAGAGGCTGGATAACAATAGTGGTCTGCCCTTTCCCACCGCAGAAGTGGTGAGATCAAGTTTAATAATCACAACATTTAAAAAAGAAAATCCATGTGTTGCAATTTGGAGCCTGTAAGTTTCCTCTCAGGTGGTAATTGTGAATTCTTAGCACTTAATGAGACCAATTTTAATCTTCAAAAAAATAAACCAAAAATCATTGCATTGACATTGCATGTCAAGGATTTATACACTAATGGCATGGGAGCTGCTCATGACATTTATCTCACTTCCTGAGGATCCTCCAGTGCCATTAGTACTTACAGGAAAATGTCAGAGAGAAAGGGGAACGCAGTCCTTGGGTTAGTATTTTCACAAACCAGTAAAACCTTGGGGCAACAGGAAAAGACCAGCTTTGCAGACAGAGCATTTGAACTGATTCCAACTTCATATTGAACTTGGACTTCATATGGAACTTCAGGAAGATCAAAGACTTCTCTGACAACTAGACAGGGGGAATGATAATTTTGTGGGGGTTTTTTGTGCATGTGTTTTCTGATTTGGTTGGTTAGGTTTGTGGCAGAGAATGATGTGGCAATTTTTGGCTTTCTTTCATCTAGGACATTTTCTTTGGTGAGGGAGGAGGCGGTGGGTACAGCATTGCCAGGAAGGCAAGGAGGGGATTTTCCTGTTCTGCTCTGTATTGGAGCAGCGTCACCTCCAAACCCGGGGGCAGTTTTGGGTGTTAGAATATGAGAACATTAAACCATTAGACAGTGCAAACAGAGGGACAGGAGGGTGGTGAAGGTCCGTGAAGGGAAGCCATGTGATGAGGGGCTGAGAACACTGGGTTTGTTCAGCTGGAGAAGTTTGAGGGGGGGCTTCAGCACAGTTACAACTTCTGTGACAAAAAGGGAGGGGCAGGCACTGATCTCTGCTCTGTGGGGACAGGACCCCTGGGAACGGCCTGAAGCTGTGTCAGGGAAAGTTTAAATTTGGTATCAGGAAAAGATTCTTGATCGAGTTAGCGACCACAACGCGTGTGCTCTGAACCACGGCGGGTCTGCCGCGGCCGGCTGAGAGATTCATTAACAGCGGCGGGCTGCGTGTCCCTTCCCCGGGCAAGAACATGCTGTGTGCCCCTTCCATCCGCAGGAACAGGCTGCGTGCCCGTTCCGCCGGCAGGGAACAGGCTGCGTGTGGCTTCTATCGGCAGGGAACAGGCTGCGTCCCCCTTCCATCGACAGGGAACAGGCTGCATGTCCCTTCCGTCGGCAGGGAACAGAGACTGCGTGTCCCTTCCCTCGGCAGGGAACAGGCTGCGTGCCCCTTCCATCGACAGGGAACAGGCTGCGTGTCCCTTCCATCGGCAGGGAACAGGCTGTGTGCCCCTTCCATCGACAGGGAACAGGCTGCGTGCCCCTTCCATCGACAGGAAACAGAGACTGCGTGCCCCTTCCATCGACAGGGAACAGGCTGTGTGCCCCTCCCACCGGCAGGAACAGGCTGCGTGTCCCTTCCATCGGCAGAAACAGGCTGCCGTGGCCACGGGCACTGCTCTGGAGCAGCCGTAGCTCCCTGGATCGGGGATCGACAGCAGGCGGCAGGGACAGGCTGCTGCTATGGAGGCTGGGTGGGTGCGAGCGGGCTCGGCTGCGTGCTGGCCGGCGGCGAGGTCCGACAAGCACGGCTGCATGCCTGGCTGCACTGAATGGTTGCAATGGATGACTGCAGTGAATGGCTGCAGAGGCTGGCTCCATGGATAGCTGCATTACATGGCGGCAGTGGATGGCTGCAGCGCCGCCCGCCCCGTCGGGGAGGCACCGGAGCGATCGTGGCGATGATGAATCGGGATGGTTCTCCGGAATGACAGAGCAGGGAAACAAGACCGGGGGATGGCGAGGGCCTGAAAGAAGTACCGAGTGAATCCTGCAGAACAGCCACCGCTCCCTCCGGGATTCTCAAACAAAATGTCTCTTCTTGCCTCGCCCTCAGCCGGTTATATGTGCTGAGGCTCCTCCCACAGCTCGCCCCCGCGAGTATTTTTGGCGGGCATTTTTTGGCGGGCATCCGGGCATTTTGCTCCGCCAGCAAATGGCGGGGTTCACTCACCGTCTGATCATGGAGGCTTTGTCAGCCTTGAGTGACTGCCAGAAGTCTTCCTGGGGGTGCAAGCTCAGCACAGCTCCTCTAATAATGTAACATATGCTGAGGCATAAGTGGAAATCAGATTGGTGCCTCTCACACTGGAACAGGCTCCCCAGGGAATGGACACAGCACCAAGGCTGATGGAGTTCAAGACAATGCGCTCAGGCATGGAATGATTCCATGGTGGAGTCCACAGGGCTGCCCTGTGCAGGGTCAGGAGTTGGACTTGATGGTCCTTGTGGATCTCCTCCAACTCAGGATATTGAGTGATTCTATGATGCCTAGTGTTCTGGATAAACTCCACCAGCTCAGCCAGGTGCAGTTTGAACTGCTATTTCTGAGCAGCATAACACAGAGTATCAGGTAGAAGAGGAGAAACCCACTTCATGAAGAAAAAAGAAAAAGAAAAAGAAAAAAAAATAGTTCCAGAGTTGGACTTCTTTCCATGGACATACATGCCCAGTGCTTTCAGACACATCTCACCTGCTGTGAGTTCTCTGCTGCATTTATTCAGTCATTGGATTCTCCCAGATGTGAATCCAGGCTGCCTAATACGGAGGGTCCAAAACTTATGTGGATGATGGGGCACAAAACTCTAAATTTGAAAGAGCCTATGTCCAATCGAAACTTCCTTCTCAGAAACAGGATTTAAACTTTCAATATTGTAACATAAACTCTAGGGCTTCAGCAACCTGGGAGTGCCTAGGTGACACTGCAGTCTGTCCCTATTTGTATTGAGATGTATGTTTTCAAAGGCCAGAGAGCTTTTGAGAGATTAATACAGCTGCAACCGATTTCACTTTCAGAGGTCTGGGACTTCCTTTCATGTATTCCGTAAAACACAGAGTAAATGGGAACCTAGAACACCTACCAGTAGAGATTCATAGATCTGGAAGAAGAATTGATCACAGCCCTCTGCAAGCATGACCTTCTGTTTAACACAGGCCACAGGATTTCACCTGCTGTGGCGGAGGGAATTATTCTTTCTTTCACCCTAACTGAACACTATCAAGCCCAATAACTTGCTGGTGGCTGAACCATAGTTTATCATTAAGCATGACATCCAGTCCTGGTGTAAACGTTCCATTGAGAATTTACTGCCTTCTTTGCCAAAGCTTACAAAGTGCTTAAACACCTTGACTAAATTAATTCTTTTCCATTTGAATTTATTTGGCCTAACCTTCCTGCAACCCAATTTTATTATGCTTTAGTGCAGTGGACTGAATACTCCTTAATATAATTTTCCTGTTTAAAAATGTTAAATAAACTACCACACTCCGGACACGAGGGACCAAAGTGGGCACTTTGAGTGTAAAAATCTGCTGTACCAACAGCCTGAGGTAGTTCAAAGGTTCTGCTCCATGGCAGGATAAATTGGACTGGGACTGCCACAGAGAAATACCCTGTCCCACTGGTACCACCCCCCTGGTGTTCCCAAGCTCTCTGAGTAAATCAGTTCAGTGAGTTCAGCCATAAGAAATCCAGTACTATAAAAGTGATGGATCAGGATTTTGTTGGCTTGCTGCCTGAACTCTGTAGGCATGAGCCTTACCCACACTGGCACAGGGAAAGGCAGCTCTGACAGACTGAGTTGGGCTGTGAGGAGCTCGCAGTTTTGGGGAACTGTGGTAGATTTGCACCATCTGTGCAGAATGGTCACAAAACACACAGTAAGCCAGCAGGTAAAAGCTGATCTCAGGATCTGAAAATGCAGTCCTGAACTTTAACATACCAATTCCAAAAAAGCAAATCAAACTAAATCAACCCAACTCAAATCTCCTTGCTTCAACTAGTGATTAATTTTTGTGTGAATTAATTTTCAGTGTTGGTCAGGGACTTAAGCACCATGCGTGGACTTATGGTAACAAAAGAACATGGGAGGAGTGATAATTTATAAATAGAGTTTGAAAACCAAGATGGATGATCAATCCCACAATGCATCTCTCAGACATTATATCCTGAATAAACACCAAAAAAAGCTGCTGTGTCTGAAGTGAACAAATGCAAGACAGATTAATGAACTGACCTGAATAAAGGCAATCCATTTTTCATATTCTTTTAAAATATTATCTTTTCTCCCTTTCTAAATAAGCGACTGGAATGTTAAATCAGTTAAGTGCATCAATTTGATAAAAACTATGCAAATCTTTAAATACATAAAGGCACCATCTATAACATTGACAGTTCAGATAAAGGGTTTAGTTTTAGTGGAAAATAAAAGTTCCCAGTATGGAATGTAAATGCAAACATTTGTTTTATTTATTTTTTTAAAGTACTTTGTATTTTGTACTCTGACAGTTACAAATTGCATGGGTAATTTATTGAAGTTTTCTCTCGCCACAGTCACAGTCCTCCCTTCATGAAAAGGCTTGCTAATATCGTGGGAGGCTGGATAGAAATGCAGAACTTGAGGGACAATGGGAAGGAAGATAATAAACACAGAGAAGTGACACAGATTAAAGTAAAACAAATAGCAGGCAGCAGTTCAAATTACAAAATGCTGCAGGTATTGAAAAGAAATTTGTCATATGAGGCAGGAAAATGCACGCACTACACAGCATTCCTCTGCTTCCTTCCTAACTTGGGGATCACTATCCACCTTTTTTTTCCCCTTTGAATGGGAACTGGCTATTACTGATGTGCCAAGCTCAAAACCCTGGCCTATCAAGAAAGAAAAGAGCCCAGCAAAAAAGGATGGAGGCAAAGACACTTCTTCAGTTTCCTTCTCTAAAGAAAACTTCCCCTTCCCCTTCCTTTTCCCCCCCTTCCCCTTCACCTTCCCCTTCCATGTGCTGTACCAACACAGCAGAGTCCACAGTGATGTTGAAAATGCCAAAAACATAAAAATGATGCAGTAAATAAGGTTTTGCTGTTTGTTTTAACCCAAATAATTCCACAGACCTGGCTTAAACTGCAGCTGTATCAACAGGACTGAAGGGATGGCAGGGAACATTGTGTGCTGAAGAAAAAAAAAAAAAAAAAAAGTAGGATCTAACTACTCCCAGGGGAACCATTGAGATAAAATGGTTTGCTGTGCCCATTCTGCCTGGGGAGAACAAATTCTAGGACAGATTCAGCTCAATGAGATTGTATGGCAGTTAGGACCTTGCTTAGTGCCGAAGTGTTGTGTGGTGGGGTTTTATTTCCCTGAGTTAATGTACATAAATGGTCTTTTAAAACTAGAGTCTCTAATCTCATTTTGACTTTGCAGAATCTGAATGAGGATAAGGAGAAACTATAAAGGTGATGTGGAAATCTGAAGAGTCACTTAAAGACCCAAGACAAGGTGCTATGAAAATTACTGTGAATTAGATAAATGCTCAATTTATTACTGGAAGCACTTTTGGGCCTCCCCAAACAACAAAGTAGAAGGCAGGCTAGAAATCCTACCCCCTGAAGTCCACTCCTGTATAAGACAGCACAAAAATCACCTTTACAGAGTCTTCTGTAAACTAAAAATACGGAGCCCAGAGCACTTCACATGTCTGCAATCAAGCCAGCGCCATAGATGTCTGTGATGAGTGAGAAGCTGAATGTATTTCTTGATATTTAGGTGTTAGAAATCATGTACCAGGTCCAATTTAAAAAGACGGTGCCATCATATCTTCTACAGATTTTTTTTTTTCCCCAAGAAGCCACTGTTTCTTGAAAACCTCCTCTCCCTGCCTTTTTGGGTATATTTTCTTTTAAACTTTCTCCTTTAAAGAACATAAAGAGCCATACAAAATCCAGTGCACTGAGGTCTGAACCACTTCATTAGCTTTTTCTAGGGCATTACAGAATAGTTATTACTAAGAAAAACAGACCCATTAAGGCTGGAAAGGCCTCTAAGACCATCAAATCCAACCATTAACCCACCACTGGCAGGTTCACTGTGAAAACACCTCCCCAGGTGCCACATCTAAACAATTTTTGAGCATTTCCCAAGACAGTGATTCTACCACTGCCCCAAGGCAGCTTGTTCCAATGCCTGACCACCTTTTTGGAGATTTTTTTCCCTAATAACACAATTTAAACTTCCCTGTTTCAGCTTTACTTTTTAGAGCCTACTCTCTGCTTCTAAGACAAGACTAGGATTCAACACACGTTTTCATCAGTCTGCCAGAAAGCTGAACATCAGAAAGGTGGCTTGATAAACTATCAGTCTTTATCTCCTACAGTTTTGAAAGTCAGTAATGCAGACAGATGGTGGCAAAACAATCCAAATTCCATGGGAATCTCAGAACTGACACTGTTTTCACATCATTGTTAAGTTACATTAGAAAACAGAAGCAGTAAAACAGCTTAATATGCACAGAGCATTTGCTCAGTCTAAAAACAGCTCAAAGATTATAGCTGGTAACTCCACAGACCAAAAAAAGTCTCCAGGCAGATGTTGCAGCATTCTACAGCAACAGGAGCCTGATCCAGCAAAGCTTTTGGGTGGCTAAATTTATTTGAGTAGAAAGAGATACTTTCCCTGAGTGGGTTGTAGCTCATTTTAAGCTGGAGGTGGGATCAGCCTGGATGGAGGACAGGTCTGTTCTGCAGCAGCTCAGAGCAGCCTTCAGACTGCCTCTAAAATAGAGGAGATGTTAAAATGCCTCAAAATTGGCATGAAAAGAGTGCTTTAGACAGCTACCTCTATTGGAAGGGCAGGAGACCCGTAGCCTTGTGCTCAAGGAAGGTTTCAGCTCAGTGCTGGGTCAGTGGTTGGATGATTTTAGAGGTCTTTTTTAACTTCAGTGACTCAACAATGAGGACTGTGGAGCACACACATCCCTGGAGCTCCCCAGGCTGTTCCTCCCCTCCCAGACTGCACGCTGGGCTCTCATGGAAGGAAGCAAATGCTGCAGCTGAGCAGCTGCTAAAGCAGCATCACCATCATCAGCAGCAGCAGCAGGAGCATCAGCATCAGGCAGCCTGGGCAAGGCCTGCCCTCGCTATACGTCATCAGGGGGTTTCCATCAGATCCCACTGAGGGCCCTCAAAGCCCTGTGCTGAGCCACACACTGTGCGTTTATTTTCAGCACTACCCCCACTCCTTGCTGTACCCAACTCCTTGATTTAATTATTCTTTTGTCTTTCCCCCCTCCCGAGCTTGCTGCCTCCCCTGTCAAAGTCTCATCTTGCCTTGGGTCCCTGATCCAATTTGTTCCTGAAGCCCAGCTGGGTCCTGCGTGCTAGGCTGGCGATTCCTGCAGTGCTCCCAGATCCCACTCAACTCCTCAATTAGCTCTCCCTGCACACCTGGGTGTAGCACTAATGTGGCATCTGTGCGGCTCAGGGAATGTCTGCTCCATTATGGAGCTTTTCCATCACTTCCAGGAGAGGAAGATTGCTGTTCCCTTAACTGTATCACTGCCTTAGCTGGAGGGATCATCCTCTGCCTCCTTGCCTCACCTATAGCCCTCAAGCTTCTCTGCAGATGTTGAAACTTGGGAAAAATGGTTTCTCTGCAAGGGAGGTGAAATCACAGACCATCAAGGCTGTAGAACGAGTAATTTATTGGAAAAGTTGAAGCCTTAATCACAGAGCTGCACAAGGCTGTGCCTTGATTGAACTTTGTGTAATCCCAGCCAAGTGCAGCTCTTTGCCCTGTTTGAGCTGTCTGTAAAGCTGAGGAGCTCTTCAGGCTGCAGAGCAGGACTGTAAAACCTTCGTCAGTGTCCTGGTTTAGGGCAAATTTGGAGAAAACCTCCAAAAGGGGGACCCTCCAGAAAGCAGACCCACACGGCCCCTCCCCACAGCCGGTTCGGGAAGGATTCCTCAGAGAGAAGTGGAAAGAACCTGTTTATTTAACAGGCACAGCACCCCCCAGCACACAAAATGAATAATACCAGATGACAACACTCTCAGTACTCTGAAAAACATGACAAAATCAGAAAGTCTCTCCTGGGGGTGGTCGCTCTGTTATCAGTCCCTCTGGCGCTGGGGCAGCTGCTGCCCAGAGTAGGCCCCGCTAGGCCACAGGGTGCAAACTCTCGGTGTTTGCCAGGCCCCAGCCTGGAGCAGGTTTGAGTAGGTCCAAAAAAGGGAAAGGAAAAACAGTCCAGGAAAAATTTGGACTGCTTAGCTAAACTAACTAATGAGCAGAAGTAAAAAGCGAGAGCAAAGCAGGAGCAAAGCAGAAGGAATATGGCAAAGCTAAAGTGAAAAGCAGAAGCAAGACAGCACAGTGGAAGTGACAGCAAAGTGAAATGGAAAGAAAAAGCAAAAGCAGCACTATGTACTGCCTTGTCCCTCTGTCTCACCAGCCGTGGGGGAGCGGCTGATAGCAAAACCAAAACAAAACTTTCACTCTTCAGAGCCAGTCTTGAAGGCACAGAACATAATATCCAGCATAAACAGAACACATGAATGGGGATACAGACATCATAACGTCACCCTAGGATAATCATGCTCAGACTGCTTAAGCTGCTTGCAATAAAATGTGGACAAGGATTATTTTGCACAAAGATATTTTCCATTTGTACCCATGAAAATGCTGCCCAGATTTGCCCCATGGTCTTCAACAGGAGACTGAAGGACAGTGGGAAGGGCATACTCAGAAGATAGAAGTACAGAAAATGTGGATTGTTTTAAATATAATAGTAGCAATAAAGTGTCTAAAAAAGTAGTTTATTCAATAGAGGCAATGAGAAGTGAGAGCTAATGCTTTCTATCAAAGGTGATGGTTTTGCCCCTGGATCTAAGGTGATAAAACAGCATTTTTCAATAAGACACCAAGTTGGGTTCAGATTTTTTTTTTTCATATAAAATTCAAGCTCTTAACAGTATTCTGGGAATTGGTAGAGGAGAGATTGGCTAGCATAATTTTATTTGATGGACATCAAAGCTAAGGAGAACATTTTTAGTGCTGCAAGGTATATGTTACCACTTCTCATCCATCTGAGCTTCCTCACAGTATAACTGCTGAAGCTGCTGGTTTCAACTGTATCTGCTGGACTGGGGAGGTCACAAAAAACTTTTATGAATGTATGTTTCATGGAAATGAATCTTTAATCAAGAAAGGAGACTGTATTAAATTATCTGCTGATTAGAACAGCTGAGGTCTGCAGCAAGAATCATTAAAAAGAGGTGTACCAGAAATTTTTATAATCTTCTTGGCTTTAGGAGACAAAAACCTAAAACTAAAACAAGAAATACTGTCACCATTTGAAAATTCAGCTGAATGACCACCCTGCAGCAGACCAGCCTCTTCCATTCTTCAAACTTCCAGTGTTCAAAGAACCAGTTGTTCCAATGCAGTAATTTGCCCCCTAGGACTTGATCTGTACCTAAAAGGAAGGAAAGCCAACACTGTCTTTTTTTCCTCCTTTTGTCACTGATTCTGATTTTGCTTATTTCCCCTCACATGTGCATGTCTCCTGGCAGACAGCTTCAGTTCACCTAATTCAGACTCCACAGCAGTTTCCAACAACTTTGCTGATCTGCCTGAAGCAAACAAAAAAGCTTGATGACTTTCAATGGCTATTAAACCCCTTGTTTCCAAGAGTTTTAATTCATCTCATTAAATGTTTCTCTGCCATTCATTTATCCCACTAGATTATTTGACTATTAAAAAACTAGACATCAGGATGAATGGGCACCACACTTCTAAACTACCCTCAGCCTCAGACCACAACGAAATTTTTCCAAAGCATTTCAGCCCTTCACAGGAGGCCCTTAGAAGGCAGTGAGATCATGGAGACAGAACTGGACTTATTCTGGAAGCTCAGCTGTCTTTCCAAAATATAGAGATATTCCCCAAGGGCTGGGAAGGACGGAGCTCTGTGGTCTCTATTTCCTTCCATAGTACTGCCCAGCAGGTACTTGCATTCCTCAACATGTAGGGAAGTTTTTTCACTCACAGCACAGTTTTTGGGGGCTCAAAGCAGTGCACAGGAACTGATTTATCTTCATTTAAGTGTTAACAAGGCGTATCTTCCTTTGAACTGGAAGTACTTTAACTACATCCATCACTTCTCTCAATTAAACTTCTTTCATCCAATTTCTTCATTCAGGAGAACCCTGTATTTTTCACTGTGTTTCATGTTAATTTGTATGATTTCATGGCACACAATCTCACAGTGCTACACAGAGGCAAGAATGAGCTGTGGGACAATAGAAAGAAAAAGATGTCCTGAATCTCCTGTGGAAACTCACTATGAGAAAGATCTGAAATATGTAGTATTCTGAGCCACAGCACAGGTGTCCTCTCCTCATCCTTTAAAAAGAAACAAAATTATAGAAACCTTTTTTCTAAGGGGCCTGTGCTGAGCCAGTAAATCATTCCCCATGGAAGCAGCACATCGTTTTTCATGTCTCTCGGACCCTGTGATCTGCAGGCAGTAATTCCCTTTTGATTGGGGTCTTTTTTTACATACTGAGAGACCACAGCACATGATTAAAGTGGAATCCCAAAATGAGCTCTACTGCCTTCAGGGGAAAACTGTTTCTTCCAGAGCAGCCTGTCATGTCCTGCTGTGTCACTCTGGGTCTTTTCTTGTGGCAGATATAATTTCCATATACTACCATTAATTTCAGCTAATCAAACAGCTCCACCAATTGAAGACACTGTGCTGAAAACAAACCTTAACAAAATATGCATGTAAAATGTATATGTGTGGTTTTGACTTCTTTTGGGAAAGGGAGAAAATCTCAATACCCTCAGTTCTGTTTGTCAGCAGTGCCAGGGTTTGCATTCACAGTGGGTCCCTCTGTGGAAAATTGATTAAAGAGAACAAAATCACTGTGTGCTGAATTTTATAAAAGTCTGTACAAATCAAGTGAGAGGCAACTGACTCACTGTAGTGTAGGCTTGTCTTGAGTACTATGAACTAAAAGTAGTTTTACAAAGCTCTTTGTGTTCATAAATGCCGTCTATAACATCTTTCATGGTGCCTTTTCTGCAAGCTACAATGTGAGCTCACACACAGTGAATAATTAACAGCCAATGGGTTAAGAATAGTGGATGTGGAAGCAGTTTCCAAGAGGGATTTTTTTCTTTTTTTCTCACTTAACTTTTCAGAAGAGTACTTAAATTGTCAGAGACAGGAGGGATTATATCCTAGAGGTAATTAGTGTCAATCAGTCATCAAAACTAGCTGTTTTTATGAGCTCTAATGAATGAGGAGTCCAACAGCTTTGGGGATTATGCTGCACAGAGAAGTTCTGGCCATGTCCTTGCTCTAGTCCCTGGAGTGTGGTGGAGCTTTCACTCAGTACAGAGATTTCTCAGGGAAATCACAGCCTGTGGGAAAAAGCAGTACTCAGGGAAATGATGTCAGCCTGGAGTCCAGGAAGGACAGAAGCTTTGGCACTCCTTCTTCTGGAAAACTCTCATCAGTAGCTGACAACTGTTGTAACATGGCTGGTGAAAGTCTGTGTGATGTCTGATTCTCGACTTTGTTTCATATTTCTTCAGATCAAACCCATCAGATTGAGGCTGCCACAAGCTGAGAGGCTCACCTGCTCCCAGAGCCCTGATTTAAGTGCTGGTGGTGTTTAAACCCAGCAAAACAGGCATAATACCATGTTCAACGTGAGGCACAAACTTTAAGGTCAAAGAAAGTGACTGAGAGATTTGTCAGAGTGATCTGGCTCAGCTGATGAAGTAGCACCATAGACACTCAAATTCTGCTTAAAAGCTGTTTTAAGCACTTAAGCTCCTCCTTTTTCTTTTCCTACTATCTCAGCATTTAAAGACAATTTTTATCCCACTTCCAGCACAGTTACATGTTTCTTTTGTATACGATGCTTTAAATGTTCTTTAATTATCATCACATATAATTGAAGAACATTATCAAAGCAATCAAAGTGCAGACAAAGGGACTTGGGAACAGTTACAGCTGTGTTCAGCTCTTCAGATGAAGCTCACAATAGCTTCACAACACAGCATGGATCAGGCTCAGGTGCTGGCCACAGAAATCAGTACTGACCTAAGGCACATATTGGGGGGCAGAAGAAATAAAGAAAGAAAACAAAACCAAAACTCCAAAACTTTAAGCTGGAATATTTAAAACGAATTTAGAGGAAGAAAGAGATAGGGTATTCCATGGGATTCTTTGTACCCAAAGAAAACTATCAGCCTTCCTGAGTTGGTAATCTGGAGTTCTACCTTTTCTGCCATCTCATTCCAAAAACTTGGAGTGAAGGTAACAGCAGGAAAAACATGCAACCTTAATACGAATACTGAAGCATAATTGATCTGGTTCATAATCACTGCTCCACAGGGACCAGCAGAGCTTTAAAAACAAGATGTGTTTAATCACAGTGTCCCACTGACATCTGTTCAAAGGCAGCTTCAGCTGCTCTCATCTTCAAGAGAAATCTTGCTTGCCCAGACTTCAATTAATCCCCACACTGTCCAATTTCTCAACGTTTTCAACCTTGTTCAGAATCTTTGCACAAAATCCTGTCACATCCACTTATTCTTCTCTGTTTGAGCACACAGGTCTTCAGCCAGAAAGGAAATATGAAAACTTTTACTTACTCTTACCCAAACTTTTTCTTCCCTGCACTGCAAGCCAGTGGTGTAGCTGCTTATTAGCTTGGTTTTTTGACATAATCAAAGCTAAAGATAAACCCTAAGGTTCAGTCTCCTCAATTGTAGTCCATTACAGAGATAGCCAGTCTTCTGGCTCATGCAAATCAAATTCTTCCCTATTTTGCCTAAATATTAATGATGATAAAACATGTCTTCAGCATATGCTTCAGATTTTCTTAAAACTGTAAGATTTGCTTCTTTAAGCAGGAAAAGCGTCAGTCTCCTAATAGACTCTTGTGTTTTGCAAAAATTACAGACTTCCTAATTCCCATCTGACATTAAGTCATTTAAGTAATTTTATTTAAACTTCTATACTTTATAATAGACCAAGCCTCTGAAAAGCATATTAAATATTCACTTATGCTTGAATAGTTTTCATTATGGAATTTCCTGTATTACATATGAAATATCAAAATTTTAAATAGCCTTGGCAGTCATCAAAAGCAGATATGAGAACGGAACTTCCTTGCTGAACAAACCTGATCTCCATCCAAATAATTTCTTTTCTCAAGGCACATTTTCTTATTCTGAGACAAACTCTAGTTTATATTTTTTTTTTTCCTCAGAGCATTTGCAGTGAAATGGATTACAAAATGCACATGCATTGTACTTCTGAACATAGGACCAGCTATGCAAGGTCAGCTGTCATGTCATGTCCTCAACTGTGACAAGTAACAAAAGTCAAAAGAAGAGTGAGACCACATTGTTAAGATTATATGAATATAAAATATAAAAATAAATATATTTTTCTGTCTGTTCCCTGAGTTTGCAATGACTTGTAGATTAAGGAAATCCATGAATTCTGGGTAATACTGTATTTAACTGACCTTGATGAATGTTTCTTCCATGCATTTATCTAATTGCTATTCAGCATCCACAAACACTATGATAAAGAGCTCCATTGTTCAATTATGTACTGTGTAAAAAGCTCTTTTATTTGTTTCCAACCTTTGTCTTGTTAATTTCCTTTTGATACCATCTGTTCACTAAGAAAAGTACAGTAATTTTTTCTTTACTGTTTTTTTTTCCTTGCAACTCAGATTTTCAGAATAGCTTTTGGTAGAGAGACCCTGTTGAGACCACCTGGTCCAACTCTTTTGCTGAAGCAGAGCCACTTGGAGCAGATGTCCAGCTGGGTTTTGTGCACATCCACTGATGGAGATTTCAATGCTTCTCTGGGCAGCCTGTCCCCAGATCTGACCACCTCCACACCTCTTGTCATGCCACTGGTCACTGGGAGGACAGTCTGACCCTCCTCTTCATTCTTTGCCACTGGCTGTTTATACAGGTGGATAAGATACCCCAGTGCCTTCTCTTCTCCAGGCTAAGCAGCCCCAGCTCTCTCAGTAAAATCCCTTCCTCAGCAAGTTTTTATCTTTCTTGTACTGGGTAGCCCAGAATTGGACACTGGCACTGCAGATTTTAAAGAATTCTTTCACATCCTTCTTCATTCGTCTCCTTTCTAGACTGAAGCTTTCTGGTCCAGCTGTTGGTGCTGTGTTGGGAGGCATTGTTTTTCCCTTGCTTATGCTTTTTACTCATCTTCCTATTCCATTTTGGAATCGATTTTGGAATGGGACACCCATTTTTCTTTCCTTGCATTCAGTGTGTGTACATGCACACGTGCAGCAGCATGAGGATGTTCTCTGTACATTCTCTTAATTCTAAATCCTAATGATCAACTGCTCTGTGACTGCTACTGAGCATGAAAAGATTTTTCTTTAAAATATTATGGGTATTAGAACTCTGAAATCTCTTACCAGAATAAGCATTTCAACAGCTGGGCCTGCAAAAAGCAGTTTTTCCATATGGTGATGGTGGTGCTCCACTGAGCAGACTTTCAAAACTTACAGAGTGCTTATAAGAAAGATGGGGACAGACCTTTTTTAGACCTCTAGCATTAGGTAAAGAGATAGTGCTTTTAAGCTAAAAGAAGGTAAATTTAGACTAGATATTAGGAAGAAATGAGAGTGGTGAGGCCCTGGCACAGGTCAACCTGAGCAGCTGTGGCTGCTCCATCCCTGGGAGTGTCCCAGGCCAGGTTGGATGGGGCTCTGAGCAACCTGATCTGGTGGAAGGTGTCCCTGCCCATGGCAGGGGATGTGGAACTGGATGCTCTGTAAACATCCATTTAAACCCAAATCATTCTATAATTCCATCATTTTGTTACAAATAAACCTTGGATAATTGTTTTTGCAATCCAGCATGTGCCTTCATGGTGAGGAGTCAGTCACAGGAAGGCATTACTGCCCTCTTAACAACAACATTTTTCAGGCTTAACTTTTGGATGTCACTTTCCAGCTCTATATTGTGTAATGCTAAGGTCTCTGAATATATTACCTGTTTTGTTCTCCACCAGAAGTCATTTGGCGCAGTGTAGAAACCTAGCTAAAAAGATTTTTCTGTGTGTTTACACAGTTTAGTTTAAAACCAATAGTTGAAAACTCTTCTCACTGTGAATTAGAAAACAAATTTCTTTGTTTTTAAATATTTTAAGTTTTTAATTTCTGTTTTCTGGTATTTTTAGGAGGATCAAAATAAAAATGTGCAAGTATGTATTTTCTTAACAGGCTTTTGTGCAGCTATCCAGTGTTCCTTCTGATTTTACACTTAATTTAACAATCAAGATCTAGCTATGTTATTTACAAATGCCTTGTCATTTGGGCTTGGATTGATAGTTTCTTCCATAACTATTTATATTATAGGAACCCTCATTGATTCCAGACCTTTGGCAATAATCACTATGTAAACATACTGATATGATCCTTGCTCAGAAGAGCTTGCAGATTTAAAAGGTAAAGAGAAGACACCACAGACGGATGCAACAGATGAAAGAAGAACCACATGGATACTTGATACCTGATGCTAGATATATTGGATTTAAAGGAGACTGGCAAAA
This sequence comes from Zonotrichia leucophrys gambelii, assembly GCF_028769735.1. NCBI lineage: Eukaryota > Metazoa > Chordata > Aves > Passeriformes > Passerellidae > Zonotrichia > Zonotrichia leucophrys. The sequence continues at coordinate 4,527,541 of NC_088200.1, forward strand.
CTCTTCATATATGTGAAATGGAAAACAGCTGGTGTGATAGCCATGGAGCACTGGGATGAAGTCTGTCCTTTCTTGTGCCAGTAGGAATTCACCACAATTATTTCAAATTCAAGTAAATCTCATTTCTTCAATTATTCAAATAAATATTAATAAGAAAAAAAATCCTCCTTCTCATCCTCAGTCATGCTGGATTTTATAGAATTAAAGAAAATATGAAGGGAATAACCAATAAAATCCTCCAGAGACATTTGAAAACTGCAGTATGAGCAGAAATTCATGTTTAAATTGACATAATTCATGCAAATCTCTACCTTAAAAAAGTTAATAATTTAGACCTCGTCTGGCATCTTTCCGCTACCAGGAACTGAACACATTTGCTATTTTAAGCTTCACAAAAAACCTGAAAACAGTTAAATAAGAGAGATCAGAGAAAGCACATCTGAAGCCTACTTATGGTGGCAACTAGATGCTATGGGAAGATTCAGAGCCCTAGCTGGGCATAACGGAAGAGCTACTTGATTTTCTGGGGCCATGTAATTATCTCCTCTTTGATATGGGCTTGGTTGATGTGCCCAGTTTTGTGAAGTCCACTTGACTCTGTGACAGTTTCTGAGAAGTTGGCATTTCTAGAACGTGGTGTTCTCTGCTGCAACATCATCCATTAATAAATTTAGGGAAAAGCAGTCCGTCTTGTTGGGACACCACCATCTCCTGTGGTTCTGGGGGGTGACTGTTCATTAAAGCTCTCAGAGAATCACAGAATGGTTTGGGTTGGAAGAAACCTTAAAGACCATCTCTTTTCCACCCCCTGCCATGGGCAGGGACACCTTTCACTAGCCCAGGTTACTCCAAGCCCCATCCATGGGCATTTAAGTATGGAAAAAGTATCACAGGGCTTAGTGATGGGGCTTGTACTCCTTATACTTTATTGTATGTGAAGGTCTCAATTTCTGGTGAAGATGGGCCCATGGAAGCAAAGACCTTTCAGGCTTATGGAAACGAAGGGAAGAAGCTGGATGAAAATGTGATAGGATTAACCCGTTCCCTGAATATTCCTTTACCCTCCTCTTGGAAAGTGTATGTGTTGTCGCCATGTCCTCTTTGTGACCATCCGGTCACTGCCTGACCAGCCCCAACACGGCAGACTGCAGGTGACACTCTGAAAAGCAAGAGCAAGGAGACCAGCTTCTTCTGTTCCTTTATTGAGTGATCAGCTCTGGGTGGGGCCCGAGGAGTCGCACACACTGCCGCTGCTCACTTTGGTGACACAGAGGAGGAGGCAGACAGCTTTGCTCCACAGCAGAACTGGGGCTCCTATCCTCACGGGTGTGCCTAGGAAGACACCTTTTTTGGCTTATCGTTACCTGTTTCTTAGTTCAACCCACACTGGGTCTAGTGATTTCTATGTTAATTGGATGGGCAGTTGTGGGTGTGTAGCAGTGGCCCTCAGAATAAATTTGTCATTTGGACATCTAACAAGGTTAGGGCATCCCTCCCTAGCAAGGGTGGGCATCCGGAGATCACATATGGGGATAAGGTGATGGTTCTGCCCGGTCCCCTCTCCGTGTAGAGTGTTAGGACCATGAGCTGGGTGCTTCTTTGGGCACGGGACAGCCCTCCAACCCCACCTATCATGGGGACCTCTTCCAACTTCCATTATGCAGGCCAGTGTATGTCGGGGATCACGGTGATATCTGATTCTGTATCGATCCAGAAAGGGATACAAATAGCAGAGCCATCAGAGCTGTTATGGAGACAGCAGATAGCCCACACTATTAGTGGGTGCCTGCCAACCTTCGCAGCGAATGCCACCCACGGATCTCTCTCCCACGCCTTCATGGCCAGGGCCACCTGCGGCGAGGCGTACGTGGCCCAAAGGGTCAGTGTCCAGCTAGCTGAGGGCAGGGCCAACGCCCAGCTGCAATTCCCTGCCAGCACCTGTTGGCGTCGAATGGCCTAGGGCAGTGCTGGCTGCGGACAGGCTCTCGCTGCTGAATAGACGAGGAAGAAGCAGGACACTTCACCGGGGGTTAATGTCGGTTTATTGGTGTTCCAGACGAACCAACAGAGGAGCAACCAACCGGGGGAGTGGCCCCGAGGGGCAGGAGAAGTAAGGTTTTAAAGAGAGGGAGTGTATAAGGGAGGGATTTACAGTGAGCCAATGGGGAAGGGTGAAGGGATGAACTTAACATAACTGACATACGGGGGTAACCAATAAATACAAGGTAAAGGAGGGGCCCCGGGACCTCAGCCAACCACAACGCCCAGAGAGAAGTAGGTTCTGGAAAACTGGGAGGAGGGGGGGTGATTGACTGGGCCCAGGGAGGAGGAAAAGTTTACTTATAAGGAGGTAAGGGGGAGGAGAAATTTTATAACTTAGGTAACTGACACAACCAAGGGCAGGGGTAACCATGGTAACATAACTGACAGTAGAGCTAATGGCGGGAAAACTGGGGAGGGCAGAACCATTTACATTGAACAGGGGACACAATACACAAAAATGGGGGAATAATACAAGAAACTTAACAACACACTACAACGTCCCCAGGGAGCTGTTCTCGGCATTCCTGGAGTGTGGATGGGCCTGTCTGAGCCATTGGCTGGGCTGTGAAGTTGACCGCAGGAGGGGGCAGGGGGTGCGTGAGTTTTGTGCCCCACTGACAATTGGCACAGCGGGCCGCTCCGAGTGGGAGAGGGCTGTGTGTTGCCCGGGCGCCCCCTCCCCCTCCCGTTTTCCTGATCCTTGGGCTTGCACTCCCTAGTAAAATGCCCCCTCCTTCCACCTGTCCTGCAGGGCCCTCTGGGTCCCGTCTGGCGTGGGGGAACAGCTGTTGGTGGGTATCCTGACCGAGTTTGCTGCGATATGCCCCTGCTTGGCTACGCTTAAAGCATGCCATTACGCTGGACATAGCAGCGTGGACAGCTGCCTGAATTGGGGCTAGGTGTTCCTCTTTGACAACATGCCTTATCATATCTGCTATAGTAGCCGCCCGTGGTAGCGACCGCAATATGTCCTTTGTGGCAGTGTTACACTTGCTGGCGCAGGCACTCCGTTAGCACAGGGCCCTTTGCCTCTGACAGTAGAGCAGAGGAATCAATTGCTGCCTGGAGGCGGTCCACAAACTGCATGAAACCCTCGCTTTCATTCTGCTTTATAGTGGACCATGGCGATGGTCTGCTAATGACCTTAGACGCAGAGCGAATAGCCTCTCTGGCAGCTCGGGTTGTTGCCACTACCTCGGGGGGCCTGAAGGCCCTCAGCCTGTGCCTGGGGGGTGATCATAGTTGGGTCTGTGCCCATTAAGTGCTGCAAGCTGGAGCCGTGCAGTGGATGGTCTGCCCCAGTCACCAAGGCCAGATGCCTTGCAGTTATCCTCCCACTCTTGTTTGAACACAATCATTCGTGCCCCATCAAAAATTAACCTACATGTCTGCTTGATATCAAACACAGGAGCATGTTAACTCCCCCAAAAACACTGTCAACAAGAGTGGAGACCATCACCGAATTAATTCCTCTGTCTGCAATTGCCTTCACAATTGCCTGGACATCTTTGGGGTTCACAGGTGTATAAGTTCTTTGATTTCCACCTGGCCCCTCTACCTGGACGGGATACGCTTGCTTGGCTGGAGGAGTCCACTCAGCACACGCTATTTTAATTCTCCTCCAGTCTATAAGTGGAGCTTGCCTCTTTCTTTGTTTTCCCCTGATCCAAGCAGGAGGATTGCGGTGGCTACCCTTACGCACCCTCACTCCCTCTTCTTCTGAATCAGAGTGATCAGAATATGAGTTGGGATCAGTGATGGACCACTTGCGAAACCACTCATCCTACCTCGAGTCCGACTCGGTCCCGGAACTTGACTGCCTGGAGACTTCCGGGTTCCAAGACCTTTTTGCCCGGCTCTGACTCTGATCCTTTGGCTCAGCCCCGGGCTGCCCTCTTCCTCTAGGCTCGCCCCGCCTCCGGCCAGGGAAGGCCAGTGCCCTGTAATACGATCCGCTCCGAGCGGAACCAGCCTGCCCTCCGTGCCCTTTTCCGCTGCTACATCCGCGCGTGCCTGCGCTACCTTGTAGCCCTTCTCCTTCTTGACTTAACAGCCCTGCACCACCTCTGAATTAACGGCTGGCGCTTGCACTTCTTCCAACAGCCCTTCCCAAAATGATTCCTTTTTCCCTGCAGGGGGGTGTTCCCGCGGCTGCAAGTCCTCTCCCTCAGCAGACTCACAATTGTCCGTGACCTGCTGGGGCCCTCCCACAAGCAATCCTGGTAAGCCCCCCACTCTCCCCGCTCCTGCCAAAAAATCCGCATAACCCTGCCCCATAATTCAAAGGCGACATTAGGAAGGGACTCCATCCTCTCCCTCACTGGTCCCTCGGCGCGACCCCTCCTGCTTCGCAAATCACAACGCGAGCCTTCCTCTCCCGTCGCCCCGACGTGAGACTTCCTCCTCCTTTGGTTCCCCGGGAGCGTCCTCCCCGCCGGAGACAGCCCGCTACTCCGGTTGCAGTTCCTCTGCCCAGGAGACCCCCGCTTTGGGGTTCAATCCTGCCTTCCCGGGTTTTGGCACCACTTGTTGCCGCCGCCAGGGCGTGGTGTCCCGGGTTGAGGGCGACTCTGTGGCAGCACCCTGCCACAGGACCAAAGCACACGCTGACACCGATGTGGTGGGCGGTGAAATGGCGTTTATTAACGGTTGAGCAGGGTAATTTATAACAGGGGGTAACGGCAGGGCAACGGTAAAGGGAGAGGGGTTAGGCGTAATCCAAGATAATGCGATATCTTGAGCCCACATTTCCCCCCCCTTTCATGACCTATTAAAAACATAGAAAATGCTAAGGTTAAAATGGCTTAGTGGGACAGTAGCGAACTTGTAACTGTAACAAAACAAACAACTGTAGCAAACTTGTAACAAACTTTTGACTCTAAATATTTAACAAATGAAAAGTTAAACAATGTAACGCAAACAAAAGGCTAACTATCTCTAACTGGTTTTCTAAAAAAAAAAAACAACACAAACTTATTTAAAATACAGTTTGATCAGGCAACTGTGGGGTTGACTGAACCATGACTTCGCGCATTCTTGCATGACTTCCTCTGCTTATCTGTTGACAGCACCAAATTGTTCTCTCAGAATCTGCGATCTGTTTGACTTTAAATCCAGGGCGTTTTGGAGAGCTGATGTCCAGACTCATGTTCTCCCCAAAACACCCTTTGGACCCCTTGGCGCAGGAAAGGTTCTGGGTTGACTGATATTCTGTTCCAAGTAGAGTCAGAACTTGGCCAGAGTTCCAACCCTACCTAACAGATACCACCTAGGACAAGTGCTGAGCTCTTTTTCTCTTCCCTCAGTTCTTCTTTGCGCCAGGCTCTCACTGGGTTTTTTCACGACCCCGATGTAGTCTTCCATCGGGCTGCCTGATGACCCGACACAGCCTTCTGGGAGCGGGTATATGGGCCGTGGGGATGTCTGAGGGTCCAGTCCTGCAAAACAAACTTTTCAGATTTCGTTAGTTGTTGCCCTGAAGGTCTGGTTTTATTGATTTGTGCGGGCACCATTTAATTTCGTTATTTTTCTTTACGGCTGCATACCCTCGCCCCGTGAGTACCAACCTTCAACCTGCTTCCCACTCTCCTAATTCATTTTTGATTATTACTTGTGGGCCTTCCTCTAGCGCCCGGGTGGCCCAGTGCCTCTGGGCAGGACTTTTGAATTTGTGTCCCCTTGGGAACTGATTTAAAGCTAGTAAGGTGGTTGCTAGAATACTTGATCTCTCAGCGGGATGGAATTGGTGAAAACTTCCGCCTTTGCTAGCACCTCCAGTTTATTTTTTAGGATTTGGTTGGCCTGTTTGACTATGGCCTGTCCAGTGCTGTTATAGGGGATACCATGGACTAACGTTATATCCCATCTTGATGCGAATGCTTGTATTGATTTTGAGGTGAAGCTTGGACCATTGTCTGTTTTAATTTGCCTCGGGATGCCTAGCCATGCCATGGCTCTTAACCAGTGATGGACTGTTGCCCTGGAATCAGCTCTTTGGTGCTGCGTGGCCACGATTATTCTGCTATAGGTGTCTACTGTTACTGCTAACCATGCCTGGGGTCTCAGTAGCTGGTACAACATAAAATCTGTCTGCCATATATCGGCGGCCCTGGGGTTGACTCCAGTGGACCACAATGGCAACCTCTGACAGTAGGGGCATGAGGTGATGATGTGCCTTGCATCTGTGATGGTGATCCCGCATTTTCTCGTGAGCACTTTGGCCCCGACATGCAGGGATTCATGCAGATGGCAGGCTTCTCTCAGGGTCCACAGCCCTCTCGCAGCAGCGGCTGCTTTGTTGTTACCCACCTGAAAGAATCCTTTGATCGGACTGTGGCTGTTGACATGGATGATGGACACGGTGCCCTTTCACGAGTAAAGCACTTCTTTCAGCATTGTCGCCACTGCGGACATTGCTATGCTGGGTCCGGCCATGGCTAGACAGAGTCAGCCCACAAATATGGAGTCTGTTGCAATACTGAGGTGTTCCTCTGGGAACAGTCCACATGCCAGTGCCACAGCGGCTGCCTCGAGTTGTTGGACTGACAGGGCAGGATCTGTTGTTTTAATGCAGTGCCACTGCTCTCCTGCCTGCCACACCACCGCTGTAGTGGAGGTTAATGAAGATGCATCGGTGAAAACTGTGGGTTCCTCGCGTGGCCAGTCGATTACCTTAGGTGGTAGGTCGATGTCGATGATCGGCAGCAACTGTGTCCATGGGGGTTTTGCCGCATACCAAATCTCTTCCCCAAATCCAGTGAGGGCCATGGCCAAGCATTTTGATATCATTGGTGACTGCGTCGGAACCTGTTTGCGGAAGGATAGGTATATTCTGGCGGGTTCAGCGGCCAGGTGTCTCAGAGCGAGCTTCCTCCCTTTCATGATGTGGCTACCAAGGCACTCAACTCCTGGGGAGAAGGCGCGCAATGGCTTTCTCAGCACCACCCATTGTATTGGCCGGGCTTTATCGGGGGGTCCCTGGGCTAGTGCTCCTACTCCCCCTCTCCTCGTGAGATGAACATACAGATCGACCGGCACGTTTGAGTCCCACCTGACGAGCATGGTTGCTGACATCTGACAGTCAATGAAGTGAAGCAAGCTCACTGCCTCTGGTGTTAGTACTTTATTTTCCCATGGGTTCTTCCATTTTAAGAGGTAGTTTAGGGGATCCATGATCTCAGGAAGGATCAGAATGATGTTGCGAAGCTACTGTAAATGATCCCACCAGCTGCTGCATGTCGTGAAGTGTTCTGATGTCCCAATGAATTATTATTTGGGGAGGGGTGACATAGAAGCTTGAAATTCCCACTCCTAAGAAGGTCGCACATGGTCCCCTTTTTATCTTTGCGCTGGCGGTTTCAAACCCATTTACTTTTAGGACCTCTGAGGCCACAGGTACTAGCTGGTCTACCTGGCTTGTTGATGGCGCAATGATCAAGATGTCACCCATGTACTGAATGATAGTTGCGGTCGGATCGCTCTGCCAGACTGGTGCTAGTGCTCAGTCCACGGTGATTTGGCAGATGGCTGGGGAGTTAACCATTCCCTGTGGAAGCACCCGCCACTGGAAGCACAGGTTGGGTCACTGGCTGTTTAGGAAAGTGACTAAGAAGGTGAACCGCTCTTTGTCCTCATCATGTAGGGGGATGGAGAAGAAGCAGTCTTTAATATCGAGCACTGCAGAGGGTTGTCCTTTTGGCACCATAGAATTCATTGGTAGCGAAGTTTGCACAGGGCCCATCGGCTGGATCTTTTTATTCACCTCTCGCAGGTCATGTAGGAGGCGAATGCCTTCTCCGGATCATTTGGATATGACAAAAATTGGAGTATTCCATGGGCTTGTGGAGGGCTCGATGTGGTTTTTCTGTAGCTCCTGGGTAATCAGTTCAAGGAGGGCAGTCATTCGAGGTTTCGACAGTGAATCTTCAGTCAGCTCATCATTTTTAGGGTCTTTCATTGGATTTTCTTGAAGGTCTCCTGATTTGCATAATTCCCAAGGATGTTACCTGGTGCCATTTTGGAGAGAAGCGGAGGCAGTACCAGACAGATGCAACGAGAGTTCCAGTAAGGTAAGAGGATTAACAGTGGGGGCAACTTAAAGGTTTAACATTTAACAACTATTTAGTTAACACAATTAACCTACTATAGTTTCAGATTAACATTAACAGCTCTAATTGTATTAACTTATGAACTTGTTCATAACAACACCCTCTCGTGCCCAGGAGGGCAGCTAGGGTTTTGAACCCTAATGCAGAGGAGGAGCTGGCTGATGATGGTGGAGGAGTTAGGAGCTGACTCTTCATAGGGGTTAAGTCCAAGGTTTATTGGGAGTCCAAAGAGAGCTCCATGCCCCAGAGAAACCAGCTGCGAAGAGCCCAGACTGAGTTATTGCAACAGGTTATAAAGAGGGGTGGAAACAAGGGAGGGATTCACAGAACAACCAAAGGGAAGAACTGGGGGTGTGGAAACTGGGGAGATAGACATGGAAGGGCAACAAATTGGGGAATACTTTGAGGGAGGCCCTGACCTCGGACCAATAACTTGATGCCCCCACTGGAAGGTTCTAGAAAGAGGGGATGGGAGGTTGAGAGATTTACAGGGGTCAAGGGAGGAGATTGGGGAATGAATCAGCAGAATTAGAGGACTGACATGGGGGAGGAGGGAAGCAACTCGGGGCAAACCATATGGGGAGAACTGGATTACATAGATCAAACCATTACAGAAATGGAGCAAAGGTAATAAAAACACAATACAACAGTGTGTGACTATAGAGTCAAACAAATTAAAGCCTGGATGCACACCTAATCCACACTCACAGTGAATTCCACTGCTCAGAGTCTGCACACCCACGCTGTGACCTCCTTCGGACATGGAAATGGCCCAATGCGCCTCTCTGCTGACAACTAGAAGGATCTGATTCTTAAAATTCTCAAAACGTCTCATAGCTGAGACATCCAGTTAGGAATGCCCTCTGTATGGTTCTGGCAATGAACATGCCAGTACGGGCAGGAAAGCAGAACTGTCACATGTGCCATGGTGCCGGGTTTGTTCTGCCTGACCAGCTCCCTCCACCAACAGCACACGTGGGCTGCCCCAGAAAGCTGTCCAATCTGGGGTGCAGCTGCAGGGCACAGCAGCTTTATGGCACAGGTGGACTGCAGACAGGGAACACAATGTTTAAACCAATAGGGGACTGCAGGGGAAGAGAATAACGTAAACAAACCAGTGGGGTTTTGAAGGATACAAAATTGATAGGGAAGTTTCTAGAGAAAGGGGCAGGCTTGGGGAGGGATTGACATCCAATAGGAGGAGGAACAGGGAACAGAGGGGCAGATCTTTGAGGAGATGGACAGCTAGGGCAAAACCAATAATATAGGGGGGAAAGGAACAATACATCCATAATAAAATATGCTGTAACAGTACAAAATAGGAAAGATTATAAAACTGCTAGAAACGCATTACGATCAAAAAACACACTGCCACATCTCCCCTTTCTTCGTTTAAAAAAGAGAGAGATGTTTGAGGATGCAAGCAAGTTTTTAGGGTTAACAGCAATTATAGAATTAACAATATTGAAAAGATACAGAACAAACCCTTTTACCTGCAAAAGAAATCTTTTCAAAGTATTTTAGGTTACTAAAATTAAACAAACAACTGACACAAAATAATTTGGAATACATTACAGATTTAACTCAACATTTACATAGGAACTAAGATAGTGGTAAAGAAACAAGATTCGATGCACTAGTATAACTTTAACTGAAGTGGTCCTCACCGAACACCAATGCCCACATACATCCATATCAATACAATTGAAATTAAACAGTTAACACTCGACAAATCTATCCAAAAATAATACACAAAGGTATCAAGACAACTTACAATTAAAACCCAGTAGCTTTAAAGGGCCTAAGATAATTAAATAAACACATTATTGATATGAAACTCATTTAAACCTAAAATAATCTGGACAACAATGAAGAAATTTGAAAAAGGTTTTGAGCAACTCAGGTAACTTTACAGTCACTTTTAGTTCCTCTTGTATGGTGGCGATGGTGACTGCTGAACTTGCCAAAAGAGCTGACAGTAACTAAGAAGTCTGTTTCCCAGGATGTCTTCTTGCCAGCAGCTTTCACATGTTTGGTGATGATGAAAAATTATCTGAGTCCCCAGCAGGGAAGTAGACGAAGACAGGACAGGGGAGCACACAAAATTATAGTCTCTGACAAGAAGTCTCCACTTCCATCCCTCTCAGTAGAGACATAACATAAGGTGGAATGGTTGTGACCCCTGGGGGTGGAGCCTTTGGGGGGAGAGATGGAACTGGAAGGAAGGGATTGGGAAATGCAGGGAGAGAAAGGTTCTGGGAAGGAGGAGCCCAAGGGAAGGGCCAAGCCATGTGGCTACCGCCATCTTGTGCTCCTTGGGACCATTTCAGGGAATGGGGGGACAAACTGCTTTGGAAGTTATTTTGGGAGTTATTAATTGGGAATGAGAGAGTGGGTCGAGGGATAAGGGAAGGATCCCTGACAGTGTGGCCATCACCATCAGAGCAAAGGTACTGAGGGGACTGGGGGAAGCCAGGGAGACGGTAGCAGCCCTGCATCTGCTGTGGAGGGGCTGATCTCCCCAACCCACCCAGTGTAGGAGAAAAGGATTTAGGGTTGTGGGATCGGGAAAGAGGGGTCTGGGTGTAACTGGGGAAACCAATGTGGCTATTTCTCCACCCTCCCTCATGCTTGGGTCAGCTAAATATGGATAACTTTAACCGAAGCTTTCTAATTTAACTTAAACCCTTCCTTAAATAAGTGAACTAAAATCCCAAATGTGCCCCTACCCAAACAGAAATCTACAGATGGGCAACACAAATCTACAAGTAAATAAGGGATTTCTTGAAGAAAATGGAGAAGCTGCCACTTGATAAATTTCTGTAACATCCCCTTAAAAACTTTAACTTTTCCCTCCCCACCAAGGGTACCCACAACTGGGAAAAGAATCGCCCTCTGCTGCACTGACAGGTCAGCACTCAGCCTGCCAGAAACAGCAACAATCCACCCTCCCCTGCAGTAAAGCGAAAAACAAAGATAAAAAAGGGTCTCAAGAGCTGACGGCAGCAAGCCGCTTGTGCACAGTGCATCCCCTCCCCTGGGAGCACGGCTGCCTATGGGGGATTCCCCTAGCTGGGTCCATCCCAAAGCCCCCAGGGGAACTCACCTGACCATCAGCCTCAGGAACAAAAACCTGCAGGAAAGGTCCCCTACCCAGGAATTGATCCTCTAGGGTGCAAGAGGCTTGCCGCTTCCCCCCTTGGAGTACTACCAACCAAAAGGTGGAGTAATCTCCTAGGTGCACTGATGCACCAGGGCTTCATGCTTCCGACTTGGGTCATCCAGCGCCGGTTCCAGCGTCTTTGAGGGGTCTCAGACCAAAGAGGCCCCTCATTGGTGCCTCAGCTGACACAGTCCACCGCAGTTCCTGAAGCCGGAGTCTTTGCCGCCCCACGGACGGGCGCCAAATGCTGCAGTGCCGTTATTTTCTGCCCAACCAGCTCCTGGCACCAACAGCACATGTGGGCTGCCCCCAGAAAGCTGTCCAATCTGGGGAGCAGCTGCAGGGTACAGCAGCTCTATGGCACAGGTGGACTGCAGACTGCGCTTAGGGTAGGGACAAGGATCAGGGAGAGGCCTTCTGTGTGGTTTCCAAAGAAATTTATTCCCGGAGGTACAGTGACAGAAAGGGCAAACTCAAGAGCACACATCAGCTTATAAGGGGGAGGAGGTCCCAGGAGAGGATACAACCTTTGACCAATTGAGAGAAACGGGGGGTGGAACACAAGGCGGGGAACACAATGTTTAAACCAATAGGGGACTGCAGGGGAAGAGAATAACTTAAACAAACCAGTGGGGTTTTGAAGGATACAAAATTGATAGGGAAGTTTCTAGAGAAAGGGGCATGCTTGGGGAGGGATTGACATCCAATAGGAGGAGGAACAGGGAACAGAAGGGCAGATCTTTGAGGAGATGGACAGCTAGGGCAAAGCAACAACAAAGAGGGGAAAGGAACAATCCATTAATAATAATAACATATGCTATAACAGTAAAAAATAGGAAAGATTATAAAACTGACTGCTAGAAATGCATTACAATCAAAAAACACTGCCACAACATGTATTTCGGTTTCATACAAATACCTCCATCAAGTGCCCAGCATGATCCATAGAAATCTATTCAGCATTGTCAGAAGAACTTAGTAATTTCAGAATCAGCCCATACTAAAGCAGGCATATGGGCATGATCCAGTTTGGCTAAAATTAAGCACACAGTGCCATTTGAAATGGCCTGAGGTAGCCAAGACTGCCATGGCAGGGTGACAAAGACAACATGGAAAACACTAGTATATCCATACTCCCCATAGAGCAATACCTAGAGTTGAGGAAGGATAGTGCTTAAATGCAGGACCTATCTTGAACAAATCTCCTTTAGAAATCCTAATCCATGATCCAAATAAAAAGCTAAGGATTGTGATCCTTACCTGCTAGTCCGGCAAGGCAATTGGGAAGAAGAGATTTTTGTGCAGCTATCCAAGGGTAGTGAAGAATTGAACAGGATCCTGTAGATACTGAAATATACAGGATCACAACATGCATGCAGCTGGTAGCTTTAATCTAGTATAATTAAAATAGGGGTAACTGCCCCAAATCTTTCTCAGTATGGTAGCAACTGCAACAGCCCCAGATTCCTCTTAATGCTCCTGCATTGCAGTATTTTGTGCAACTGAATTCAAGCATTCAGTGACTGCATCTTCAGACAGAGCCTAAATTGAAGACTGACACGGCAGTCACAAAACTCAGGAGAGCTGGTAACCTGACCCCCACAGCTGTGCCAGCCTTTGCCCCAGTACCCACCCCAGCGCTGAAAAATGGTAATGGATACAAGAGAACTCAGTATGAGCAACAAAACCAACAACCTTTATGACTGAGCAGAAGGCTCAGCACTAAAACTCTTGAGGAACATTAGTAGGTACATGACCAGGGACATAAACATGGACAACCAAATAATGAAATAGTGGAAAAACCTATGGTAAGCAAACCTTTTGTATACACACATAATAGAGATGTAAGACTGAGCTGTAGGCATCCTGATTTCTGCTGATTTCCAAGTTTTAAATTAGTTGTTCTTGCTCATTTATACGTCTGAAACTATAAACAAGAAAATAATCCTCGGGACTCGTAATTCTCAGTTGTTCTTGTACAGCCCCATTTGCATTCCATGTGCTGATAAATGAGAAAAAAAATCGTACAGCTATTAGCTATCCTTCTGGCTGTATCTCTTCACTGAATGAAATAATTTATCCGTTACAACATATTAAATCAGGATCAGGTGTACACTGAGCTGGACAACATGGATGCAGGAAACATGGACACCGATAAAAATGTGTGCCTGACACAATGTGTCTTGAGGTTATTGCTTGCTTAAGCTGAAAAACTGATGTATTTCAGTCAGTTTTACCTGTGTATGTACGGAACTGTAGGATTAATTAATTAATGAAAGCACAGAAACATTAATTTTCCATATTTTTACTAGAGCTTTCCAAGACAGAAGGGTGGAGGGAACTGCCAGAACACTGTTTGACAGGAACAGGGGCTCTAGCAAATACATTTCTTCAGGACCTTTGAGCTTTAAGGTATGGAACAAACAAAAGCCAATGACCCAAGTCTGAACACAAAGTGCAATCAAAACACACAGCTATTTGGCAAGTTCTAATGGCACTTCTCAGGTCCACCTCAAATTAAAGCCCCAAGCTGTGGTACTGTTTGTGTGAGACAAGTTAGGAATTGGTTCTGCACCACTGAGTTTACAGAGCTGGGAGGGAAATGCAAGTTCAAGAAGCGAAAAATCTTCAAGGCCAATGAACAACATGCCATGATTGTGGCACAGAGTCTCTCAGTTCTCATTTCAAAAGTAGCATTTGTCAAGTTAGAAGCAGAACGGGAGCTGAGACCTGTCATCTCCTCGTTTGGAGTAAGATGTCACAGAGCACCTTGTTACTTGGCATGCTGCAACTTGGAAAAGATAAATGCAATATGGCCCAATATCCTTGAAAATGTACCACTGCAGGTTTTAGTAAATTTTGTGGATTAACTATGCAAAACATCTCTAAACAATACAAACACATTTTTTTGTCCCACATTTGGGATTTCTACAAGCACAGGTCTTACAGGTCTCCACAGCCAGGTCTCTGCCATGTAGTTTGCTTTTAAGACAACCTCATTCACTGTCCCAAGGTTTGCAGCTGTGTTTTCCCTTTGAAAAAGAGAACCTGACCACAGACCTCACCTGAATAATTCCTTTAAAGAAAGAGCTTCTTGCCATGCCAGTGGATATCCTTATTCTTGAGGTTGGCGAATGACTTGAACAACCATGTATGCACCACTGTCTCCCCTTCACTGCCCTGGGGTTAGCAATCTCAGCATCTGAGTCTGTCCCTGCAGGATCAGGGATGTTATCTACATAAGAATGGCTCCCAGCAGAGACAGACAAAGAGAGAAAAATTCCAAGTTTAAGCTGAAATGGAAGTGCCCACTTCAGGGAATAGACACTGCCACTAGACCAGCTGTGCTTTCATCAGAAATCTCTCACTTGTATGTCAATTAATGAAAATACAGCATTAGAAAAATGTCAGGACAGCTGAATGCACTAAGTACAACTGACATCATCAGATAAGGGAAAAAAAAACCCCAAAAACTAATCCAGTATTTACTGGAAAAGCAAAAGAGGTTTGTCCCTGCCCTGAGGACACAGGAGAAGATGCTACACCATCAGGAAGATGCACAGCCATCTCTCTATACATGCACCAGATATGGAACTTAGGTTACTCCCAAAGTTCAAAGAGAAGAAGTTTGCAGATGCTTTGTTAAAAGCAGATTCCACCAAATTACTTCCTATCTTCTCAGCTAGAAAACTGTTTATACATGTCTGTACAAGAAACTAAACTTAAAAAATAAACAAAAGTAAAACCCAAAATTTTTTTTTTTTAAATAACGAGTTTTTCAGTCTGTAATCAGTGAGAGATGTTAAATTAGATATGAGAGAGAAAACCCTTTGGTTACAATTACCTTTATATTCTGATGCCCAGTGAAAGAGGACACACCAAAAAAAGGCAAATTATCTTCCCACTTAATAGATCAAGTAGAGACAAAGCAATTTGTCACTTTGGGATGTGTATCTTTATGATTTACCTGTTACATAATCCAATCAATACCTAAACACAGAGCAAGAGAAAGAAAGTAGAATTATCTGAATGTAACTGTGAGGAAAACAAGCTGGACCAAAGTGAATTGCCTGACCATGGAAGAAAGGATTCTAGAGCTACCCACAGTGGTTCAGCCACACCTTCACATCACTTTTTCTACACTGCAGGTTATGAACACTGAGCTTTGTAAATTGCCACCTTCTGAGCCCTCACCACTGAAGAGGACACTCTTCTGTCAAGGGAAGGAATTCCAAATGGTTAAGTTTTGCACAGCTTCTAATTGCAGAGGTGTTTTATCTGGAATTTAGTTTCCTCCCCAGGGTATAGCTTAATTCCCTTTGGAAAGGACTGTCTCACACACAGCTGAAGTGATTAATGCCTGTGTGTAGATGAGCTATGGATTCTTCCCCAAGCAGTGTTCTCGCTGTTTCAGGCAGGTGAACCACTTCACTGTTAATACTCAGGAAGAAACAGGGGTTGGGCATTTTATCCTCCAAAATGAAATTTCTTTCACCCTTGAAGGGTCCAATCTAAATGACAGAAGGGCAGGAGGGCACCAATATCACACTTTGAGTAGCCTCACTATTACAAAGAATCATCACATCAGCTGAAGAGGTTACAAAAATCTATTTTAACACAATCTACCTGCAATCTGTTTTCGATGACTCCCTTAAGACTCCTAAAATGTAGGCGCTTCAGATACTTCATAATAACCACAGTATTTCACCATCTGCTGATGATACCAGGTCTTGTGAGTTAAACCTCTCCTGACTACAAACGGCAGGCCATTTAGACTCCGTCTCTTTCTGCTATCCCCACTCTGCAAGGGGGTGTTTTAATTCTCATTCGCTGTTCTTTCTTCCCTCTTCCAAAGTCATTATTCCTATAAAGCCTTGCAAAAGCTATTATTTTAAATTGCACAAGAACAACAATACCAGGTAACTGTCTGTAAGAACAGGGATGCTTCTTGCCAAAAGTAGAGGTCTTTTGTATTAAAAGCACAGAGCACATTCACATCTTTCTCATTCCTCTACCCTGCCTTCCCCAAAAATCCTACTTTGGAAATTATTGCTTCTTTACCCTCAAAAGAAAAGCCAACTGTGGCACTTTCTGCTCCTGATGCACTGGCAGATGAAAACAACTAAGGACAGTCTACAGTAGGGAAGGAAAAATGAAATTATTTTATTTGCTTCTCCCACCCTCAATCCCAAAGAATCCCGATAGATTCTGTGAGAAAAAAGATCAGTATGAGACCAAGATGAATGCTGAAAGGCAAATAAAGCATCCACAAGTGTAATTTTATTGCACCTTTTATCTCAAGTTATATAAAAAACAACTGCTGGTCAATAAGTCCATGGCTAAATTAATGACTGTTTTATTTCTTTTGGCCTGTAATGCTTCCTGGAGGCGACTTTTGACAAGTTACTCTGTGGCACACCTGGTACAGCCTGGTTTCCCTGCTCCAGTACACAGGATGGAGCTCACTGCCTCACTCCATGCAGAGCTGTGTGCTGTGTGTGTGTCTACCCCATTTGTGCACTCACACAAATACAAGTGCAGGGTAAAACTCCTGTCTGACATTCACATTGGTACCTTCACCTGACTGGGCTTCTACCTTTGTGAAATATACAAAGGATTTCACCTTTAAGAATCGTACTCCTCAAGACAGAATTTTATGTAGTTATTCAAGGGATTCAGAATTTATTAGAGATAACAGGCACATCATACACTTATGGTGTTATACAAGTGATATTAAGCCATGAAAGATAACCGGTTATACTCCAGTAAGTCAAAGATTTTAGTAACATACCAAAAAAAATCTTTCATTTAAAACAAAGTAATTTATTTCCCCTCAGCAAACCAGCTTGTTTGGTTTTCTTCTTTTCAACTGTCTGTTTTATTTTAAATAAATTATTCCACATGAGGTGCTAAGAGCCATCAGATTTTACAAAACAGAGTCAGAACTTTATATAAGACTATTAAAAAAACAAACCTATTGATGTTTTTCAATTTTCAACAATACTTGGTATTTAGAAGACGAGGCTTAAAGTATAAATGTACTTGCATCTAGTATGTTGTAGCAGCCTCAGTGCTGTCCTGTTCTTCGTTCTATAAGGGTTCCTAAGAGCTAGGGACAGAAGAGGCATATCAGCCTAAAAAATGCCACTAGCTGGATGAGAGACATATCCAGTTGGTTTGTCAGTGCTCAGTGTTTCACAAAATTCTTTAGAAAATACACTGAAAATATATGCATAGTCACTCCACATGCATAAACACAGATGAACACACTGGTTCGACTATTTCCCACTGATTCAGGCAAGCTTTTCTGCTTCTGTGCCTGATACTCTCCATTTAAAACGTGGACAGTGAAGTCCGGCTCTTCCTAAGCCTTTCCTACTGTAATCACATTCCACTTGGGTTCACATGCTAATATTTATAACTTAAGAGTACAGTTTTAATAGGCTGTTGCATAGTCCAGCATAAGAACAGGCTTATTCTAAAACACAAGACATAGTGAACAACCATGCATTTATAAATTTAACAGTTTATAAACATCTCTGCAAAGTAAAAATGTGTTCTAGGATGGAGTTGATCTTGTCTTTTGGGTTTTAATAAGGAGACAACCTTGGCCTGTCTGGTCAACTAGTACACACTGGGTCATGCCCATATCCTTCATAATTAGACTTGAGCAGGAAGAACAAGAAGTTTTCTTCAAAAGAAATAGATGAAAAATCCTACAATATGTACAGTTGAAAGGGCTGGGGTCAGAGACAAGAATTTAAGTCAAATGAAGTGTGGCTGCTTCATTAAGATCAGAAGTTATCTGAGCACACAGGATGCACATTAGAAATGTATTAAAAGAATGAAAAAGACCTTTCGTTTTTGCAGAATCCTCTCTGAACATATGAGAAGTCCAGGCTCTCAGAATTATACCTGGAAGGTGCCACAAAGCACATGAGAAACAGAGGCAGATGAGGAATATGTAAGTCTGACAGAAAAAAACCCAAACCACAAGAAAATGATCACTACTACTTCTCCAAAGAAGAGTGATTTAAGTTAAGAGGGGCTAAAGAGATGGTGGATCCTCTGTGGCAGTGTGTGTTCCTAGTCAACATGAGCACCAAGCAACTAGGACAATGCAGTTCTTAAGTCATACATACAGGATAAAAAAGGGACAACAGTGCAAAGCAAAACTGATTCACAAATACCAGTCAGATTCACATTCAAATAGGTCCCTCTTATCTTTATAACTGGGAAGGATTTCTTCGTGACTTAAAATGTTATTTAAAAAAACGCATGACTATTAGAGCACCCTTTGAAGAGAGCCACACATTTATGAAGACCTAATTACATTATTGATCATAAAAACCAGATTCATTATGAACTCAACATGTGGCACAAAAGTAATTTCATGAGTGGTGTTATTCCAGCATCAAGTAAACTGAGAAGTGAAAATCCTTGCAAAAAGACAGCAGTTACAAAAATAATCCTCTAGTGTGCCATGTCTCAGCAAGTGAGATTAAAAAGACAAAACAGAACACCTCAAGACTGTAACCTGCAAAGGTTTTTTTATTAGAGTGAAGAATATATAATCACTGTACAGAAAACATTTAGAGTTCAAGCGTGAAATACTGAACTGTGCATTCCCATTGCTGAGCCTGTTAGTAATCATTTAATTGGCTGCCCACAGCTGGGGTAACTTATCAGTACTTAAAAACACTTTGTAAGCAGGCAAAAAATGACTGTCCATTCTAAATGATAACATTGCCTAAGGCAGGAAATAAAGTATCATAGAATTACATTTAAAACTTATTCAGGGAACAGAGTGGGTGGGGAGGGACAGGAGAGGATTAACATAGTTTTGTGAGGGGTTTTTCTGCACCAAGAAACTGTAGCCTCCCTGCTTTAGCTTTGTATCTACTTCTGTTTTTAAATAAGAAAATATATTAACACGTACAAGAATTCATCATTAAATCCAACCTCTTCCAGTTGTCTTTGGCTTGAGAGGAAGTTGCTTACTTCAATCTTTGAGGCTCCCAAGGATGGTACAAACAATGATATTCCTTTAAAAAAATGGTTGGTTTTAAACCTTTAATGAACAGAGATTCAAAAAGCTTCTCTACCTTCTGAGTTCTCAGTTCTTCACACTATTAAATCTGCAGCTTTTGCCTTCCAAAACTTTTGGTTAAGTCCACAAGGGCTTGAGAAAAGTCTCTGTTTTGTGATTTTGCTTGTTTCCACCATGAGCAGGCAAAAAGCTTATTTTCTCCAGTACTGAAGGAAAAGAAAAGAAAAAAACACAACAGCACAGAGATTACTCAATCTGCTTTACTCTCAAAGAACAAATGCTATGCACAAATTGAACTCTCTGTTTAAAAACATGGTGAAATGTGTAAGGGTAGATGACTTTCACAACCTTTTAAGGGAAAAAGCAGAAGCTAACTCTATATACACCTTTGACAAATTATTTTATCCAATATATACAGTCCTGCTGGTAGACATTCCCTATCTTATTTTGACATCCAGTAGGAAGAAAAACAGAAGCCCTGTGCTGAGGTGCTGCATTCTCTGATGCAGAAGCACTGGGGTTACTGCCAGGAGATACTCTAAATCCATGGAACTTGTACAGCTGAAACTGAGTTTGCTCCTAAGCAGATATCAGCCAAGCATTAATAAACCCCCAAAACTGTACAGTTACAGTTTAGGTGAGACACCCTGTATCCCACAAGCTTTCACTTTTCTAATCACTGCTTACCATTTCAGCCCTGAATACAACTGACTTGATTTGTAAATTTACAAGGGAAATAAAATGTGAAACTAGACACTTCAACTGTAGATTGTTTCCTTCTCTACAGAAATAAATAATGCTGCTAAAATGAAAATGACTCTCCAGGGAGAAATGGCTATCCAGTCTTCATTAGTGTCAACTAAAATTAGCATGCGCCTTTTCCTCCTCTTGAGAACTATGGTACAACACCATTAGCTTATTCTAAATGCTGAATTTATTTACTTTTGAGACAACTTTTTTTTATAACCATTAAGGAGACAGGCAATGCAGGAAAAGGTCTGATAAAATAACAGATTAGAGACACATTAGAAATTAAACTTAAGGCTTCATAACACAGCTGTAAACTAAACACAATTTAGAATATTGTTGTAAAAGAAGAATACTGAGCTGATTCCAAAACATCCAGACTGCTTTATCCAAGAACTTTACTTAATGCAGAGTGACATACAGAACACTGAAAACACCATGGTTACTATAATAACCAGCCTTGTTAAAAAGCTCTTAACTGCTGCAGTAGATTGCGCAGATTCCTCACAGGCCTATTCTGAAGGCAGTAAAAGAATAAATATCTACTGATAAACAAAAAATGTGTTGAACAGCATTTGAAATTAAATACTGTGTGGCATTAGGCCAAATCTGCTGTTTACACTTGTGACTTGTGTCATAACACCTGCGTGGCGTTGGGGTTTTTTCCAGAAAACTTATAATACTATGAAGAACAAGGCCACGGGCAATTCCATGCAGAATTACAGATGAAGGAAGGGAAAGCTTCAATTGGCCATTGAGTAAGATGATCCCTTTACAGCAAATTCACAACCCATTAACTGTTCATTTGTTTAACGATTTGCAGACTCCATGAAGACTACAGCAGCAAATTCTTAAGACTGCCTCGAACAAAAAGATAATGATTTTGACTGATGAAGTAATAAATATTGCTAAGAAGCCTCCCATTTCACCCATAATATACAGAATTGACATTAATTACACTTACTTTTCATTGGATTCTTTTTAAGTATTAAAAAAAATACATTAATAAACCACAGATTCTTAAGACTTGTCAACTGCTGATTAATCTTTGTCCATTGTTTTTGCATCCTCCTCACACTTGCAATCCAGTATCTTTGCAGGAGAAAGCCTGCAAGCCTAAGTTTTTTAGAGTGCAAATAAAGGCAGTAACTAGAACTCCAAAACTAGCATCACATGGAGTCATGAGATGCCTGTAGCACTTGCAAATCAAGACACTTGTTTTTCATTCTAGGCACCAGATGCCCGAAGCAGAAAGGAAAGCTAAAAGCATACAGGTTGCACACTCTGCAGCAGTGCACAAAGATTGCACAGAGCCTCAGGAAAATACCTCTGTGATGAAATTCAGCATGGGCCAGCTGAAGGGGTAAAAACCACAAAATGAGATAACTGTATCAGGCCTACATTAGTGGCTGTCACATCTGCTAATTTGGTGTCCAAAGTGTAATACACCAGTGGGCTTGCACATTAACCCCCAAAAATATGAATGGAAGATGCAATCAGTGCCTGCTGGAATGTGTGTCAGCATTTTGCTTAGAACATCATTCCTGGGAGGCAGAATCACAGAATGGGTTGGTTGGAAGGGATCTTAAAGACCAACTAATCCTAGACCCTATTCCATAGGCAGGGAGACCCTCCACTAGACCAGGTTGCTCAGAGCCCAATCCCACAGAAACCTGGAATAACATTCTTGGGTACTTTTAAATATTCTGAACAAATCTGTTCTGTTATTTTAAAACCAGGGACGAAAGATCAAGCAAAACAAGCCTGAATGGAAAAGGAAAAGGTCACCTGAATCCAACCTGTAATACACTTTCACAAATGCAGTAACAATTATCTGGGAGAGTGTGGCAGTCACCTCAGGCCAATGAAGTAAAAAGGCACGTCTTAAAAAAAAAGTGACTGTCAGTATGTAATGAAAAGAGAAGTCTACACACATACTGGACAAACTTAAACCTTCAACCTTGAATATTTCTAATAGCTTTTACTTTTTTTATTTGAACCCTAAGGCAGATGCCAGGCATTTTTCACTTTGTCTTATGAAATTCCCATTCTCCATCCAAAGTTCAAAGTAATCCATAGTGAATGACAACAAATTTTGCATCATTTCCATATAATTACACTTCCTTCTTTTACATCTCATAAAACATTACCTTAATTAAATATACACATAAATGGAAATTACATTATTTATTCTCATCCTGCTCTACAGTGCAATTCTTCAAAATAAAAACTAAGTTTGAAGAAAAGAACAGATGCTTTTTAGCAAAATAGATAGCCATAAGAATAGTTCTCCACAGTTCATACCAGAACTTGACTGGCCTTTTGAAGAAAAAATCAGTTAAAAATCAGGATAATGACTGGCTTTTCAGAGCAGTTCAATTTTTTCTCCTAATTCCATTTCTTGTCATGGTCTAATACTTAAGGAAAATAGTGTAATGTCTCAAATCCATGATAAACACAAACTAAATGTCAGACGGTTTTAAGGAAAAAAAAAAAGAACTGGAAATTCAAAGCAGAAATGCTTTTGTAAACACAGTTTTATTTAACACGGGAATCAAGTATTTTATTGTCTTAGTGTGTATTGTAGTAATACAGCACAGAATAAAAGATGTTGGGGTAAACACATCATTCTTCATAGAGGGTATATTGTAAAAACAAAAATAACAGAGCCAAGAATCTATTGTCACCCAGATTATCACCAAGAAGGGTCCTGTAAGGTCTTCCTGGACCCTTTCTGTTCCAGTCTGAACAATCCCAGCTCTCTCAGACTGTCTCCCTAAAAGAGGTGCTCCAGCCCTCTGATAACATTTGAAGTGCTCTGGACCTTCTCCAGCAGGTCCCTGTTGTTCCTGTGCTGGGAGCCCAGGGCTGGATGCAGAGCTCCAGGTGGGTCTCAGCAGAGCAGAGCAGAGCAGAGGGGCAGAATCCCCTCCCTGCCCTGCTGCCCACGGGGCTCTGGGTGCAGCCCAGGACACGTTTGGCTCTCTGGGCTGGGAGTGCCATGGCTGGGCCATGTGCAGCCTCTCACCCACAGCGCCCCAAGCCCTTCTGGGCACGGCTGCTCTGGGGCTGCTCATGCCCAGCCTGGATGGGCATCAGAAGTTGGTCCCAGACACCAGACCTTGCATGATTGCTATGGTGCTTCAAAATGTTTTATAGGACCTCTACAAGCTTGTTCTCCAGTCCCTACAACTAGAAGTTTCATCTTGTAGTAAAATGAACTAAAACATCTCACAGTGATGAATCTACCACTCACAACCTCTCAGCTACCACAGAGCCCAGCAGCAGAGAAGAAAACACCTCACCTGTGCAAACTTGTGTATCTGCTCCACGACAGCTGCAAAGAGGGCATGGACACTCTCATCAATTAGACTCTGCATGTAATGGACAGCTTCTTCATCAGACAGGTCCAGACGAAACTTGTCCTGCACCTGGAATGGGAGCAGAAATGGCTAAAATTAGCTCAGTGGTTAAAAACATGCATTATTCTATCAATGTATACAGAAGCAGACACAGTCATTTTGGCAGTTTAGTGAAGAATCTCTCTCTTACTTCTAAGCTACAGATTCTTGGAAATGTACAATGTTATTTAAAACAGCTATTTAAAGTCCTCTAATAAAAAATAGTATTTAAACAAGCTAGAAACAATCCCCTAATTCAAACCAGTAATTTCAAAGCTCAAGGTCAAAAAGTCCAGAGAAGCACTTAGAAATACAAGTTTAAGCAGGATTGAAATCCTATGAGAAAAAGAGGTAATATTCAATATTCTGTAGAGAATGAAATGCTGCTTGACAAAAAGCACAGAACTTCACCTATTAAATACAAATTTGGAAGAGTCTGGATGATCCCAATAATTTTAGAAAGGATGTAATACTTGTTACTCTAAACCTACTTTCAGGTTAACATTTGTCTTAAAAAAACTCTAAGTGGAGTTAAGTAAAAAATGAGCAGTTAAGAATACAGAATAGGAAGAAAGTCAGCAAATCAACTGTGCTAAAACTGACCTTTCTATGTAAGTGAGAATTTCTTTAACTGTATCCACAGGCCAAGAACACTTGCTTGGAGACACTGCTACCCCTTACATGGTTTTTTCTTTTGACAATAACGTTGTACCAGTAACACATTCTGTTTAGTACTTATGACTTGCACATGAGTTAAAATCTGAATGCTCTGAATGCACAATAATTAAGAATACAGGAATACCTGTATTTTCCAATTTCTGTCTTGGCAATGCCAAGAACATCTGTGAAGAGGCAGTAGATGCCTTTCAGTGACTTCCAACTAATTCAAAGAAAATAGTTCAGAACTGATCCAAATTCCCCTAACATACTGGAGGCCCAGCCCTAACTCCACTGAACCTGGTTTTATCCTTTTCCTCCCTGAAGTCTCTTCTGATGAGCCTAGATCCTACCACTGCCTAAGCAACACTATGGCCATCATTTAAAGTACTAGTTACCTTGCAAAGTAGTGCTGGCAACAGAATTTAAATTGGCCAGCAAATTCACATTAGTTGTGGAAGATTTATTGCTGCCATGTAGTCATATGCTTTATTCTCATAAAGATAAATCTCAAGCAATTCAAGCTCTTGTGGAGCTTGAGTATTTCAGCCTCTTGCATAATGAACTAGGTAAAATGGTATCAAACAATCTCTTTTACCCTATCTTTATGCCAAGTCAGAATGTTTCACATCCTAGGTAAGTTGTTTCAATGATTAATTGTCCTGTTTAACAACTGTGACCTATTTGCTATCTGAATTTGTCCAATTTCCATCTCAAACAGTTGAGCTCATTAAAACTTTTTATATTAAAGAGCTGCCAATGAGAAATCTCTCATGTAGGCAAATATCAAATGATTTGTTTCTTAACCTTCTCATGGCTGCGACTGTAAGACACAGTTAAGTCTTTTCTAAACATTTTCCCTGAATTCACTATTTTTAGCTGGTGACAAAAATGTGAGCCAAATTATTTCAACCATTTTCACAATAAGGTTGAATTTGTGAGGTGATACCACCTTCATGTCCTAATTTGTATGCTTTCCATGCACCAAGAACACCACATACTCATCAACAGCCCTCTTTATGACAGCAAAAATGCTCCAAGATTTCAGTTGAGTGTTAACTGAATTCAGTTTTGCATATAACTCTGTGTTCCTTTCAAAGGTAATATATTCCAAAATAGTGCCCTTCAGCACTGTAATAAAAAGCCTAAGCTAGCCAGCACAGTATGGAAAAATTATAGAATTGTAGAAGCCTTTAGGTTGCAAAAGAGTTCTATAAACATAAAGTTTCTTCATTCAAAATAACCATTATAACTCTGTTGCCAATATGTTTGAAGTAAGTATAAAGTAGTTTTTTCTCAACTTCCTCTCAAAAAAATGTTTGATCAATATGAAAGAATGGATTAAGCCAAAAAAGTTCAAACTTTCAATTAAACATGTTACCAGTGAGAGATTCAGCAGATTATTCTAAGAAGTTCTTGTTATGAAGAACTTTCATCTTCATAACAAACAAGAGAAGGAAGTTTATTAACTCCTACATCAGACGTTTTAGACAGTGAATGACGCACACAGTAGAATCCAACGGAATTTAATGGACTACTCACATGCTTGCAATTATGCAAAAGCTTAAATGCATCCCCAAATTACAGCAGAGATTTCTTTCACATCTAGTTTAGTGCTCACAAAAAAGGTAATGTTAATGAGAATTCATCAAAATCACTAGCTCCACTTTAAAAAAAAAAAAAAAACAACAAAAAAACCCCACCGTAACATTCTTTTCCACAAGTTTAGTAATCAAATACTTTGGCAATCCTCTAATTTGCTCACAGAAGACCTTCTCAGAATTTCTGCAGTTAGTAATATTTAAGATGCAGTTTCATTCCACAGAATGAATGACTAATTAAACCCACCTCCCACAAAACACACTGGGCACACTGAATATGTGCAAAGAAATTCACCCATGGTTAGATCTCGCAATCAGTTCACAATTAACAGAAGGATCAAATGATGCCCAGTGTTGAGTCTGTGCCTTAAAGTTTTTCAGCCCTGCATTAAAACTGATTGCTGAAACTTAAATGAGAAGAAATAAGGCAAAATTACAATTTACCTCTTGAGCTGCAACAGCAGCAACAAGATTAATACACACTGACTTACAGCTACTGTAGGAAAGCAACAGTAATGCTTATCTGAAATCTCTCGAGTTCCAATGTGGGATGAGTTCTAAAAGCTTGACAGTTTCTCACAGATGAGGTCAACAGGAAGAGATTTTTGCATGGTGTTAAAAACAGAGCTGAATTCGGGGGGAAATTCTGATGAGCTATACCATTATCTCATTTTACACACTTATGAATGATGACCATAATGAAGGCATCAAAGACGACCCACCTGAAGACTTAGAGCTCTCACTTTGATACTTAAATCAAGTGCATTGTTATAGTTCAGGATTTGTAAAACAGAGAAAAAAGAAGCTTGATGAATCTAATTGAACTTTTGCTTTGATTCCAGAAAATGAAACATTAAACTCCATTTGATATACAAATACTCTTTTGAAATATTAAATCTCAAGAGGACAACTTGAATGTTCCAAGGATGAAGAGGCTGAATAAGTAAGAACAGTCTACCAAGATACTGACTTTCAACTTGAAACTAAATTAAAGTTGTCCACTTCCTATCTCCCTGAACAGAGAATAGTTTAGTATTAAAATCTACAACAAGAGGATTGAAGTTTGTAAGGAAATTCTGTCAGCTACCCTGATACTGTGCCTGTTTTTCAATTGACAAAAGTTAAAAGGGGAAAAGAATACCAAGGACAGTTCAGAAGAAAATATGGGGGAGTGAGGGTGTGGGCACAAGCATTTAAGTGTAATTTACTTGTGCCTCAACTGCTGATAATGAGAAAAGAAGGGAATCATCACTTACAGCAGAATCACACCAGAGAACTTAGCAAGACAGCAAGTCAGAGAAGGGGAAAAAACCTTTTACAGGAACAAAAAAAAAAAGAAAAACTACTTCACATCATGATTATCCCAAAAATCTAACACACAGAGGAAGAGCACAACAGCTATCAGAATAACAGTCAATGTTAACTGATTGTAAACTCGGAACTCCGTTCTTTTCCTTGAATTGTCTTCAAGGAGAACTAAAATGAGTACGGTTTAGAAAATAGCATCAAAGATGTCCTATGAAGCTAATTTCACAGAAAACTTAGAAAACACACAGTAAGCCTCACAGAGCTGTGTAAAGTAGAAAAAAAAAAGGATGACAAAAAGAAGAGATGAAATAGTCAAGAAAACACTAATCATCTTATTAAGAACAGTAGTAAAAGATCTGAGAAAATGGGCAGGCCTGGGTTTTCATTCAGTTGAATGAACCTCCAAGTTTAACCTTCTGCCTTTGGCTATTTTGTGTTTGGAAGTGTGAAGGGCTCAGGATTAAGAAACTGTAAGAAAACACAGGTGGGAGAGTACTACTGTGGGTAAGTGCACTTCCCTGCAGAGTTCCAAGACTCACCTGACCTTCACCTTTTGTTCTCGAAGCACAAGACTGCCCTCTCCCTTCCACTAAAGAGGAGATTTGTGTGGACTTGTTATGTCCTCAAATCAGACTTACTGTACAATATAGACCACAGTTACCATATTAAACTCAGGGATTTTTCACTAGCAAGCATCTTCTCACTTGTAAAACATTACCAGAAATGGATGAGGTACTTAGCACTCAGGGTTAAGACAAACTGGAAATTCTGTGGAAACTTTTATAATCTTCAGGGCAGCTCCCAAATCCGTATTTCATGGATACTAATAGCTCTGTTTTTCAGAATTACTGGTGGTATTAATGTATTGTAAGGTGACATATAAGATGTACGTATGAGAACTCTTTGTTAATCCTGTTTAGTTTTCAGACAAATTATAAATCAGGCATTCTGAAGACTAGTGGGTGCTCTAGTATTTGTTCTTCCAGCAACATTAGGCAACACTGCTTATGTTTCATACAATTTTATCACACTAGCATGGGACTACGCATTGCAACTTCAGTTGCTTTAAAGAGAAACTTCAGTGTCCTTTTCCAATGCCTCACAATATATACTGGATGTAAGCACTACTAAAATGAGACAGAGAACAATTAACAGCAAAAAAATAACAAAAAAGGAAAAAATGTATTTTTTTAAAAAATATTTTTATTGTTTTGCCTTATAATTATTACATTAGTTAGCATCCAATATTCATGTGGCAGAAATTGGCACCAGGTGCTTGGCTTAATCCTTATCACATTTCATCTTTTTCAGTAAATGCTTTGCTCCTATTCCTGTTGCTTACAGTCCAAACAATGCACACCACAAACTATTCAGATGCTTTATTTGCATGAAAAACTTCATTTGAGAGACTATTCTGACAAAAGTCTTTGTTTCCATGGGTTCAATTTGAACAAAATGTGCTTTCTAAATAAGCCCATGTAGGCTTCTCTAATTTTTTTTTTTAATAGAAGACAAGAAAGATGTTAGTGAATATCTCTAAACTGAACTTCTGCGAGAATTGGGGTTTTAGCCACTATGGTACTCTGTTCCAGCTCAGAATTTCATCATACTGGCCAAAAACTTACAATCAACTAGAGACTGATAAAAAGAAACAAGAGCACAAGAGTATTCTCACACTTGGTTCATGTTTTGGTGTTTACTCCAACTTCTGTATTTTTTCAATATTTTGAAATTAATTAATATGCATGAAAAATCAACAGCCTAGAAACAAAAAACCTGGGTGTGCAGCTGCAGTGTCATTACCCAAATGGACAGAGAGAGGAACGTTTGCCGAAGCACAATCAGCTCAGTGGCAATGTGACACTTTTACAAAGCATAAACCTCCCTGGAGCAGTAAGAAAATACTGCTGAAACAAAGAGCCTCTTATCAAGCAGAAGTGACTTTACTTCTGTAAATTTCCTACTGGCATTAAAAAACCTCTAGGAAGATTTCCTAGTACCACCTTTTAACAAATACTGCTGGTTTTGATATCCACTGCCTAAAAAGGCTTATCAAGCTCCAGCTTAGAAAGTCCTTTCCATCTCAGGAACTTGTGAACTAAGTCTCAATTATCCTTTGGATGACTGGAGAGCACAGGGGAGGGGAAAAGCAGTGTAAGTTTTACTACAAGCCAGATGGAAAAAAACTGAACAATTAGCTCAGGTTTAGAAACAAGGTAGCTCAGAAAATATCTGTACCTCCAGTCACATCTCTTCTTCAGTTTTTATACCTGTAGAATAAAAATAATTTACTCGGACATATTTAATGTTAAAGAAAAAAACATATCTGCTCTTTTTGCTAGTTTCCAAAAAAATTAGACTGACCATTTTCTTATCAAGGGGGGTGAGCCCCCATCAGTGTAGGGTGCTCTCAGTACTACAGCCCACAGAGAAACAACTTTCCTCTCTTATGATTTTATCCTTTTTTGTGTCTATCCAAAGGTAGTACCAAAATGAATGGGGGTTCTTTCACAAACAGCAGTTAAGCTCCTGCTTATGGGAACCAGGTATTTCTGCTTTCTGTGTTCACAATAACCTCGCCTATAACGCAGCATCTTTGCAGCACCTTCTTTAATCAATGGACATCTGAAACAGAGCTCAGTCAATTAGACACTGTCCTTTAAAGCCTGCTGAGTCCTTTGTCTGCCAATGAATCATTGGTCCCTGATGATTTCTCATTTAAAGGTCAAATCTGCTATGAAGGACAGATAGAAACCATCTGGCTTTCCAGTAGAAAAATAAAAAGCTTTTTTTGTTAGGAGGTGACAATGCTGAATCCATTAGCCACATCTGAAGAGTGATGGTGCACCTCTTCCTTACGCAAAACTGGCTACATAATTGACTCCAGATTTTAGTCATTACTACTTAGAATTTATAGCAGTAGCTAATTTTACAATGCCCAACAATTAGCAATTAGCACTGCAGCTGTGCTGGAAATGGAAAAGCAAGGAGCAATGGCAGGGAAAAAAGTGAGTGTAGCGATATCTTCATTGTATTATTAGTTATACATTGACAAGTCAATATAATGATTTCAGCCCAGTCTTTTTCCTGAAATCTGAGAAATGGAAAAGCATATGTGAAGAGTGCAAAATTTAAAGGCAATTATCTCAGAGGCCAAAGAAAGGGAGACACAAACTGAAGATAATACTCTGCTACTTTTCAATTTAATTCCATTTTGTGACATTTTTGAGCCAGGTTTTCAGAAAAGCCTAAATCAGAGATTGGCAGTAGGAGATGAACCATGAGATGAAGCACACTATACTGACAGCTTTCATTATAAACAGTATGAAGAAGACAAAAGAAGATGAAAGGATCAAACAGACAACTAATTTTAAGCTTTGTAGTTACTTTTTTTTGGTCAAAACTGACAAGCTTTTTACCATAAAACTAAACACCAAGAATCTGAAAAGGGTTTCTCCAGGTTTGAGGGTGGAGACAAATTTCGTGCAGTTGGTAATCCCTGTTTTCCAGGTTTTCCTATGGGGAAAGCAGTGATCAATACCGGAGTGAGGGAAGTGAATCAGTA
Organism: Zonotrichia leucophrys gambelii; assembly: GCF_028769735.1. Taxonomy (NCBI): domain Eukaryota; kingdom Metazoa; phylum Chordata; class Aves; order Passeriformes; family Passerellidae; genus Zonotrichia; species Zonotrichia leucophrys. The sequence goes on from NC_088200.1 coordinate 4,558,183, forward strand.
CCACAAGCTGTTCTTCCAACTGGGAAGTCCTAACCTATTTTTCTATAAATGCCTGGTAAACTCACTGAGTGAGACTGTGTATACCCACTGCAAGCAGACAGCTGGTTCATAAACCAGTTTTCCATATGATCTTCAAGAACAGTTGTGAAACTTCAAACAGAGCTTTGTTTGTTTTCAGGTCAATGCTGACTCACTTATTTTCAGTCCAATTTGAACTGTGAGAATGCATGATTAAGGTCAGCACTGATTTAATGTCTGAAAAAAAATGCTATGCAAAGCAAGTCAGAACATACTGCCAAATTCTGATGTGCTCTAAATTTGTACATTCAGGTGAAACCATAATTAGTTTCTGTTTCTTTTCATGCTAGTAGGAAAAAATTATCGTCATTGCCATCTTTCTCTGTTAAGTACATGAGTAGTCTGCTCTCTTTTGGTACAAGAAGATTGTTAAAGCTCCTTCAGGGAGGACAGGAACAGAGCACCCAGATGTGCTTACACCATCCTGCGCCAATAAATCGCGTAAATTTTACAGAATGTTGTATATGACAAAAGCTACTGTTCCAATTTCGCCTTCCCTCAATCAGTGTTTCTCCCAAGACATTTCATAACTTTTGGACAGAAACAATGCTTGGACAATATACCTTCTGTTAGATTTTAAGCTTGATTATACAATTGCATTCTGTCAGTGAGCTCCCTGGGATGTCCCACCGTTATTAGATGGTAGAGGATAATTTGGGGAAAAAAACCCCAAAACAGTCTGCCTTTGTTATTCAGATTAGTAGTTATAGTTTTTAGGAATATTTTCCACACTCAGATTTTTCTAGAAAGTCTCATTCAACATATCAATATGAAATTCTTAAAAGAAAAAGCAATCAAATCTCACAGAAGAGGACATGTTTCACCAAAGTTTCCTTATGATCTTACTTGGTTTCCTTCTATGATTAAAACTAAGAAACTCCTTCCAACATCTCTTAACTATGCTCACTAATAAGCATCCCATTATCAAGCACCAATACACTACAAGAAATGACAAGAGACAATACAACAAATAAAGACATGGAAAATAAAAGTAGTGTTCTTCATTTTATTTCAACTTATTTTATTCCAGCCATCACTACCATATGGCAGGTGCAAATTTTAGTTTTATTTAGAATATGTGCATGATTACTAACATCAAACCTTCATTCTGGCTCTAAGGCCATACAGATTATCTGCTGAAAGTTTAGAAAAGGGGAACACAAAAACTATTTCTGAATGCAGATATGACACTCTTCTGTAACCAGCAGGCAGACACTTCCTGCAAAGCACCTTCCTGCCTACTGGTGGGACAGGATATCCCTTTGTGAGAGACAAAGATTAGACTGGGAGTTCAGCTACCATCTAACATGGCAATGCTTTCACTTTGAGGAAGCAAAATTGTGGCCATTAAAGAAAAGTCCTTCTTTAGCAATAACCTTTAGAATGATTCATGCCTACTCCATAACAGCAGTATAGCTACACCTACCGAAAAGTTCCAGTATCAAAGATCTTTATGCCAAACAAATTGTTTGACAAAATAATTGCAGTGTAGTATTTCAACAGGCATTATAAAATATACAATATATATACTACTTCAGTAAGCATTCCTCTGTGTTACAAAAAAGGAAGTTACTCTCCTTGCAGTTTAATCATCAAACTAGTATTCAGACTAATCCAAACTGAAATACAGGTAAGCTACCTTGTTGCCTGTAAGCCCAGAGCCTGACTGGCTCCAGGCCCCTAAAGCAAAAGAAGGGCTCTACAGAAAAGTGAGCACAAGTGCTGCAAGGAAATGCTGGCTATGAACTTCACCTCTACTCTTCACCAGGGCACCTTCTTAAAAACAGAAACATTTGTAAATCTCCAACTTTGTCTTCTGTGAAAGTGATACCCTGGTTGAAATGGCTATTGACTTGTCTCACACATCAAAGGTAATTTAATTTTGCAGGTCAGTCCAAAATGGATCTTTACCTAATTTGAGTCTGTTGAAATATATATAGATTTTTTGTTAAAGCTTTAAGGAAAAAAATAAAAATCAATGGAGATGCTGAAAGCATTTATTCAATTTTTCTACAACAAGGTACAGTATTACCTTGTTAAATGACTGAATCAACTTGCCACTCAACCCAAGAGAAGCAAGGCACATTGTTCCTTTTTCTATTAGTTCTAACAAAGCTTCTACCTGATTTCAGGTGGGCTAATGGGTATTTAATACTCCGAACAAGTTTTCTAGCACATTATTAAAAAAAAAAAAGCCAAACGACAATGACCTACTTACTGTTATACAACAGGTTAAGATGATACTGATCCTAGTCTATTTAAAGCTATTTTCTGGTTTATCTTTTTAAAATAGAAAAATGAAAAATTGAGAACTAAAGAAAAAAATTACTTTCACAGGAGCTTTGAACATTGTCATAAGCATCCAGCAGATCATAATAACAAACAACTGCTTAATGGGAGGCTCCTCTGCTTACCTACTCTTTAGGGATCCTGGGATGTTGTATTATTTTTGCACAAATTTAAGGAGTGCATTTAAAGGATAACTTTGAACCAAACAGAGCAAACTGTCAACAGGATTCAGAAACAGCTGAGCTGTCAGAAAAACCCAAAAGTTTATATAAGATAACAAAACTTGAGAGAGCTGAACAATTTAGCTATCTTCCTGACAATACCTTACTGTGCGTGTTTTGTTTTTGTTTTTGTTTTTGTTTTTGTTTTTTTTTTAAGGAACCAGAACACTCTAAAATAACTTAAAAGAACCCAGGGAAGTAGAATCTTTCCTTCTCAAAGTGATTTGCATTCCTTATCAGAAACATTTGCCTTACTGCTTCAGTTCTGTCTGCTTTCACATTTTAAAGCCTCTGTGAATGGACAGCCTGCCGTCTCCCATGAGGGTAAAAATCACAGTTCACTGAGCTGCACCAGTGTCAGAGCGCAGGATCCTAACAACTAATTGCTGCATTTAATCTAACTGTGATCTGTCACATAACAACTAAGCTCGTGTTCTTTTCATGCAATGAAAGCACTGTTATTTCTACTTTGTAATGGAATTTAGAAGCAACCACATGGATCTAATTCAGAGCTCAGGTGGTCAAAGTGTGCTCCAGTAATGCCACAGTTGTGGCTTTGATCCCACAAGGACCATTCACTTAACAGCTGGACTTCATAATCCCTGTGGGTCCTTTCCAACCCAGAATACTCTGTGATTCTGAACTTCCTTTTAGATTTTGCTGTCTTGCATGATCTACAGATGTATGCAATACTGTTATGCTTCACATAATCTTGATTTTTAATTATTGTACATAAGTGAACTGTAACATACTTCTCAGCTGTACAACAGACCTTCTGGCTTTCAATTCTGTACCTTGATTTGTTAAGTCAATAAAATTATATTGGGAATTTACAGTGAGTAGAAGAGTTTTGAAAGAGTCTGAAATACTAACTATTGCTATATTAAAATAATTCTTTACAAGTATTTCACAGAACTCAACATTATATTATCATTAATTACTGAAAGCATATACCCTTGGACAGCATTAATGGAGAGTTTTCTGCCAAAAATGCAACACCAAGATGCTATTAAGAAACAAGGATATTGCATGTTGATAAGAAGCAAGCATAAGAAGACTCTTAGTAAAAAATATCAGAGCTCACAAGAACTGATTCAAGGCAAGGATGAACAACATTGTCACACAAGCAGTGTCCTAGTGGAAGTAGCCCATGGCAGGGGGATGGAATAAGATCATCTTTAAAATCTCTTCCAGCCCAAGCCATTCTGGGATTCTGTGATCAAAGGACAGGGAATTCTCGACCAGTAATAAGTAAGATTAAAATGCATCATAAGTCTCAAACTTACTGGTGCAAACATCAAAGAAAACAGCACTTCTGAAGTTCAGTGAAACCACTGGTTTGAGCTCCTGATGACCGTTTCAGTAAAGCACAAACTTACCCGAAATAAGCCCCATTCTACCTTCAGATTTTACTAGATTTATGGTGCATTTATCAGTAGACTTTGCAATCTAAAAGATCTTCCCCCTCCTTACTGTATCACTCATGTTTCCAAAGGGTAGACAGAGCCAAATATATCTTCTTTATAAAGATTAAATTCTTAAGACAGAACTAGCATTCTGTTGGGAAGGTCTCTTCCTTGCAAAGAAGGTGTCTGTACAAAAGTGTAGTTACTTCCAGAGCTTGGAAGGTATTGAACCATTTCAGTTGCTTACTTTAGGCTTTGATCTCCCAAGTTCTATGTAAGTAGCCTACCCAATCTGTAGGGCATTTAGGGACAGAGGTGAGGTTCAAGTATCAAGTATTAATAAGCAGAAATAATTTGCTGTCATTTTCTCAGGAACACAGTTGAGTGGAGGGAACACTGTCACCTTTACCACAAAACATAGCACTTGTGACTAGCTCAGCTTCCTGGATATGAAACTGAACAGCTGCAAGAACTCTTTGTATTGATTTGAAACCAAGAAACTCTAAATAGAAATGCCTGGATCCTTGAAGAGAAAAGGAAAAATCTGTGCAAGTCACAATTTAGTTTTCTTTAAGGAAATTATATTAGAACATGAAATATTTATTTGAAGATTCTGAATCTCTTCTAAAATAACTTCTTGAAAACAGTGAAGAACAGCCTATCTGAGAGACAATCCACAGCTAATTTCCATTGGACACACAGGCTCCACAAAGTCTTTTGGAGAATTAAAACAGATAGCCCTTCACTATAAATCAGATTATAAAAAACCCAGCATTTGTCTAAAATGTAAGTGTAATGAAATCCAGATGGAGATGTATCCTGTATTTTTCATGTCAACTACTGCTCCAACACCAAATGGAGAAGAATAACTTGAGCTGGTATAAAGGACAAAGTTAGAATTACAGGACAAAAGTCTGCCTTCCCAAGAAACAAAAATTTCTCATTCATGAAGATATACCAGCCTACTGGTATTAGACCTTCAGTATACTGGTTTTTTAACTAGAAGAAGACTGTTTTTATAAAACCATCCATGTCTTAAAGGTTTCTAGACTAGCTGGGACAATCTTTCATGATACAGTCAGTGTTGACTGCTTCACTTCTAAGTTTGATAAGGTGGAAAAAACACTCTTTTTAGCTAAAGTTCCCATTGGAACAGAGTGCTGGAGCAGAGTGTGCAGCATTACAGGGATGATGAAAAGGCATTCTGTATTCACAGGCACATGTGCTAAGTGTTCTCCAACTTCAGTGAAGAAAGGAATTGCTAAAAGCTTATAAAACAGGAGCAAGTATTTTCAGGTGAGACACAAATAAGTCATCATCACAAGTGACAGAAAATTTTGTAATGAGATGTCCTGGGTCACTGAAAGACAATGAAAGCTTCACAATTACCTTTTTTACAGTCTTGTCAGGTTCAAGAGCAATATCTGGAATGTTGGCATCCACCATGAGGGAAAATAAATTCAAGATCAAGTTGGAATACCTAAGCAGAAGAGCAAATTAGGTAAAACATCTTGTAAACTGTACAAAAGTCATTTTGTAAACAATTTAAGAACTCATCATCATCTTACAAAGAACTGTCAATGCTTCAGAGATCCATTTTTAGTACTAATTTGGAAGTATTTATGTTAAAGAACACGAGATACTGACATACACTATCAAAGTTTAAACTTCAAAATCTCTTAAACTGTCAAAATGGAATAAAATGCTCTGATTTTGTTACAGTTTTCTAAAATCATCAGAACATTTACTCAGAGACACATGAAATATAAACTATGATTTAATGTATTTTAAGTTATAATGCCATTTTCTACCTCTTTTATGATAAACATACGCTAGAATACTGATGCAAAGGTTATTTTTTATTATTAAGTGATACAGCAGTATGATATTTATTTAAACAGGTGAAGTCTTCATAAGTACAAAAAATTATTTTTCCAATCACTGCAAGGGCTTTTGACATAATGAGTTAAATATTTAACCAGATCCAAGTCTTCAGTTCCTCAATTAAGCTCCAGTAACAGTGGTAGCACAGTACACTTAGGAAGTACAAATACAAAAGTCATCTATAGCCATTAAAAGACAAATCAGAGAACAGTTTTCGGCTTTAAAATAGTTTTGGAAACATTCATGAGTATTTGTTTTAAAGAACACCATTTTGCCCTTGCAGAAAATTAGCTCTCAGTTTCTTTTTTAGAGGATAACTTTCAAGCTGTTCAGCAAAAACTGGAACTCCCCTTCCTCTGCAAAAAGATCTAATTCCCTTTAGGATACAAAACATGTTACTGACTTCACCATTTGAAATATTGCTTTGCTAAGAGAATCAGGAGCTTCACAGTTGAGAGCAAACGAATTCTTAGCAGCAAAACTTGTTTATTAGGAACCTGCTGAATATATATCGGCTTACAATTGCAAGGAGTGCAAAGTATTTCAGCTAAACAAAACGTCTTCACAGCTGTATTTTACAAAGTAAATACTGCTCAAAAAAGACATCTCTCTAGATAAACTTAGTTCCAACAAAACCACTTGACACTTTATTATTATCTGGAACTAACACTACCTAATACATTCCAATATAAGTTTTAAAACATTATAAGAAAAGCACTAAAATCAACTGTTTGGCTAGAAATCTTCAGTGTCTTATTTCTTTCAGAAGTTTTACTTCACTTCCCCAAGGGCAGAGAGCTGGAGTTAGGAAAATGACTTTTATGGCAAATTAAAAGAAAAGATGCAAAGTTAACTCTACCATTCTGTTTCAGGTCTGGCTAAGAAATATGGCAGTCAGGTTGGTCTGCTCCTAGGAACAGATACTACAGATTTTAATCAATTTTTCTTCCACTTGCCTGAAACTAGATTTCCTTTAACACATACTTAAATGTTACAGGCACATGCTCTGAAGTCTCCTCCTAGATTACTAGTACCTTCTGTCAGTAGTTTTCCCTTCAAACTGACAGAGAATCCACAGTCTCAGAGTCCCTTTTGCTCTTCAACCACGTAGAGGATAACAGCTTATAAGCACTACAGGTTATTGGAGCTATTTATGTGATGGAGGCTTGTAAAAAAAGATTTTAAAGGTCTAGGGATCATTGTTAGATGCCAGTTAAGAGACAGTTCTGTTCCATACAATGAAGTCTTGTGATTCTTGAGGAGTAAGATCACCCAAAGATACTCATTTGGGGGGAAAAAAACATCAAGAAAAAGTAATCTGCAGGGGGACTATGGAGTGGAAAAAACACTAAAAATTAAGGAAGAATTGCTCACTATAGTATTTGCAGATCTGTCCTCTGCCCCTCACCCCAACATTTTGATAACTCAGTAATCAACTGCAAACCTTCTTACAGGCAACATCTTTGTAATCCACAAGGATTACAGCGGGGGAATTGACAGCCCAAACTCATCTGAGAGGAGAGATTTTGCTGAATCACCTGAGTTAGAAGCCTGACTTGTAAAAAAACAAACACTGTTATCAAGCAAGGTATATCACTCATCTTTGACATCTACATTACAAAGGCCCCTGGGATGGCTGACATCCATCCACAGCCAGAACAAAATCTGAGCCAGGTTTTCCTGTTCTTAAGGAGGTTTAAGGAAATACCTAAACTAAAATCTAAATCCTTCTCACATTACTCTTTGCTTTCTTCAAACTCAGTACAAATTAACTTATAAAATCAATGAGGATTCAGCTGCACTGAAGGGTGATTAACTTCTGTTTTGAACATGAAGTACTGTTAAAGAAATTCAACATGAAAATTCTACTTCTACATAAAAAAGGTCTCATATATCAAGAAACAAATCCACATCAGACAAAAGGTCAAATTCTCATTACTGTGTTTTCTGAGACCAGTAACTTTTGTTTTCAATTAGTTAATACCTCAAACATCTGCTTGATCCTAAGCATTCCTTTATTTATTTTTTCAATATTTACCAGACCCTTTGCATACAGATGTCCTAAACCAATCAAATATTTAGGGTGTTGGCTTTACAATACTCTACCAAATATGAAGCTACAGACACCCACTATAAAGACAAGGACAGGAAGGTATACAGTTATCTGCAGTCCCAAATCAAGGCCCTGCTGATCTTAGTCAATAAGTCAAAATTCCTAAGTTTAAAATGCTTTAAGGATGCTACCTTTCTTTCAGTGGAACATGGGACCCCCCATGACAAAATTATCTTCTCAAGAGCATGAATATTCCCTAATCATTGTCATGTCATAGTCAGCTGTAATAAATTATGGCATTTATTCTTCCCAAAGTATTTCTTTGCAGTCCAAACTCAGTGAATATGGACCTGATCCTACCCAGGTTCACTTCTGCTCTTCTCTCTTCACCATCAAATCCCAGCTTTTAGAACACTATCCAGACACTGCACTACAATCTTTCCAAAGGAGCAGCACTTCCCAAGGGCCATCACAGCTTTCCTTTTATTGCACAGTGTTTCCATTCAGATCTGGACTGCAGCCTCAGTCACTAAACAAAGAACAGACTGGGGAAAAAACTACTCCAGCCAATTAAACTACCTCACCCACGCAGAGAAAAAAATCTTAGCCCAAACTACAGCTTCTGTCCCTACTCCAACTTACCTACTACTCCTCTGCCCTTTCCTATGCCCAGTAACTCAAACTGAACACCTTCTCACAGGATTAATGCAGGGGAAACCCTTACCTGGAAGGAACAAAACAATGTAGAGCCATTTTCACTCTGGAAAAAAATCTGAAATGCTCTGACTGATACCCTGCTGTCATAAATTGCCCAGAGAGGGTGCAGAGTCTGCCCCAGTGGAGATATTCCAGAACATTTAGAACATAAGCCTGTGCCATGTGCTCTGGGATGACCCCCCAGGAGGAGGGAGGTGGGACTCATGAACCATTTTGTCATACTATGGAACCTGCTGAAGATGTGTAAGCAGGAAATTCTTGATGGAAAGGAAATGCTGACATGTAGCAGGATTTAAACATCTTTAAACAGGCTCAACATGTATAACGAAAGCAAAAGAGGCTGCTACAGCCCAAGTCCTGCTGACAGCCACAATTTGCCCTGCAACACATTCACAGTGCAGCAGCTGCTCCTTCACTACAGCACTGCTGACAAAGACACTTGACTGATTACACTATTACTAAGAAAGCAGAAAGCATCTCCTTATTCCTACTCCCTAAGAAAAGCCCCAAACTAAAGAACATACAGTAAGGATCATATGCCAAACTGTTTACAACCAGAAACAATGGACATAACTATTCCTTCACTTGTAACTTTAAAATTCCTTGTATTTTTTTTTTTTCATTATGCAACATCCATTCCACTAGGAATCCTGATACGCCAAGATACAGTACTTGAAATATATAAAGAATTAGTTATTCCTCAGGGAAATAAAGAACTAAAATAAAGCATAATCTGATGGAGATGACAGTTTGCATTTTGTCTTAGCTATCAGAGGTTATGATTTCATACTACTTGGCCAGAAAATCTGTCTGTGAATGGGTTTCTGTCAATATGCAGAACTGCTAGAACTAAAGTGTTCCACAACCAATTATTCTTTTTTAACAAGTAATCTTAATTATTTTTAGTTCTAGCTGCTTAAAATAATTGTTGCAGTAATTTTAATATTATCATACAGTATTGTTGTTGAAAGCCTTAAGGGTATTTATCTAGAACCATGTAAAAATATTTTCCAATAAAATGAGCAAATATTGGCAATACTATAATTACAACTACAATTCCAGACATTAAAAATAAAACCATCTTGATTTACAGTTTAGTTCTATACCCAAATTACCATTATACTACACACATTTAATGATGATCCTTGTAGCAAATCATTACATAAATTAATTCAATGAATAATCCTTCATTGACACAACAGACCTTTCCACTGAAACAGCTAGGTTTAAACAAAAACAACTCAAGTATATGACAAATAAACACAGCATTACAAAACAGCTTTAAGCAAAGTTCAGAAGTTGGACTGTTCTCTGAAGCCACAAATATTGCTTGCTGACAACACGCACTATTTTTTCAAATTGTTGAATGGCTTTTTAACACATTAATAAATTCAGTTCCTAGACCAACTCCTTAATCTTCCTCCTTTTATCAACTGAAGAACTACCTGCAGCATTTTATTTTGTAACACCGGCTGCTTTCCATAGTCCAGGTACTTTTCACATAAGCTTACCATATTAACAATTTCTTACACATACTTGAAAGTTTCCATTAGGTAATCTTTGATATTAAAATGAAAATCTTTCCTCTTCATTGAAGATGTGCTAAATCCCTAGACAGAGCAGGAGTGCTTACCTGTCCTCTCTTCAAACAGAACAAAATTCAGCTACTTGGCTCAGAAAATTAACAGGTAAATAATATAGTCACTGCAAAGAAATGAAGCTGATTCTAAATGTAAAAGAAAGGTCTGTTGGATCATAGACACCAGAGTCTATAAAGAGTTTTTAGCTGCCACAATTCTGGGTATTTAAAGAAATTTCTAACGTGCTTGATTGTCACTACAAGTTGCTAATTTTTGTCCCACAGGAGCTGAACTGAACTAAGCATATGTGTGTGTCATCTTCAAGCCAAAGAATTTGATCATCACTAATTTAAACTGGAGGAGAATCAAGCAGCAAATGAGTAATGACTTAAATTAAAATGACAGTTCCTTGATCATCAATAATCAGAGGAAAAGAAGCTTAAGGGCAAAAACATACCCCAAAAGAAATATAATTTAATAACCCACTTGAGTTATGAAATGAAGCTATTTAAGTTATTAAACAAGCAAAATTGAGGGCTTTAACTGGAACAATTACATTCACCCTCCACAATTACACCAACACTGTGATGTTTTCATTCCTTTGTTTCACACAAATTCTTTTGCTCTCATTTAAACAAGCTTTGAATTTTCAACAGAAACATTTCAGCAATTCATTCACTGGTGTCCTCTCCTGCTTTAGGGTGGCTCTCAAGGGCTGTGCCATGAGCCCAGTGCTGTTACCTGCGGAGGTGGAGAAAGGCTGTGTAGCACTGCTTGCGGAACTCCTGGTACTGCTCACTCTGGGTGCCTCCCATGCCTTCCACCATCTCCTTGTTCAGCTTCATCGGGGGAGGAAGGGGCTTGGGGTCCCGGCCCAAAATATAACCAAAGTCAATGTGAAACAGTTTACCTGTAGAAGAAGGAAAGACAAACACTGTGCATAATAAAAGTTCTTGGTGCAAATCTTAAAAAAATAGAATTATTAAGAAGATAGCACGCAGCTCCCAGAAAGTTTTCTGTAAGGTTTATAACAGTATATTTTTTATCTTCAGCTGTTAACTGGAAATTATGGTTTTAAAGGAAAAAGCGGATTTAAAATTCAAGCTTTTTTGATTTTTAAACAAGTGGAGTATATTCACAAAGACTGTACCAATACTGAAACTGGTTAGTAGATATTAAATGCACAGTTTACACAATGGATACTACTAATTCTTAACTCCTTTATAATTTTTCAGCAAATTTAAACATTAATACTTAAAGCAGTGCCATGTGTATTTCGCATTGGCATGAAATATGGTAAATTTAACATACAACTAATATAACAAAGAAAAAGTAAGACTCACAATCCTATAAACAACCTTTCAAAGTCACTGAACACCAAAGATGAGTTCAATGCTGCTTCAAAAGTCTTTGGAGTTGTTCCAATAGAGACAGAAATTATCAGTGGTTTTGAAATACACTGAAGAAACATCACTACAACTTCAAATTTGAAACTGGATTTCAAATCCACCAAAAAGTTTGTCATACCCTTTTTCAGTACTAAAATGAATTGCCTCACTTTATCACTATGTTTCCATTGTCAGTTCAAGTGACTGCATTTAAAACACCTTGCAGCAATAACAAAATCTTGTATATGCCTCCTCTCTTGAAATGCTCAAGGCAACTGCCCTTCCTATCAACAGCCTGCCATGCTGCTCGCCATAAAGCTCACACACTGACTGGGGAGAATGCAGAGTGCTCCCTTCCAAAATCACTGAACTACACATGAGATGTTATTGGTGGCAGAATGAACAACTGAACTTCCCTTGGTAAACCTCAGTTTACCAGCAACTTCAAAAAACCTAAAATATTTAGATTAACTGAAGAATAAATATATTATAAATGCACAAAAAATGTGCTAATAGAAATAAAAGTAAAATAACTCATAATTCCTAGGTAGCCATTTTTTTAGGAATAATCTTGACTCAGTTAAATACTGTCTGTGTTAAGCAGAAAAACATTTCTCAATGTGTGCTGCAAATGTATTTTCAGTTTGGAATGTGTAATTTAAGCAATGACTTGAGCCATACCACAGCTATATTACAAAAAGATGGTGAGACTGCAGATATGCATGCAGATACAAGATAGAAGATCTTTTAAACAAGAAGGCAGAAAATTATTAGCATGATTGTTATCTAGATAAACACAGCACAGAAGATAGAGTCTTGCCTCAGAATTATGAACTGAGCAGCATTAAAGACAGGGGTGTATTTGCCTTTGGGTATTTTGTGTATTCATTTTAAGATTTCATAAGATTAGGTTCTCAGTGCTTTTGGAAAAAAAAATGTAGCAGTCATATTTTTCAGTTAATCACCTGTCTTTGACTGTTTCATTGAATAATAATGTAGTATCAATAGAAAAGGCTTTTTGAGATCTGTCATAAGCATTCTTCTTCAATCCAAGAAACTAATTCCATGACAATCCAATTTCAAAGACAGAGGCAAAGTATTTGCTGACTGATAAATGCCATAACCATTACATCCTGCATAACTAATTGTGCTATTAAAAATAAACATTCCTTCGATATATTCTAACCGGTCTGATAAAGGAGATTCTTTTAGAGCTTCTTTTTGTACACCAAATTTTTGAACCAACCACATACAGAACCCTTTCATCATTAGCTAGAAAAAATGTTTAACTGCAAAGTTTTGGGGATTTGCTTTCTGTTCATTTATTTAAATCTGTCACCTTGAAGAGTCAAGAGACAACATTTTGAATAAAACAGTAACCCTTGTAGCAGAAATATTTTTTTCAGTTTGCTCTGGAGATAAGGAATAAAAGATGATAATTAATAATTTACACTGGTAACAAAGACATCTAAAACATTCAAAAATATTTCAATAATTGAGTGATAGACACTTTGAAAGTGAGATGAGGCCATCCTGCATTAACATTTCCTAGATGTACTTCAAAATTCAGCTGTTTTTTAGGTTGACTTAAAATGTACGTACAAGCTCACATTTAAATAAATATATTTAAAACCTTTCAAACCTGTTTACTAAATACAGATTTGATTAATTTTAATTCAGCTCCTGCAAGGTCAATTAAACCAGCACACCATGCTACAGAACATGGACAAAAGGCTCTCCCTGGTGCTAGCACAAAGCTTCTACACCAGGAGCAGCCTGAGAGAGCACGGAAGGTCTACAGATTTCTACAGAGGAACCTGACTCATGTTACCCCCCAGGACTTAACAACAGAAAAAGTGAAGAACAAGCCTGCTTTGGACAAATTAAATTTGCTATGGATTTAATACTGAAAATAGGCAATACTTATATTCTTATTTACGTTAATATGTAATAAATTTATGAAGTTAATAAACTCAATGATTTCAAATCTTCAAGACCAAGACAAAAAGGTTGCAAGTCTCTCACGTGATCATCCCAAATACCACTTTTATCAGGGTGTTACACTGACTATTCCACTCTCATTGTATTAATGAATGTGACAGTTTTCACTCAACATTACTCCAATTGCAAGAATAAGAGGACCTCTGGAGGAGAGCAGGTCAAACCCCCTGGATGAGCAGAGACACCCAGAGCCAGGTGCCTTAGCCAGGGCCATGTCCAGACAGTTTCTGAGCATCCCCAGGGATGGATGGTCTCTCTACAACTTGTATCAGTCACTTCCCTGTAACAGCTCATACTAATATCATGGTATCTATATACAGTAGTTACCTATACTCCCAGTAATCCAGCCTTCATGCGAACTTTGTGCAACACTACTTTTTATTAAGTATTTAATTGTTCGTAAAACATGGCTTTACAAACAATTACACATCCTTTCTTCAATATACAGGGTGAATGTCATAACACATACCCTTCCACCTTTTAGACCATCATGTTTTACCATGATCCAACTTCTTCCGATTTATTACGTCTTAATTTAAACAGCTTCTAATCTTTATATATGCTTGTAAATTACAGACAAAACTGGACCTCTGCTTTGGTTTACTACTGTTCCCAAATGAGTGCTAAACCACAAAGGTGAGGGGTTTTTTGTTTGTTTCAGTCATGATTTAAACTATAACCAGGAATTACTTAAGACAACACGTGAAACAGATCTCATCTTTAAAAGTAGTGCACTAGAAAACACCCTGCTCTTCCCGTTTATTTTACTGTAGAAAAAGAAAGACACTTTACTGACTGGAAGGCATTTACTGACTGGAAGAAGAAGAGAAGCTTCCAGGAATAAGCAATATGCATATATAAAATTATTTACTTCAAAATCTAAAAGTTGATACTATTGGGTACTTTTGAGCTTTTGTTTTTTAAAAATATTTTATTATATGAGTTTGACTACCTTTTTCCACTCAACACCTGTTTTTTTAACATATGGAATAAAGAGGAAAGGCCACTGAAGACTTCAAGGACATGGCACAAAACATGGAAGTTATCCCAACTACCAGTCAGGGTGTCAGGGATTTCAAAGTCCATCTGACTTTCTTTCAGCAATTTTTGATTAAGTGAAGCATGGACCTGCAGAGAACAAAAATTCATACCTGGTCCTTGCAATAGCCAGTAACACGTGACTGCAGCTGGAGAGGGTGATCTGTCCATTACTTTCATTGCTAATATCTAGATTTTAATACAGAAGAAAATGTCTATAGAGCAGCACAGAAGATTGTTTCATTTTGCTAGGAAAAAACACTGAAAACCAGACAGAACTCTGAAAACCTTAAAATGCAGAGGACAGAGAAAATTAGATGCAATTACTGAAATAAAGTAAGTCTGATGGCAATTGTCTCTTAACAATAAAAAAAGCAAATGATCTCAAACTACTCTGTGTACATTGCTGGGGAAGAACAAAAAAACCACTAAACCAAAACAAAAATTTCATTACTTCTTTGCAACCCTCAAGCACCACTATTATTTTAACTTGGCCCATATTAAAAAAATACACAATTTAGTTATTATTTTAACTAAATTCTTATTTTAAGTTTGAAGCAATAGAATGAAAAGTCCTTGATGAAACTGACTGGATGGATGGGGTGTTTTTCTGGCTTTCCCAGCAAATTCTAATGTTACTATCAAAATTTCTCTTTTGCTAACAGACCTGTGGCATGATGAAAAAATCGGAATGTCTAATTTACTTTCATAAGCATCATCTTACAACTTTTCTAAGACTCCACAACAATGAAAGTAATGTGTATTTTTAAGAACTTATTCAGGATACAGGTTTTTAAGTCAGTATGCAGCAACAGATGGAGGTAAAGTTTAACACTGTCACCCATGTAACTGTTAAGAGCCCAGCTTGTCTTAAGCTGTATTGTAACTCACCTCCCTCCCCCAAGCTGTCCATTCTCAAAATACATTCTATTCAGGCATGTTATAAAAAAAAAACAAAACAGGTCTGATATTTATAACTAGATGACAAATGCTGTTCAAGGTACCTAGAAGAAAAAGTGTTTCAACAGATCAAAAGCTAAAAGGTTATGCTCTTTTTAATAATAAGCACCACAGAAAGTGGACTTCCAGAGAGAAATCTAAAGGACAAAAGTATGCATTAGTTTTTATTTTTTACAAAAAATAAGGATGTCCCTCTATCAAGATCAGTAATATTTAAAAACATCTTTAAAAACTGTATTTTACATACTACAGTATTTTGCAACATTAATAAATGTTACTTAACAATGCACTTGTCTAAGCACTGACTGAGACTAAATGTTTGAATCTTGAAGGTTTTCCATTTCTACCATCTCAGACCTGCTCTGGGACAGATTTTTTGACTAAAAACCACAGGAAGTACAAACACATGGTGTCATTTCATACATGAATCTGTCCAGGTCCTTGCTGTCTTTCCTGGCAACCCTTTCTAACAGAGACTGAAGAATAAATGTGGTGTCATTTGGTGACCACAGTTCTTCCTCTTAGCATTAAATGAAAAGACAGCCCAGTGCTTTCATTTATTTACTCGTGATGCCAAAAGCAAATGTGGTTTTCAAGTTCTGAGCACCGAGTCTTTGACCTATTCTTAGATATTAATAACATAATTTTATCCACATAGCAATTTTCCCTCCTGCTACAGAGCAATGACAAGCGTATGGCTCAGTTCAAAGCCCCAGCACTTTGGGAACTCATACTGGGAACTTGCATTTTCATGCAGGTGACCAGAGGTTACTGAAAGATAAGTTGGTCAGAAACACACATAAGCAGTGCTATCAAGAAACTACTTCAATGTCTAGGATATCCTACAATATCCACACATAGCCTGCACCTTTGTGAAAACTCTGCATAACTATAAAGCAAGTTGAAATTACTAAGATACCTCTAAAGTGACAGGAGACTTCACTTGTCTATGAAAGCTGAAATACTTTCTAACTCTCCTTATGAATGTACTGACTGCCTTGCAAATATGAAGACATCTATACCAGGATATTTTATTAGTACCTAGATCCTGACTCTACAATCAAATCAGTGAGTGTAAAAGCAGCAGAACCAAATGTTCTCAGGGGAAGTCTTGGCGTAATTACAACGTAATAGCCCAGTGCATTTTCCATGGAAGTTAACTGAACATGCTACACCTTGTATATCACAATCCAGCTTCACAACCACCCAGATCTTCCTTCCAAGGCAACAAAAGGAATGTTAGCTGTTAAATCGGATGCCAACTTCAATATATAAATCAGTCTGTAATCCTAAAAGGAGGCACCGATGTTGCCTAATCCTGACCATAAGCTGAAAAAGTGTCTTGTTATCCACAAACCACAGTAATATCTGCTACAGATTTAGAAACAACATTTTAAAACACAGACCAATTGAAAATGCATTTTGTCTCCATAAGAAGTAAGAAGTTCAAAGTTTTCAGAGAAAATAAATATCCCTGCCATGGAATGCTGAGTGTTTAATGGCCTTTAGGTTACCAGTCAAGACATATTTATGAAATTGGTGCAAGTCTTTTTGTAATTTTTAACATTACTGACAGATAAGGATGTTTTGACTGAACATTCCCACATCTTCTTCCAAACACACTTCTAGAGTTGTCCTTGAAGTATAATGATACAGTACTAAAAATGTGAAAATACAGATGCCTTTTTCAAGACAACTACTACAAAAAAGTCACACCATTTCTAGAACTATAGGCATAAAAGAGTCACGAAAGACAACAGAAATTATTTCATTAGGTAACTGACATCTCATGCAAAAAGACACATTTCTAATGTGTAGAAAACATTATGTTTTTATGAACTTCTGTATCTAGTGCTTAATATTTAAATTATACTGTATCTATAAGTATGGACATCTTATGTTACAAGATGATGCACCAATTCCATTGGAAGGAGTCTAAAAGATGTGGCTACATTCACCAAACAGAAAGGTTGAGCCAAAAAAAAGATAATGATATGTAAGAAGTATGTATGAAGAAGAACCCACAGCTAATACCCAGTATTCTTTACTGGAAAACTTCAATCCATTACATGAATATCATCAAGAAAGGATGCATATAGAGTAGTAAGATTTCGAAGGAAGTACTTGGACCATGCATTCTTCAGGAGGAGAATGAAATTATCTTCTTCTGGCTTAAGGCTAAGGGATTCTCAGCAGCAAGAAACAAGCCTTGGTAGAAGGTTTTTGTTCTATCTGGACCATATGGAACATAAGGATTTCTCTTGACAGCTCACAAAAGCCCTCAGTTTGTGGCAGACTGTGGGTTTTCAGATTTGGAATGTACGATGGATGTGCACTGCCCTCTGCTGTACTCCCCAAATTCTTCCAGTAAAGCCACTGTGCTGTACTTAACACAGACAGGTAAGATGCACTTTATCCCAAATCAAGACACTGAACTGTTACTACTCTCAGCATGCAAGCAGAGCCTGAAATGGAAAGATTTATACCCACCACAACAGATAAATGAGAAACCTCTCAAGACAGATCTTTAAATGACTGTATATTTTCAAACAGACAAGGTAAAATACACTTGCTTTAGTTGTTCCCCCATGAGCTTAGAGCAAGACCTTTTAATCAAGATCAACTGTAAATTTTCTACTCTTTCAGACTTATCATGGTTAAAAGCAGTATGTGCTTCAGCCTTACCTGTAACTAACAAGCCTTCCACGTGGATGGGTCTCTTTTTCCAAATAACATTTTTATTTAAACGTTTCTCATTCAATAAACGTTTCACTTCATAATAAACACTTAACCACAACTCTTAATTCTCCACCACTATGTAATGAAGGTATTCAAGCAATCAGAACTCCTAGGGAAGCTGTAGTTCAAAAGTAAGCAAGCAAGTAAAAATAAGCCAAACAACAATTCAAAAATACGTCCCCCTATAAGAAATATTATTTGTCAAAACTTTGTGAAGCACATGCAGCTACACATGAACTCATTTTCAATGAAAACAACTGAAATTCCCTCTATCTCCCAGCAGTGATTGTAATAGTTGAAGTAGTTTCATTTTCAAATCCTTCATTTCCTCTAGTTAAGAAATCATCTTCTTATTACACACTGGAGCAAATATTACCTTAAATGAGACAATACAACTTACATTTTAAAATATAATCTAGTCTGCAATACTCAGTGGGTTATATTCACAAGGAAAACGCAGAGAAAAGTACCAACACATTAGAAATTAAACAACTGTTGCTATAAAATTATACTGCTAAAAAGAATTACCTGTTTTTGTTAGCAACAGATTATCCAGATGTCTATCTCCAACACCAAGGATGTAAGTAATCACACAATAACCAGCTGTAAAAAGTAAATTGTAAACATCAGTATGAGTACCTTTCCTGGAGAGAAACAAGTTCCACACAATTAACAACAGCGTATTACATTATTTTAGCTCTAGTTCACTAACAATAAATATACCACAGAGACTTGGGCAGGAGTGGTGCTGGTGAGGAATAATCAATGCCAGCACTATGAAGAACGTTTGAAGTACTAAAACTCTAGAACTTATTCAGTACTGTCAGGATTTTAATTTCTTATGATACAATTACATGTCTAACCCTTAAAGACTTAATTAGTTCAGTACTGGGAAAAACATTCTTCAAAAGGAGGTGAAGTATTTTGAACTAAGTGAATACACATGTTTTGAACTGAAGCTATTTTAAGGCCACTGTAAACAAATATAAGGCATGGATATGAGCCTGGACATCCATGTCAGATCAGCAGTGGTAAAAAGCAAACAGTTTTAATTGTTGCTTTTATCCACTAACCAGAACAATTTGAAGCAGTTCTAAAGACTGCACCATCAGAAAGAGAAGGGAAAAGGAGAAGGTACTGTGGAGTCACACCGGAATGCTCTTTTTTTTTAAACTTTTGTTAAAATGGAGGTTTTTTAAATTTTATGGATAGCAAATGAGGTATTTTAACACGGTCATCAGTTTACTGAACAAAAAATACACTACCATTTTTTCTTCTCAACAAATGTAACCATTTGTATGAGAAGAGAGAACCCCAAAATGCCTAATGTTTTCAAAACCAATTAGAATTTTGATAAAGATGATTTATCATTACATAAATGCTTTATGTGTCCCTGCACTATGAAGACCCCAGCTCGCAATACAGAGAGGGCAGAGATAAGATTGCTGCTGGAAAGCAAAGAGTATTTATCTCATACTCTCCTTTAAGACCCGCCAACAGCGGACTTGTGTCTGACGTGCCAGGCTTAAAATTATTCCTTTCCCTGCATTTCTGACAGCGAGTACATGCACAGTGCCCTGTTTGCAGCCGCCTAAACTGAAATAACTTAATATCTCATCCACCATGCCCTTCAGACTTCACCTAAGAAGTTGCCAGCTGTTAGACTAACTCACCACAGCTCTTAACATACGTGTCCATCACCTCTGCGCTGATTCCATAAGGGCCAGTCTCACTAGGGGCATGTTTTCTGAAGAAGTTCTGGAGAGAATGCCATGAAGATATTTAGTTATTCCACATAATATGAAACTGGGTCTTCAGGGAAAAAAAAAAAATTTAAATCAAGACCACACATGGCCATTATTACAACTTGTTGAACTAACAACCACCTCAAAAACACCTCCTAAGATCTAGTTTAATATCACTTTATTTATATCCTGTCTCAATCATCATATTCTTAGCACAGAAACTGAAAAGCAGTTTCCTCTATTAAATGTTACAGAAGATTAACAATGCACTCAAAAGTTACTGATCAGTAACAATGAGTGACAATACTTCCAAGGCAAACTGTTTAGGTCATACCAACAGTCCTGCTTTAGAACTACACCAGGGGAGAATGCTCTTACATAGTTTAGCATCCTTATATGTCTCCCTACTCCTCAATAAAACCAACTGCTGCTATTAAGTTTAAAAAGAAAATAAGCCTAAGTCATGAAATGGAAAATCTGAATTTCCTGTGAAATGTGGACAGGGCCAAACAATTCTCTTAACCTTCTTGAGTAAGAGAAAATTCAGCTATATCTAAGCCTAAGCAAAGTTTCTTCCAGTAAGCACAATCTAAGGAAACACTGTAAGAAGAGTGTAGTAGTTCCCTGGACAGTAAGTAAGTTACTAAAACCATAATGAAAAACAAAGACTCTTACGTAAATGAGCTTCTAAAACATGAACTGCAATTTTAAGGTTGTTGATAGAAGGTAAGTAACACTGAAACACCAAAACACCTTTTCTCTCCTGGAGATCTGCATTTCACCAGGCAGCACTGGTTTTCTGGCTTTACATCTTTTCAGTAGTTAACACAGTAGTTATACAGAGTGCTCATATTTACTAGAACTGCTGTGAAATCCAAAATGAGCATTTCCAAAAAGAGTAAACTAAACTTCCACAATTCCTGAAAGTGTTCAACTGCTTTTCATTTCCTTGGCCTATGATGCCCAGCTACATGTTTCAGCACAGGAAATCTCATCCTTTTGGTGCACTGTCTATTTAGATTAAAAATTCTTCACAGGAATAATTGCTCCTTATGTCTGCATAGCAACTGAAACAATAGGGCACCTATTTCCAGTCACATGATGTTGCAAGGAATTGAAAATTAACAGTTTCATAGGCATTTCTGAACATAGTATTTTATAAAAACATGTAATGGAATGATTCATGAATACCACACCTCCAAGATTACAAAGGATTGTCAAGAAAGCACTTTATAGTCTGTAAAATTATTGACTGTGCAGATGAAATGGAATCTATGGAATGGAATGGAAAGCTAAAAAAACTCCAACTTATGTAACTTGATGCTGGTAAAAGTATATTTTATATGTGATAAATACTTGGTAAGCTTATAGCAAATGATAATGAAAAATGATAAGTAATTCAGATCTTCATATTTTTAACATAGGTAGTTTATAGGAGCTGAGAGATAGTTTGCTTCACAGTTACTGAACTACAAAAAAAATGCAAGCTTCCGTATTGTCTACAGAACAGGAAAAAAGCACCATGAAAAATCAAATCCAAATAAATATGCTCTATTTTCATTAAAAAATCTATTAGCTGCTCACCTCATACAGCAATTTGGTATGTTTTTATCCAGCTATATTTATCTCAAACAGCTGAGCTCTGCTATCTAGCTTGTGTGCTGGGATTGAAACCAGTATGAGTTTTGTGTGCTGCTATTCAGTTGTGTGTCTCCACTCAAATCCATGAGAATTAAGAAAATCTGCTAACAAAACCAAGTTACAGTACCTATACATCCACTATTGAGGGGAAACAGGCTTCAGAAATTGTATGAATGAATTATTTAGTTGTTTCATTGAAAAAAGAAAAGAACTAATCAAAGCATATTTTGACAAGGTCAAATAAATGAAATACAAACATGCAGCAAAAAGTGTCAGGTATCTGCCATCTGTCATTACAGCAAAGCTGAGATTTCAATATCATAACTAAACTCTACTCTAATTTATTTAAATAGTGTTACTTTTAGAACACAGGATACTCAAGTGGTCATTTATGTATACCTTTTCAAACAAACCCCAAATGTTCCCAGCTGTAATTTGTCTTCTAACAGATCAAATAATCAGCTGAGAGACTAAGAATTTTGCATAAGATCTACGCCTTCAGCTTACACTGTTTGATCAGAAGACAATCTACAACTCCCCCATCACGTACCTGTATAGTTTCCTCAGTAGCAAGAACTTCTGCAACTGGTACTGATGGAATAAACTGCATGAAGCCTATGACAGAAAACAACCAAAAGAGAAAATCTCCAATGCACAGAACTTTCAAACTACTCTCTAATACATGTTTATGAATGGACAGAACTAATACACAGTAATTCCACTGGTTCTAATAGGAAAAAAAACACTTTTTTGATCCCATTTTTCAATTTCCTGCCTTCAATACTTTTAAAACAACTTGTCATTAACACCAAATTAACTTGCAAAAGGTGTGTTTTCTCAAGTTTTCAAGATGAGAGAAAGTATGTTGATGGCTTTCTAAATATTTATCCAGAATCTATTTAAAGGCAGCCAAGTTTGATTTTTTTTTCTCCTCCATTTCATGAAAAGATCTCTAAATAAAAATGTTAGGTTATTTATTTATGATCACACTGAAAGCCAGCAGCAAAGATTGGTAACTGCTGATTGTCATTTACTCCTAAATCAAGACAAGGCTCCTTTTATAGAGATATTTGAGTCACCTATGGAACACTGTGGTGACTCAGATTGTTTACTTCCATGGCTTAAACTCTAACAAGACTTTCTTACACACTAAGAACACAGGGAGGAGATTCTTCTCCATACTGTATTTTTAGGAAATAAGTGTATTCATACCATGTTTTGTACTAGTTGCCAGCA
The DNA here is from genome assembly GCF_028769735.1 of Zonotrichia leucophrys gambelii. NCBI lineage: Eukaryota > Metazoa > Chordata > Aves > Passeriformes > Passerellidae > Zonotrichia > Zonotrichia leucophrys. The sequence continues at coordinate 4,581,159 of NC_088200.1, forward strand.
CTTTATAGGGTGTCAGCTTCAAATCCAGATTCTCTTTTCTTAACAGCTGGAAAAAAACAATATACAAAAGCAAAGATGAATGCAACAGAAAGTCAGATTTTATTACTAAAAGGATGTGTACTGGACATTGATCTCCACTGAAACTGATAATGAGTGAGAGCCTGTTTGGCAATTATGTATGTTTTTTTCTTAATCTACACAGGGTAATTGCACATCTATATAGAAAAGAAAAAAAGGCCACCTAGAGATCTGAGAACTCTAGAATTATCAGCAATATAAGCTGCATTAACAGTATTAAACAGTCTTGCTTTTGACAAGGAAAATCAAGAAACAGAAAGAGGATATCGATTAATAATTTTCACCTTATCCATGAGTGAAATAATCTGAAGAATAAGTTGATCTTGACGTAAATCATCACCATGCTTAAAAATCACAGGATATTTGCCTCCATCTTCTATCTTGAAGAATAACTGAGCAGGCATTAAGGCACTCTGCAAAAGGAAATATACTAATAAGCTGGTTCACAGCAGTGTTCATATTGACACATTGATACAATGGAGCTCAGAAATAAAATCTTTGCATTGTATTTGCATTGTCTCAATAGTTTAGAGTGTACCACTTACAATTACCAAAAGTGCAACTGTATTTTAATAAGAAAAATACCTTAATGCTTTCCTTCCTTTTTAATCAAGGATACATTCTCCCTCCCTGCACCCCACAGCAGCAGAAGAGGAAAGGACAGAAGTATTCAGTTTTTTTCCATGTGCATGTAATTCCAATCAACAAGGAAGCACTATGCAAAAGGTCACATCAAAACAAATTTTAAGTGATCAGATCAAAAAGCAGCACAATTATAGGATAAGCAAGAAAGAATTCCTAGGGGCAAGTCATCTTAAACAATTAATTGCTTCCTTAATCTATTTAGCAAAAGCAAAAGTGCCTTTTTACATTATTGTTTGAGAAAACCCATTTAATTGTTTGCAATTTTTCCACATAAAATGGGTCAAAGAGGATCAATTATGTACATGAATGTTACAATCTATTGCAACTGACCAAGTCACTTCCCTCCACAGCAAACCAAAAATAATTGAGGTATAGAGTTTAATCTTGAGCAGTAAGATTATATTTTTAAATTAATACCACAAAATTATTAAGTTCCACAAGTAAAGGCAAAATTATTCTTTATGTAGTCCTACAAAAGTTATGTGATGTCCAAGGGCACCAAAAATCAGTAACTCCTTCCTTTCTAATTCCATTAGGTTTTTTTATCCCATAGCCCGGGATGAGATATTAAATGGAAAAATGTCAACTGTCAGAATTAGGAGAAGAAAAAAAACCTCTGATTTTGAAACAAGTTACATCTCACATTTTTGGTCCTACTTTTTTTGCACAGCTACAGAGGATCAATATGTAAAAGATTGCCTTGAGTTTGTCCTGAAGAATTTCAGTTATTATCACTGATAGGAAACATTTGGGTGCTGTTCCAGCAATCTGTTTTCCCACATTCTTTCCCTAACTCTTAAATCATACTCACACAAAATGATGATTTGCAAAAGTTTGCTTTCCTAACAAAATCTTTTCAATGTTGCTTCCAACCAAAGGTGCAAGAGCATGCAACTGCAGAAGCCTCAGCTCCAAAGGAATTAACTTGATATAGAGAGAAGCAAGCTAGAACGGGTAGAAAACTATGCACAAAGTATCTGATTTTAAGCAAACTTAAATGACAACACAGTCAACAAGGACTCTGATGAAACTACTGTGTATAATAAATCTAGAACCTATCCGAGATGAGAGATTTAACACTGGCTGTCATAGCAGCCTATATGAATTCTTTAACTGGCAAACAAAGGCCTCCGGGACATAGGCCTGACTTTTAAAGAAAATTTTGGTCATCCTAAAATTAGACTGCAGTCATGTATAGGAGTTGAACAAAAATTTAAAAAATGGTGCAACCCCACTGAGCACAGGTAACAACTTACACTGCAAGAATTAACTTACATTTCAAGCAGTAAAATAAACAAAATAACCCCAGCCCTTTCTACATTACATTTGCTGTTTTATGGCCACACGCAGAAGCTACAGTTTGGTTTAAGGAATTACCAAACACAGGGATATAGGATTTACTGCAACTACATGAAATGGACCACCACAGTGCTTTCCACTCTCTATGAACTTAAACTTTATTAAGCAATGGGACAGACCCACAGATTAAATGAGACACAGCACACCTGCTTTTATTTACATGATTTTGATCTATACGGAGTTGTTTAACCACTTAAAGAGCACGCTATAATTGCATTTTGCCTTGACTGTGTCTGTCCCTTTACATGTTTCAACTGATGTTTCTAAGTTCAGGATTCACAAGACTTGTTTGTATTTCAGCTACTCAGAAGCTCTCACTTACCTTGAAGAGTGTGGCTTTTTCAGGGATTATTCCTTTAATTTTCACCTGAGGCTCCAGAGGAAGTGGAATAAGTTCCATGTCTGCTAAATTCATCTTTTCATTATCAGCTAACAATGCCTGAAGCCTCTCATTCTAAAAGAATGAAAATTTGTTTAAGAAAAAAAACCACAAAACATAAACCACACACTAGGTATATATGAAGTCCACAAATGAAGGATGCATTACTAACGAATATTCAATTTCTTCAATTCTTTATCTGTACAAAGAATCAAGGTCTTACTCATATAATCCAGGAGAATAAAACTTTCTATCTGCAGTAATTTGAATAACAAAGGAGATAGTCCATTTAGTGTTAGCCCCTGCAACAAGCAATTTTCTAAGTTCCAGATGTGACAGTCTTAAAACAACTTACTTCTAAACTGCCTGCACAAAGCACAGGATTATTTGTTTTTCATACCAAAAATTAAATGTTAGTTGTATTTCAGAAACTGATTAAAATCCAACTCAAAAACTTTATATCCCTCAATTCCACCAAGGAATTTCCTACTACCAAGGAACCAAATGGCCAATAGCTTTCACTGATCTCACTTCCAGGCTTACTTGACATTCCTCCATCTGTAGTTATCAGAAACACAAAACTGCTCAACTTTTGAGTATTTTACACTTGGTGTCCTACATAGTAAAGGTCGAACACATTAAAATCTCTAGTCTTTTCCCTTGCTGAATATGAAAGACACAAACAGATACTAAGGAGGACCACAACTGTTAGGAGTAGTTCTAGTGCTTAATTGCTGCTAGCTAGATTGAAACCCAAAAGTAAAAGCCGTGTATTTCTTAGTTTTACAGCGATCTCTTAAAAGAATATACAACTGAACACTACCAATGTACAAGCAGGAAAGAGAATCCTAGAAATTGCAAAATTCTCCTCTTTTTTTAGCCTTTGTTATTGATACACAGAACAAATTGCCTCACTTTTTGTTAATAAGAGCTTTATTTTTCTGCATAAATATACCCCATACATTTAAAGAAACCATCACACTGAAAAATTCATGTTTAAAAATACTGATGTGTGTCAAAGGAAAACATTATACACAAACAGAAATCTCTCTGCATTTCCACTTTCTTTCTCAGACCCACTTGCCAGGTGCACTTAAAACACTTTAGCTAAGAAGGACAAAGCTTCCTGAAACATATAACAGAAAGCCTTTTCCTCAAGACCCAACAGAAAGCAGAGTTCTGATAAACACATACATTACAGAAGAACAGTTTTGTTGCTTTTGGACAAATGAAACCTTGCTAGTAACTGATTTTCACTATCTGTCCTGCCATATCACTCACATGACAATAACCTGATACTCTCCCACATCCCCACAAAATGTTCAGTTATATCATCAACTGTTTAACAATTCTCACATATTTCTTTGGCCAAAGCACCCCATGAGTGCTTATAAGGGCCTCTTCTGTTTTCTATCTACAAACTTCAAACACACTTTGGAGCTTTGAACTATCAGAACCTTTCTCAAGTTTGTTCACAGTTAACCAAAATTATTGCAGAAGAATGAACATCTGTTACAGATCTCAGTGCTAAGGAACTTTAATGAAAGGCTAACATTCCTACCCATTGTCAAATTTAGGCCACAGACAGGCTTTCCAATCCTTTAGTTACCTTTTTCTTACGATTCCCACTTTCACGCTGCACTGCCTTCATTACATGAACCAGCCGATCTACAAATGTCTGCTGGGCTGCCAGAAGCGAGCGCATAACTCTGACAGACTTATCACCCTAAGAGAATGAAAAGTAACAGAATTAATTCCTCATTCTGTAATTATTTTATCTAGAAATCATTCCTTTATTCTTAGACCTTTGGGCTTTTAAGAGGTTAAGTGAATAAAGATCAATTTCCCGTCAACTCAAAAGGTATTTTCTGTAAAACACAATCACAGTCACTGTAGCTGGCAATCAATTATCTGACCTAACAGTGCACTTCAATTTGCTTCAACAATTTCAGTGGTGAACAGCCATGTGTGACAAACCAATTCACACAGCCAAAGTAAGTTAGTATGGGTAACTGCAAAATATTCTTATGAAGCACAAGAATCAGATTCAAGTAACCCCCTAAAACTGGAAATAATATAAAGGTGAGATACATGGAAATATGTAAAGACTGCAGACTTGCTATACAGTAAGACTTCCAATTCACAAATTTTTTTCGGCTGTTTTAGGTTTTTTTTTTTTCCCTGCTGCTCCAGCACCCTCTGCTGCCGACACACAGAACAGCAAGGGCTATTTCCGAGTTACACATGCGTCTCTCCACTTGTGCTTCAAGGACAGGAGTTTACAATAAATAACTAAATAAACAGTAAATAAATAACAGTGGTTACACAAGGCTTTTAAAGTGTTTTAGACCCAGTGTAAGGCAGGGTATTTTAGAATCAGTATGTTACTAACAGGAGCAAGCAACAAAAGAGAAGAAAGAGTTCTCAATATTTGCTCTTTTCATTTTTGGCAGTTTCTTCAGCTTACAAATTCAAAATTTGAGCAGGAGTGGAAGCTTTTATAAAATTTCAATGCATGTGACACACATACACAAAAAACCCCTACACATCCTCTTAGACACCTGAACCTTTTTAAGGAAGAACTATCCCAAATCATTACAGACTTCCTGATACAGAGCCATTACCTTCAGCAAAGCCTGACTGAATCTTCTCATCACGTTTAAGTACATTTCGTGAGTCTTTGGGTCCCTCTGCTGCGTATCTTGGTCTTCACACTCCACTATTACATACCTGCAGCATAAAAATAACCGGATTTACACCTTCCTCTTGGAGCTACACAATTTGAGTGAAACACAGTAACCCTGTATTACAGACCTGGAACTAAAAACGAAGATCATCTTTAGCTCAACCAACAGTTGAACTCTTAAAATTGCATAGTCCCCAATTCCATTTTGATCAGGAGAGTCTATCAAAGTGTCTGTGGTTTTTCACTTACAGTGAAGTGTCATGATTCAAAGAGGACACACCTGAAGTCCAAATCACATGAACTCTCCAGGCAAGAAGTACAACTGAGCATGTTTTCCACTGTGAACCATAATTCTACCTGCTACATAATTTAGTGGCTGCAAACTTGTTATTCAAGAGCACCTACAACAAGGAGAATCTCACTCTACCTGCTCCCTGTTTTACCATTAGAAATGGTACAAGGAAAAGTATTCGTCCTAAAGCAGCTGCGCAGAGTGTGCATGTCAGAGTTTCCATTTTTAAATTATTAACTGGATACAAAACTTAATAGTACAATCTGGAACACCTACACTGAAAATTTATTTTCCTGTTAAGCAGTCATTTGGAGTGCTTTTATCTAAATTTCTACTTGCAGCACTGACAAGCAAAGAGTAGCTATTAACTGAAAGCTATGTACATATCTGCTTTCTGTTGGTCAATGTATCTCCTAGTGCTACCCAGCAAAAACATTCAATAAAAATATAACGAAGTAAAAGCATAATAAATAGTATTAAAAAAAAAAGAAATTAGCATCTCAGTAAATTTTCAAACACTGCATTTGGATTCAAAAGTGACTACTTCAAGACAGTCTCTTGGACATTACACATCAGCAAGAATTACACCTTCCTTATGTACTTGTACAGAATCTCTTCATGACAGAATAATTGTGAGACAAGACTAGAGGTCTGTCATTTGCAGCTGACCAAATTTGAGTAGTCTTATTTATAAATACACAGCATATTACATCCACTAGAATAAGGCATATGTAACTTATTCCAGGCGTACAACCCCAATGAAATCTGTAACTAAAGATTCTTCCTAGGGCCTTGCTAATGCATGTTATAGACTGTTCTCGCACAAATGTGTTTATAAAATAAGTCCGAAGTCTGCACATAAACTTGAAGGAAAAGGAGAAGTAATGAATTGAAACGTGCCATTTTCATCTTCATTTGTTAAAAAGCACTGGACAGTTTCTCAAAGTTATTCTGAAGCAAGGAGTAAGAGTAATGCTTCATACTTGGGTAGGTGTCTCGTACGTCCAAAGAGGAGACAGAAAAAGCAGTAGCACTGACTTCTGAGCCACTGTTAAAGGACAGGATAGCTTTACAATGACAAGTGACTGTGCAGAAGGTTCCATTTTCAAGGGTTATTGTACTTTTTCCATTGATTATTTTAGTTGCATGCTGTGTCTGGATAGTTGAAACATACAATTGATCAGCAGGCATGAGGATTTATGGCTACGTCACCTCATACAGTGGCTGCAACATTTGTATTTTGTCACTGAGAAATTGAGATGTCTGGAAAGAAAACAAAGAATAAATTGACTAGGGTTTTTGGTCTGGTGGACTTTTCTTATTCGTTTTGTTGAATTTATTTTTTTTAAGTCATAAGTCAAAAAACTCCACAGAGTTACGGACATTTAAACTTTCTGTAGATGGAGTGTCTGAGATGTTGCTGAAATGTAAGAGAACAGTTTCTATCAAGGTGATAGAAGAAAGTTAAGATAACAACATCTTAATTAAGAATATTTGACTAGATCAAGTGCTTGGTTTCTTCTCCCACCAATTCAGACTACAACTATTTTAATAAGTTATATTTAATAGTAATTTTTAATGAAGCTGAACATTACCTTTGGCCACCACAACAGAAGTAATTATTGCTTGCAAATGTACATAAGTAATTCAGTTAAGTATCTTAAAATTCAACCTAATAAGAATAATTACACAATAAAACTTAGAAAGCTATAAATGGACTCTCTCAGCATAGTTTACAGGTTTCTTGCAAAAATTTTATAAAAACTGTTGATTATATTTTACATCACATATCACATTTAGTTCCCAATTCAAAACTTATCTGTGGTTAATGCTCTTAGCACACTAAAATATGATCATATGATTAGTACTTTTGGTTATTTGATGCAGCTACAAAGGTTACAAATGAGAATCATATGACTTGGGTTTAGAAACATAAAAGGCACCTAAGGTCTTCCTTTTAAAATACATAAGTACATGCAAGTAAATAGCTGTGAGTGTTGTGCATATGCAGATGTTTGTACAATAATACGCACACAGACTCACACTTTCACACAGTACAGCTCTATCATCTCAGCTTGCTTCAAATGAGAAAATTCCCACATGCACATACTTGCTCAGAAGGCTTGCAGATTACTACTTCAGACATCTAATTTTACTCCTAATGCACTGAGCTGAGACAAGATCCTGAACTAAGCAATCCTACCTCTCTAGAGTATAGATGAACTAATATTTACAACCAAATTTCCCCCTTAAGATTGCACATATCTGCAATGACTTTTTGTTTGTGCGCATAACCATAAATGGAATAAAACTAAAATTAGGTTACAATTAAAAAAAACTCCTTTATGAATCTTCTTAACATACACCTTTGATTAATATTTAAGTGCATAAGTTCAGTATTCTAGCCAACACTGTCAAAGATTATACGCACAAACAGCAAAGCTGAGCAAAGGTGAACTTAATCTCCCCCCAAAACCATAAATAACTTGAATGACAACTTTTAACACTGGCTGCTTTTTGTGACATTGTATGTAATGTTCTAGACATTACCTTCCTTAGTCTAACAGTAAAGCGTATTTCTACATTTCATTAGCCTCCATTTATAAATTACTATGTTTAAATGCCTATTGTTTTAAATCTACTACTTTACTCGGAGAAAAACTGAGATTCTGAAGCTCTCAAGACAGGTCATCTTTTCATGAGCATCCTTCTGGGCATTATAGCTTTGATTTCAATAACATCTTGATACATTATAAATATACAGTTTCTAACATACCAGTACAAGTAGTTTGCCAACGTGGAATTTTTGCATGCCCGTGATATCAAGAAAGTGCAAAGGTCTTGCTGGAAGGGATTTAAGAGCAAAAAAAAATTTAGGTTACAAAGAAATCTAAGCATCTGAGAGAGAGACAAAGTTAAGGAAAAACACCAAGTAAATGTAAGAGTTGTGAGAGATATATTTCCTTCTAAAATCTGAATCCAATCCTACCTAATATTTAAATCACAATAATTTACATATTCCTTTAAATTTACATATTTCTTTAAATCCAGCAACACTACTAAAAGTAGAAGGTCTGCTACTCCAGTAATGTAGTTACAAATATATAAAAAGCACTTTATGTTCTCCAAAAAGAAAACTTCAATGTAATTTCTACTTATAATATGTTACTCTTTTCTTCTATGCAATTGCATCTTGCTGTAAATGCCATAACATTCAACTCACAAAGAGATTTCCCACTCGGTTTTGTATCCAGAGCATCTAACAATCTTGAAGATATTCTAGATTTCAAGAAAACAAATTTGTATAGGATACACAATATTTACCTGCTTCCTTCAGGTTCAATAGTCCAGATAGCAAGAAATCTGTGTATCTTTACTGATATGCTCAATTTGAGGTTTATTTTCTATGCAGTATTGAGACTCAAATAGGACAATTTGCAACAGGGAATGGATCATTAGTTCAAAGACCAATTAATCCGCATATCAGACTAAAATCAGATTCCTTCAAAATGTCTTTACCTTCTATCTTTCCCTTTCAGTCCCATTCCTATTATTTGTCTACCTTTGGCATAAACTGAATATAGTCCTTGGCAGAAGTAAACCAAGACAGTGTCTCACTCAGGTTCAAAAAAGATGACATGTCAAAGAATACGAAAGAAGAGACTGCAGAGACTGAAATATCTGGATAACTGTTTTCTATTACAAGACTGTTTTAGAACACCCTGAACACATGCAGTTTTCAGTGTCTAATCAGTATGTGATAGCCTTTGCTATCACATAATAATTTTCTCCTTTACAGAAGAATACTTTGATTTCGAATTCCAGGCCCCCAGCTTTGCATACTGTGATCATGGACATAAAGAGACACTCTGTAATGAAATTCAGTTAAGCCATTGCTATTTTCTTAGCATTTACTTTAAATCTATATTCTTTGGGCACTTTAAATATTCAGTGAGATTTACCCAAAGGATTCAAATATTTGAACACAAAAGCAAGAAACAGTACCAGGTCACTAGAAACGTACAATAAATAGAAAGTAAATCATGTGACTTACATCAAGGTTTTCATTTTCTGCAAGCTCTTTCGTCTTAGAAGTAAGAGGTGGAGAGGAAACAGGTGGAATAGGACTCATAATCTGGGAACTACACAAAGGAAAGCACGTAACTGGTAGGATTCAAGGCTCTTGCTTAGGGGCCAGGGAGCATCCATGGAAATCACAATGAATTTCACTTCCACAGCATAATAAATTCAGAAAACTGGAAGAGTTTCTTCGCTACCTTTCTTTGAAGGTAGCATCCCAACCTTGTTTCAGAACAAACTGCATGAACAGCAACTTTGACAGCTGCAGTTCCTGAAAACAGCAAAAATCTGTGCCTGGAGAGCTATACAGTTTATGCCTGTGAAGGACATTCACTCAAACAAACTTCACATTTTATTAAATCTTCCATTCAAAATAAGCAGACATAGATATGAATTCAACAAGTCTGCATTTTCAGGAGCTTTCTCAAATGTTCTAGGATGAAACTGCTGATGCACAACACCTGCAAGCACTAGTCTTTGGAATGAAACTACACAGAGCAGACAAATGCTTATTTGTAAGGCAAAGTTTTCAGATGGTAAATTTACCTGAAAAGAAGTAATTAAAGAGCTCTCCTAAGATCTAAGAATCATTTGAGCCTCAAAATACACCACCCTTCCCACAACACCTACTTTTACGGCTTTGCAGAATGATCAAAAAATACACCCTTGTGTTACAAGTCATTAGAAGCTTATGACTGAAAACTCTGAAAGTCTGTAACAAATATTCACAGAAGACTTTGGTTACCAAGTTCATTTGCACTTTGCTTAACACTTTATTAGCTACCTCAGTCTTTCTTTTGGATTCCTGTAAGACTTGTTTCCACAAGTCTACACCTTCTTTTGCAGAAGCAGAATGCAATTTCTTTTCACTTCAAATTGACTGGACTTTTAGATCCACATTCTGTGAGGAAAGCAGGGAGTGGAACCTCATATAACTTCAGTGAAGACATCTTAACTTTTGCAAATACAGAAGGAAGCAAGAGCAGTGATTTTCCTGCTCTACAGAAGTTTTCTTCCTTTTGTGTACTAACAGCAAAGGCCACAACTTTAACATTGTTTGCTCTGTAAACTATGTATAATCAGGAAGCACATTTCATTAATGATCCAGATTTGCTAGGTTTGATTTTATTATTGGGGGTTTTTTTTAATGTTCAGATTACAAAATAACATTATGAATATGCAAAGCTCCCCTAAAAAGAAGAAACAATTTAATGTCTTAGAATATTACATGTTTCTGCCTTTCTGCTGGAAGTCTAAGCTTCTTACCTGTCAATTTCTGAAGCATTAGATCCAGATGTTGTCATAGCTTCTGACATGGAACCTTGACTGTCCCTCTTGCTAGGCTCCAGGCCATTCTTTATGTCATCAAAGTTTTCATATTTCAATGCTTGGACTAACTGTAGCAGGTACATCAGCAAATCCTTAGGGGGAAAAAAAAATCCAAGTGAAAGAAGGGTGTCAGTCAAAGAAAACTAGAACTCCTTCTGTTTACAAAATTGTAATTTACAGATAAACTTAGTCAAGATTTAGTGACCTCTAATAACACAGAAGTGGAAGTCTCCCTAAACAAGCAATGTACCATAGCAACACTGGTGCTGGATGCAGTTTGACTCCCAAAAGATAGTGCATTATCATTCTACTATTCTTTGCTACTCAAAGACAGTAAGTACTAATTTAGTGAATATTCAGGTGCAATTGCTATGTTAAAATTCTCTTTCGTTAAGCTGCCCTAATTGCTTCCAGTATTCACAGAATAAAGCTTCCAATTTGTGTCTCAAAAGAAGAAAACTGAAAATTCAAACATAAATTGTACTATGGTATCAAGAATGGAAATTCTCTCTTCTCTTATGGACTATTTTTTTCATCCTTTGTGTAGCTGGGGATCTAAGAGGAAAAAACCACATATCTAATCTGTTTTAGATTAAAGAACAGGTTTTTAACCACTTACTGTCTAAAATCAGCTCATTGCCTTTACTGTTCAACTTCTTCTGTTTACTTACCTTCCAATACTTTGTAAAAGGTACATTTTTAATGTCACAGCAGTATGACCTAGGCTATTGAAGTAGGCTTGAAAAAATACAATTTATTAATGCTCCCTATTTTAAATTCCATTGATTTCCAAAGAATCAAGAGTTATGGTAATACATTCAAACCTGGGTTTGCTTTTTTTTTAACTGTCAAAATAAAATATATAAATCATTGACATTTAACATATTAGATTCTATTAAGTGGGCTCTATTTATAATCACAGCTCATCACATTCTAATCAGTACACAATTAGAAATCATTTCCACAGATAATCTATTCATTTTCTTAAGCAAAAGAGTATGATGATATACTGAATTCACCAGATGGATCTGCTGAAAATCCTTCCATTTACTATTTAAGTTCAGAGCACTTCCGCAGGTTAAGACTCCAAATTTATCACTTGTTTTTTGGTGAGAGCTGTTTTACCTTGTTTAACAAAACCAGCTACTATTGGCAGTTCATGCTAAGACAACTACTAATGTGTGACACTTAATTATGTAACAACTGCTCCCCAAAAACCTTACAATAAATAGCAACACAGAGAATCATCTTTTGTTTTCCTTTACCAATATTCAGGAAAATGTCTTGAAAAATAGCAAACATTCCAAGGACTCAATGAGATCAAAAATCCTGGGACCAGCTGACTTTTCCATGTACCAACAGAGCAGTGAATACCTCATCATCAGCCTGCTGAAGCCTGGCGACAGCGTAGCGCCGCACCGTTGGGTTGCTGAAGTGAGAAGACAGAAGCTCCAGAGAGTCTTCCACATCCATGGGCTTCCACTTGCCCAGCAGCTCCAGGGCTTGCTTTGCCTCTTGTGGTAGATCCCAGTTGACACACTTCAGGAACTTTGTCAAGGCCTAAACAGGAGAGTGGACAATTCATCAGTAGAAAGCTAGCCAAAGGAAATTATTTCAGAAACTAATGTCTCACGCAAAGGTAGAAATAGATTCAGATTATACTTACGTAAGCATGGACTTGGAAAAGCTTACTGACAAGGGACAAAGTCCCTTCCAGCCCAAACCATGTAACAACTCAACTTACCTTCTCCTGATGAGTAAGGTAATATCTGAACTTCCACACCAAATCCTGTTCCTCATACGTTAGTTGCTTTGTTGGTGGATAACTCACTATGATCTATTTGATACAGTCAGAAAGCAAGTTTAAAAACAGGCAAAATCAATAAGTTAAGAAAGTATACTGTGAGAAAGCACAACACTGACAACACAAGAATAGCTAGGGAAAAAAAAGAAAAACTTTCCAACAACACAAAGCTATGGTATCATGGTGATGCTTCTTCAGTTACATGGTTGATTGAACTGACAGTGCAGGCAAACACAGTTGCTTTATGTGTACCACTCACACCTACATGACATGCACAAAATACACATTCTTAACCCCCCTAAATGGTTAAAAAAAAAAAAAAGAACAAGCACCTTATGTTCCTTTCTGAGTTGGACTCTTCTATCTAAGCACTCTGAAACATTTAACTCATGATTTTCTATAAACTGAAATTAACTGTACTTTCCTTAAACTGTCACCATATATTATTACCAACCTACCTAATAAAACTGAACTTAGCCATCATATGACTGACTTACATTAAGCTGGTCTCGTGTAGTTGCATTAGGCTTCAGGTCATGATCAGAAGGTCCACTTCTTAAACTTCGAGCAAGTTTGTGATGTTTGCTTTCTACTAAGTTCTCCTAAACGCAGAGGGTAAGTCAATATTTATAAATACTAAATTTCAGAGAATATTACTATTGAAGCAAAACCATCTAGAGAAGACTCACCAGCCTCTTGAAAAATATATGAAAATGAAAATTCAAACCTGAAAGTACAGCATCTTCTGGCATTTTTTATTTGTTTATTTTACAAAAAAACTCCTTTAATAATACCTGGAGGATTGTTGGGAGTTTTGAGAGTCTGTTTCAGTTTCTGACTTAGCATTAACAAACCCTACCTTGCCTTTTGTTGAATTGCTGCGAAACGTAAGCATTTCAGTCAACACATCCATGATTGACAGCACTCAAACGTGCTAAACACTTCATAAACATTTTCTTTAGGATGATGTTTGCAGCATAAAGCTTTGTATGCAAGAAAAAACATCTCAAAAACTTGTCCCACTGTTAATACCATGTTAGCAACAGTAGGAGCCACAATAGGAGCCACAGTGCCAACGAGTTTTCAGCAGCCAAGGCAGTTTCCAGCATTGTCAGACTTGCTATTGCAGTGTTAGATTACACGGTGCTCAAACAGTGTTGCCAGTACAAGCCCACTTACATTAAGGTTCCCAAAGCTGCCAATACCAGTCCCACTGAATTGGCATCCACAATAATGGAAATCTTTTCTAGAACTGTACTTAGGCACTGTCTACATGAAAGACAACATACAAGAGAGTGTAGGGAGAAAATGTTTTAACAGAGGAAGCGACCAAGAGTTATTGCACCAGTCCCTAAATTCTACATTCCTCTTCTTCAGCTCCCTCTTATCTTCCCACCCTCTAACCTCTTTTGCCAACAATCCCCCTTCTCTGCTTTCTTACATCTCAGAAGCAAGCACATTATGCATGGAAAGAAGGAGGTGAACATAAGCATTAAATCAATCCTTGTATTTTAATCTAGCAGCAGCTGAAATAGAAAAAAAAATACAAAATTCAAACCCACTGATACTTCTCAACTGGTTAAATATATCTTGCCACTGGAATTTTAAAATATTTAAGATGGCAAGCTTTCATCTACATTTATGAAAAGTTCAACAGTAACTCTGTAATACAGATGGCACCACATGTAGCATGCTTACCATAGACATCTGGGGATCAGGAATCTTAACAATTTCAGGACTTGTTAAAATTGGAGATGACTCATCACCATCCTGAATGACAAAAAGTTGAAGGCATATTAAACATTTCAAGTTTTAGGGAGAAAATGTATCACATTAATGCATTATGAACTCTACTACAGTAGAAGAATGATTCAACTGCTGACAGTTTTAAGGGGAAAAATAAAACAATAAACAGATTATTTTTCTTGTCTTTTTCCCACATGACAAGCGATTTGGCAAGACAGGTGTAAGTTAACAAGAGGAGACACAGCTTGACAGCTCACTACTGCGATGCCACACAGGTGAGGGGAGAAATTTGCCACTATTGTCATGTGTCCTCTGGAAGCATGAAGAGAAACAAAACCAGGCTCTGTATTTCCACCAAACCCACACAGTTTTCCAGAAAAAAAACACCACGTTGCTGAAACCACCTCCTAAAAGTTCAACACTTTAAAAGTTCAACAGAAAGATGTATGTAACCTTATCTCTCAGAGGTTCTACATGCTTAGAGTCTAATATATGCTGTTTAAATAAGGAAGGGAAAAGCTACAAGATTCCTGTTTGAACCAGACATAAAAAAAATTAAAAGCCTGCCACCGAATTACAAAAGTAGCAACTCAGTCTTCGAGACACACAGCAATGTACTGGTTTTGTACTTCATAATACATGGAGTTCCTGAAAGTAACTAATATTAATAAAAGCTATGAAACGACATTTCATTTAAAATACAGAATAAAACAGTCAAACTCGGAACAAAACAAACTCAGCATGACATGTGCTCTGCCATATTTATATTGAGTCTGTTTTCATTTATTTTGCTGTAAATTTGAGATCAGAATAAAACTTTTTGACATAGCAACATTTCCCACAGTAACTAAGTTTTGAGGTAACTTGCTCAGGTTTCTTTCTGCCCCCATCCTTTTTTTTCCCTACTTTTCCAGTCACGTATGCCCTTTGGGGTAGCTATTTTTTAATACTTTTAAGAGGTAACTTTCAAAGGAGAGGTTATTTCAAGGGGGAGAATCATTTGTCACTAACAAGATACATGAGTTTAAAATTGCCATTAACCACACAGGAGAAACTTCTTTTTTTTTCCTACTACATACATTTTGTGTTGCTGGCTACAGTAAAATATCTCTTATTATTAAAATGCTTCTTTAAAAAGACATTTTTAATTGCATTTACTAGCGTCCTATGCATTTCTGAAGTAACAATTTTGACAAAATTCAAAGTAAAAGCAGTAAGAATACACATATCCTTCCTAGTTAAGGGAAATAAACACACAGTCTGCCTGCGGCTGATGATGGTCCAAGAATGTGAGCAAGTTGCTTTTCTCATTAGTCTTTGAAAAACAAAAGCATGCACACAAGCACTGAAGAGGCAAAGATGACATTTGCTTACAGTATCTCTGCTCTAAAAGCATATTGCCTAAACAATGAACTTAGCTCTGACCTCACTGCACAGAAATAACAACATCAAAGTATTTCCATAATAATAAAATATGCTGCATCACTAACAGCAGACTGAACTGGGCTGGAGCGACAGTGACAGATCAGCATTCACGCTGAACTAAGCCTCTGCCATCTCACCAGGCAGAATGGTCTGATCATGTCATAAAGTCAAATGATATAAAAAACAATGAAATTGTTGCAGGTTGGTGGAATCCTTCTCATAAACACATCTGATGACAGACTGACTTCTATAAACCTGTAAGATATTTCTTATCTTCCAATTCTAAACTCTAAGGCTGCAATCTGACTTTGCCTTTATAGAAACACAAGATTCCAATCTCTCAGTGGCAAGTCTCCATTCTGTTTAGAATCTTCACACAAAAACCCTGTATGAAAAACTTGACACTGGAGGGGATTCAGTAGCAACAAGCTACTAACTTGCTACTAACAAGCACTCAAACTCTTCAGAGTATCCAGGTCCCATGAGGATTCTCTAGGGATAAGCAGTAGGAACACCCTAAAAAATTGCTGTTTTTTCCTCAGTGAAAAAAATATAAAATCACATACATTAACTGAAAAAGGAAAGGTTTCAGCCTGGTGAAGTGGAGCATTTACCCCACAATTAGAAGTCTCTGAGAGATATTAAAAATTCAAAACTCCCCAGGATGAGAATGACAAAAGCACTATTGTCTAAATTTTGCTTACTTACAAAACAACAACAAAAAAGCCTTCCAGTGTGTCATGTCAAAATGTTTATAAATGAAGTGATGGTGTTTTTTCCCCCAAGACTAATGTTAAAAGAAGGATTTATACACTCATTGCTGGCAACCCCTTTTGGAACCTTTCAAAAGAAGCATGATAATGACTGTTTATTTAAAACTCTTTGAATGTAGTCAGATCATGCTGTAGAGTGAAGCTGACAAGTTCTAGCTATTCAGTTCAACTACCAGGAAAACCATTCCCACTGTTTCACTGCATGACGGAACAAAGCCTTAAGCCCAACCAAAACTTGCCATGAAATCAAGTTTTTCCAAGCATTCATGGGACAAGTAACAGTGTCAGGAGCAAACATTTTGAAACAGACTGCTTAAGGAAATACTCAAGAAGGCAGAATGACATTAGCTGTCCCGTGAAGGATGTCAGCTGTTTAACTACCCTTCTGTAATTCTCCATTACACCTTGAGAGCAACACATGCAGCACCACAACCCTGACCATACAAACTTACTAAACCAAACCAGCGCCCAAATTAGCACTTGAATTTGGCCAAGCGCATACTTTTGAAGTGTCTTTCCTGATCATGCCCGTATAGACGGCTTTAGTCCACGTCATGGAAATCTCAGAAATCCCTGACATCCTCTAACTGCCAACAACCACGTGGGATGTGATGAAAGACAGACCAGAGCACAAGAACAAGGGCAGACACTGGGCCTTCAGCAGCCTCCTCCCTCAGTGAATCTGCTCCTCTTGGCTGCAACACGTACCGGCACAGGCAGAACCTGAGATGACCTGCTACTATGCCGCCATGAAACAAAAGCAACATCAATACTAAACAGCACTAACTGGCTTTTTAAACTGCTGTGTTACAGAGCTCTGCAGATATTTCACTACACTAAGGTCAGTGTGGGTGACTTTATACAAATATTAGAGTTCATTTAAGACAGTTCACAAAATTTGCAGAATTTTCCAAACCAGCAACATTCCTCTGTACCTGCCTGAAAACCAGTTTCAGAGCACAAATAAATAAGGAGATTCTATTTATCTTATTTTTTAACCATTTAAAGTAACACCAATGTGAACCAACATCTCCCCCACAAAAACAAAAGGATAGACAACCACTGGTATAGACAGTACTTCTTCCTTTAAATTCATGAAAGATCTCTGATAATCAAATTTATTTATCTTTTTTAATGAACTGGATGCAGCAGTGCAATCATTTACCCAAAGACATGTTTCACTTGAAACCTGCACAAAAATACATTAGTGATAAATGCTGGTGTTATTTGTACTTGGTAAGTCACTCAGAATTTCTGCCTAAATGGAGAATCAAAAGTGATGCTGTCATTACTAGCAGACCCTATCCCTCATGTCTTGAACACTGTATTTAAATGAAGTTAACACAGAACATGGAAGGAGACACTGCCACCTCACTTCATTGTAATTGAATGTCGAGTCAAAGGACCCCAAATCCTATCAGTCGCTGTTTAACAGGCTAGTTCTTCCTAAACACTTGAAAACAAATATATCAACAAAACTGTGACAAGTAATCTCCACTTTGACTATCGGTCACAAGCAGGTGACAACAGAACCTTCTTTCATTATGCTCGGTGCGGCGGATTGGCGATGGCCGACACACATCCTGCAGACGGTAATTGGAAGCATGACAAAACTGAGAAAACAGGCACTAATTTATGTACCATTTCCCACTGCTGTCAGAAAAGGGTCAAGAACTTGTTGGAAAGCTACTTTGTAACAACAAATCCTTCAAAATACAGTTAGTTACAGCTCTAACATGTACTATTACACATTCAATTACTTTATTTCTGCAAGAGCGGTCAATTCATAGTTATTCTGCTCCATGCACTTTTAATATGCTTCAGAAACATCTGTTAAAAGAAAGATGCATGCTCAGAGTCTGAATCTTCTTTCCTGTATTGTGCACATCTAAAAAACCACAATGATGGAAAAAAAAGAAGTCACGTGTGTAAATCAGGAATAATTCATCCATAATGGCAGGTTGCAGGAGGTAACAGAGAGAAGTCATTTTTAGGAATGCCATGCTCATTTATAAGAAGAAAAGAGCCAAGAGGACACAGAGCCACATATGTTTGCACCTGTGAAGCATGTTCTCATGTAAAGAGCTAGCTGTTAGTAAAAAGTTTCGATATTTTCATCATATCCTGTTAATGCTCTCCAGACAAGTATTTCCTTTATTTCCACAGAAGTAAATAACATTATTTGTTCATGGGGAAATCTGACACATTGTAGATTTTGTTGTGATTTGTAACACAAGAAAGTTTTGCAACAGTACAGTCCTCTATAATTGCTAGTTTTAGGATAAGCGTACAGATGTACTGTAAAAAAAGCTATTCTAGAGGCAAAAAAAATTTAGAACAGGTGGAGAGGTCTCACTGTCAACTACAGCCCCCAAAAAAGAACTGCTAGACAGCTGCATAAGACCCACTTTCATCCATATTACCAAAATTCACCAAGAAACTAAATTAAAAGAAAAACAAAGTCACAAAATCAACTGTCCCCCCACAAAACCAAATAAAAAGCTCCAACCAAACACTGATCTCAGAAAACACTCCTGAAAGCCAAAAAACTCCAAGTCTTCCAATACATCAAATAGCTGAAGCAGATTCTGACCTGTTTTCTCTTTTATTTCTTTAATCCTGCTTTTTGCTATTTATTGCTGTATTTTTCACTACCTTCTTCAAAAATTGTAAGTCAGATCACAGCTCTTTCAGGCCAGGCCAATCAGTAATAGTCATATACACAGAAATACAATCCATTTTGCATTATGTTAACATTCTGTGTAATGAATTAAGCTTTTAAAATTCTCAGAATAAATGCTGCTTAAAGTTAGTGCGTCTGGTCTCACGAGCACACCAGCTTCTTTTCCTAACATCTATGTCTTTCCAATAAAGCTGCATTATTCAGTAACTTTCTGACTTCTTATGAATCTAAACATGATGAAATATCTAAGAAACAATTTTATTTGAAAACAGATTATAGATAAATTGCTTTTTCCATCTCAGTGGGTCTTTCCACAATACATAGAGTGACAATGTCTTCCAATACCACACCGGTGTCTGTAAAGCTCACTGTCAATCTTCCATCCCATTAAATTTTAACTTTAGAAAAGTACTGAAGATGGTGCTTTGCAAATCTGTTGCATAAACAGCAAGGAAAGATGAGAGACATACCAACCTAGAAGTCTTTTACTTAATTGCTCCACAGCATTTTCAGTATGAAAGACTAAACTTCTATATTTGTTCATTTTACAGAAAATGTTCACCAGCAGAGCTCCTGTGTCAAGTTTTAATAACTCATCTTCTATAAAGTTAACACTCAATACAGGTACATATGCTCCGGATCTAAGTCATAATTTTACATACAGCTACTTGGAAAGTACTGCTGGATGACTGAAGGAACTATAAATCAGAAAGTTTTTAATCACTCACACTTGTTAAATTCTGTAATCTTGAACTCTATTACACAAATGACTGACATCTGCAATCATGTTGCATCTATAGTATCTGATTTGTATGTACATAAACAGTTGCCACTGACAGCTGTCTGCTGCTCTACTGCAGCAGAATATTTCATCTCAGCAGAAAAACCCATTCATTTTAGGTGCATATGCTGCTTTTTAAAGACAACCATAAAGCCTGCAGGGCACATACCTTTTCGTAGTAAACTATTCCATATTCTTTATCATCGCACTTGACGCAACGGAATTCAATCATCAGGTACATAAAATTGGAGCTTCGTTTCTCCCTCTGAGGAAAGAGCCACCACAGATGTGTATCATTTTTTGCAGGGCATCAATCTTCAGCATTCTCAGTACAGCAATTACCCTACTTCCTTTGTGCTGTAACTGATTAATTAGGTTATCAGCTGTTGCAGCAATTATTTAGTTAATCATTTCATAGAAATACTTGAGACCATATCACCTCCTTTCTGACATTCTTACTACCTCACGTTCCCACTTTGCGACACATATTCATACTTAAAAGATGAAAACCTTTTTATACCTTTAGCTGCGGGCTAAAGGTATAAAAAAATGCAATGCAGGAATAATCAAATGACCAGTGGGTAATTGGTGTTTGCTTTTTTGTCTAAATCATTACCTATAATTATGCACATCAAAGTAAAAAACAGAAGATATAGGAAAAACAAATAATTTTTTTAAACCACCTCCATAAAAGAGACAGAATAAACTTGGACTACAAGATTAGATTTGCAGCTGATTCCTCTTCAGAGGAAGATTTGCTCATGTATGCATTTTTTAAATGCTCTACCAAGAAAAAGTGCCTGGAACTTTAAAATCTGGGTGAGAAACAAGCAAGAAGTTTAACAATGCATAATGTAATTTCAGTTCATTTAATGCATTCATAATGGCTTGACTTTCCAACATAGACAAAGTGGCTAAAAAAATTTATTTCACTGTATTTTTACTGTCAGTGATAAAGAAAAAGCTAAAGGGAAAAAATAGGATAAAAAAAAATGATAGGCTAATTTCTAAAAAACATCAAAATATTTATAGAGGCTTATAAAACCAAGATTTTAGCTAAAACAAAAAAATCTGACTTCCAAATCTCCAGTTACCAATAAGACAACAAAGATCTCAGGGCACAGGAAAAAACAGAGTTCTTTCATGCAAGATGAGTCTAAGAAATTAAACAGTTTGAGCTGATTTTGATCAATGAGGGTTAAAACCTCATTTAGGAATTAAACTATCAGATTATCTTATTTCTAAAAAATATTCATTCAAAACTACAAATGTCTTTTCTTCACACTCAAAGTTAAAAAAATAGAGTTGAACAGCTCTGAAGCCAAGAAACAGGTCAAATGTTTAAAAAGCTCCCCATCACAACCTAAAATACTAGAGATAAGTTAGTCATGCCTAACAGTGTTTGTTTCAAGCTGTTCCAAATTATTAATAATGTCTATGTTCCGTGATCAAGTTCACTTGAAGCTGAGAACAGCTAAGACAGCTGTGTACATGGTGATGAAAGGCTGGACATAAGCTGGCCATGTGCTCTGGCTGCCCCAAAACCAGCTCTGAGCTGAGCTGCTCCTCAGCAGGTCAAGGGAGGGGTCTCTGCCCCTCTGCACTGTGAGACTCCACCTGCAGAGCTGCATCCACCTCTGGGGCCTCAACATGAAAAAGATGTGGCCCTGATGGAAGGAGTCCAGGAGGACACTAAGATGCCCCAAGGGCTGGAGTACCTTTGCTTTTGAGACAGGCTGGGAGAACTGGGACTGTTCAGCCTGGAGAAGAGGAGGCTCCAGGGCCTGAAGGGGACTTGCAGAAGAGCTGGAGAGAGACTTCAGACATGGGCAGAGTGAGAGGACTTTACTGTGAGAGTGCTGAGGCCCTGGCACAGGCTGTCCAGAGAGATGGTAGAAACCTCTTCCCCAAAAACATTCAAGGTCAGCCTGGACAGGGCCCAGAGTATCCTGATCCAATTGAAGATGTCCCTGCTCACTGCAGAGGGGTTGGACTAGATGGCTTTTAAAGGTCCCTCCCAAACCAATCTGTTCTGTGATTCTCATTATGGCTAAAGTAAACTTAAAGCTTCCAAAGTCAACTTTAAGCTTCCAAAGAATTACTTTTTTCTTCACCATTTGCACTGGCAATTGAAGGAAATAAAACCAAGCAGTTAAGTCTCCTAAAGAAGTGAAGGTTCCTATTAGCATGACAAAACCCCCAGAATTCCAAACCTGACCCTACAATGACTTACCTCATTGATCATTTCTATTTCTCTAAAGGTGAGTCTGTCCAGCCAATCCACTTTCACCATGTGACCTTGCCGATGAGACTTGGTGAGCTGTATGAAAAAAACCCACAATGATAACATTTAAATTGCTCAGAGCAAGAAAAAGAACACCAAAGTTATGACAGAGATACTAATATGAAATCAGACAAAAAAAATAAAGGAACTGAAAAAACTGTATTCACCTTGTATAGCAGACACATAGTGACATTGTACACACCTCGTCAACAGCCAAACCATGCCATAAAAATAAGTCTACAATCTAAAATACCAGTCCCAGCAAAGACCATAATAATTATCCATGCACATCACCTTTGCATTTTAAACATAACAAAAACAGGAACCTTTTTCTTAACTAAAGTCACATAAAAAAGACATCCCATTTTTGTGTTACTATGTTTCATATAGTAAAACTCAGCAAGCTTAACAAAAATATTGTATTTGATGAACTATCTGTACTCAATATTTCTGCCTGTGTCAGCCTTTCCTAAACAGAAAAGGCTGTTTCCAGACTGAACTATAACTGGGTCAACTGAAGATCTTAAAGAAAGGCACAGACAGCTCACTTTCTCCTTTAGTCATCTGATTAGTAGCTCCAGTTTTATTCCTATGTTTACAAACTGCTGTAGCAATAACAAGAAAGTTGTTTAAAGGACTCATTAAGAATGGAAGACAAGATGAGAGCATACTACTTGTATAGTATGATACACTAACACTATTTTAAAAAAATTTTTTATGATAATTTTTTATCCAGCAGAAGACCACACAAATATGAAGACTGCTTTTTTGACTGCTAAGAAATGACAGGTATTTTGAACAAAAATCAGTAGTTATTGCAGAACGCAATAGACGTAGAGGGACCAGAAGACATGAAGTTCCTTCATCTCTCAAAGAAATTAGTATCTGTCTAGAAAATGGCAAGCAAAGAGACCCCTCAAAATTATTCTTATTAGAGGAAAGGTTATTATTTCATTAACTTTGTTCTGTGCTCAGCCTGCCCACCCATGAGCATCTGAATGTGAACAGGCCATACAGTGACACTGTCACTTCTTGCCCAGCTAAGGACAGGCAATAAAGAGACCTAGGACAGCAGGAATGAAGGTACTGGATGCAGGAAAACACAACACCAGCCTGCTGCTTCCACACAGAACTGGAGATGGTATTAGTACAAAATAAACAACACAGAAGATTTAAGACTGGGATACACTGGGAGATGTCCAGGTTGCACAATCTGTCAGATATGTGCACTAGACCTTCCATAGCTCAACACTAGAGGTACACTAAAAATAAAAGTCATTATGAAGACAGAGAATTGAAAAGTTTGCACCGATTTTACTGTTTCATTATTTGCTCTAAAATCCTCACTAAACTGATGGTTTAACAGTACAGGCACAGCTATATTGGGCTAAAGTTTGTGTAATCAAAGTCTTGGAGAAAAAAACTTGGTCACAAATTCTTAGTTCATTTTCTTGTTCACTGCACTAGAGAATAAAGAAAATGAAAGTTATTTTGTGTATTTCAGAAGCAAATAATTAATATTTTAAAGCTTTAAACCTCCCTTATAGAGGAAAAAAGTTGTAATACAGCAATTAATTAGGTCTGCACACAAGACCTGGAAGATCTGTGAGGATATAGATATACATGAAGAATTTGCTGTTTTGATCTAATAATTACAGTTTAAAATAAGAGAGGAGCTAGTATCCCCTTCAGGGAAAGAAGCATTTATCATTTGCTACTAAGTAAGATGCATCCCTTTAGACAGTATCTCAACATCATTATTACCTAATTTCATTCAGCCAGCAGAAGGTATGATGGAAATGAATGGATCAAAAAGAACTTAAGAATACTTTAAGTAGAATAAATTAACACACCACTCATGGGAGAAACCTCTTAATGTCATTCATGTATGAGAATGCTAAAATACTCTTCCCATTAATATTCCTTAGTACTCAAAAAATCTGCATTCACAATGCCTCCAGAATGTAAAGCTGTGGTGTTTCCATCAGTAGCAGTTTTACTCACAACATTCACGTGTTTTGTGAGAGCACAACCACATGGCACCTCAACATCCAAGGGGAGACTTGCCACAGTATCAATTATTTAAGGTAAGGTAAAACACTTTGACCACCTACTCACTGGTTTTATACAAATTCTATGTATCAATAAGAAACACATACAGACAATAAACTCAGAAGCATGTCAAGAAATGAGTTGTCTTTCAGACCGAGAAAAGACTCTTCCCAAGCTCTTCTCCAAAGTTACCTCTTATCTGCAAGATTCTAGCTTGGGCTCTGGTACCAATATCAATCAATAGCACAACACTGGACAAGTCTGTTCAATAAACAGAAAAAAAACACCAAACAAGAACAACAAAGCCCACACAAACTTACCATGTACGTACCTAAGCGCTACCTTTTTTACCTATATTTAAATATACCTTCACACAGAGTAGTATGAGAAGGCATTCAGAAACTGGTCAATAAGTCACAGAAGAACTGAAGCTGATTGTGTTTGAGCAATGGCTATTTAGGAGTGACACATCACAAGAACCTCCTCTGCTATGTAAACAGCTGTGCAAATGAAACCTCCCATAGATACACGACCCAGAAACACTAATTTCCCTAGCATTTGATGGTAAAATGGTTTTATAAAAAGGACCTCAACAAAATATCAGTGAAAACACTCCTCTTTCAGAAATTAGCATCTCCCAAAACAGCTTTCAGAAGAAAAGAATGGGGGCAGTTATGTTATTAGCTTTCTGTTAGCCATTAACTACAACTCTCAAATAGGATCTGAAAGAATTCCCTCCTACTCCTCAGAAGCCTTAGGCCATCATCTTCCAAATGCCAAAACAGAATGATCTATTTTAAGACTGAAGTACTCTATTTTATTTATGCTTTTTGAGCTAGAGAGAGTGAGTGATAATGTCTGCATAACAGAACTAACATGAAAGGCATGGCCTACACTTTCAAAGTCTTTCCCAGAAACCTGGAGCATCCATCATATAACCACATGACAAACTGGAAATAAGAGTTGATATTTAGTGTCTTTTTACAAAGACTCCTTAGGCCAGAGGGCATTTATTCTTCTATGATCAAGAAATGGGGCATCACTGGCTTTAATGAGCTTTCCATTATAAATTCAGTGCAAACTACACTAATAAAACAGAGACCCTTAAATGAAAGTTAATCACTGTCATAAATCTCTAGATGAGAAAATGGTTCTCTCTTTCATTGGGAGTCCCACAAAGGGCTGCATAAAGTCTGGGAGACCAAGATTAAGAAAAAAAGTTCACTGAATAGGTGGACTGAGCAGTTTGGAAAGCTTGGGGTAAGCTTACCTGAATAATCAGAGATCTTCTAGTAAAACAGCCCAGTAACTAACACACTCAGACCAATTTCAGTAGTTTTGAGGGCAAGAATACACTCTGCCCACAAAAGCTTGGAGGCAAAAACACTAATGTACATATTCATGAGCTTAAATGAATGAAACTTGGGTTAATTTCTGCAGTTCTACTCAAGTTCTTTCTAATGTACAGGTATGACACCACTTCTGAACACTCCTCCACACAGCCTCAAAGATAAGGGATGGTCTCTGAAAGAAACCCAAGTGTCCTCACATGTCACTGCTAGGAGAGGCTCTTATTAAACCTGATGGAATTTTGTCTTTTAAGCATCTTCAAGACATTTTCATGTTTTAATTCTTTACACAGAATTCAGATCTTAAGTTGTTCCAACAAACTGCTATGTGTAATAGAAGGTTTTTTAAAAAAACACTTCAGAAGCAATTAAATATTATCTGCTTTACTCCTTTGTATAAATCCTGTGAAACACCTAAATAACCAAAGAAAGAGAGCTATCATGGGAGAATAAAAGCAGGTTACTTGCTATTCCATTACCTTTGCCAAGCGGCTCATTTGATCTTCAGAGACTGTACTGCTGGTTCTCCCAGGAGTTCTGGTGGGCTCAGAGCCATCAGCTTCTACATTGGGCCAGACTTTCAAGTCATGCATTCCTTGTCGAAACATACTGCAGGGAAAAATGCAGAATCACTTCAGGAAACTCAATATAATACAGCTGTCAGGAATCAAAGTTGAGCAGCAGCTGCAAGAAAATGAAGCTGATTCCTTTGTCAAAACTACAAAATTGCATAATTGAACTCTACTGCACAAGTGCCTTGCACCTTGTGCTCTCTACAACCTTTATTTTACTGGCACATGGAATTTAGAAGAAAATTGTGAAGTCAGAGATAGCTTATTCGGCAAGTAGAAGAAAAATGGGTCATTCCCAAAGCCAGTGGGGTGGTACAAACACAAACTAAGGAGCAAGCTCAACCTTCATAGTTTTATTATTTGTAATTAAGCAGAAAGTATTCCTCTTGACTTGCAAATTGTAACAGTAACCCTAGCTCTGCCAGTATGAAAAAAATGAACTAAAAAGCTACCAAAGTTGCATCCAAAGGTCAATAGCCATAAAGCAGCCTTCTGAGCTGCCAAATAATAATAATAATAATAAAAACATACCAAGAAAAAAAATGCCAAAAACTCTACACACACCACTTTCTCCACCAATGCTTGAAATTGAATTGATAATTGAAAGTGCGCAGTGAACAGAACTTTGCAGGGTAACTGACCACATCTTTTCTCTGCAAAACCCTGCTTACCTTGCACATTTGTGCTGATCCACCCATAAAAGATGCCCCAAGAAATCAAGTGCATTCATTACCTTTGCCAATAGGAGCTCATCGCTTTGCTCTAATAACTTCAGGTAAATACAATTGACAGGAATATTTTAAAAAGTGGACCATTAAAAATGGGAAATAACAATTAGAAAGACCATCTGACCTCAAATTTACACACCATTTCATGGAGCATTACTACAAGGGTTTTCTTTTAAAAACAACAAAATACAAAAATTTTTTGTTGGTTTCTCTCCATCAACTTCATCTGAGTTCCACATGCTGGAAGTAAGACTTATAATTGAAATTTATTTTTGTCTTTTTCCAGGTACTGTGCTTCAATGCTTTAACAGCTGCCAGCAGTCTTTGGGGCACAGTCCAATTGATCAGGTTCAATTTTTTGCCTTAAGGCAATCTCATCCTTTTTTGTTCAAGCAGCATCCTCAATGAGAAAGATACAACCTTTCCTTTTGTGTTCAAGCAGCATTCTCAATGAGAAAGATACAACCTTTCTCTACAGTCACTTTCTGCATTCAAACATCATTAGAGCAGCTTTCCTAATGATTAAACTTTTCCTGCACTTCAGTCTAAGTGAAGTCTTTCTCCTCATCCACTAGCAAGACAAAACAGGCTATTTCTCCCCAATTTCCAGCACTATATACACACTAGAAAAATGTTCCTACATTTTTTTTTCAGCCTGACTAGGCATAACACTTCCTCCATCCCACCTACTTTCTAGACATTCAATGATACAGACTCCCAGTAGTCAGAAATTTGACTGAAGTCGGTTAGAAAGAACAGAATACACCCCAGCTCAGTGTAGAAGGAAAGGATAGGAAAAGAAAAGGGTACAGAAGTGTCTCTGATGCACATACTTGTAAACCGTTTATGAAGTCAAAGTTGTTCACACATTTTACAAGAGCACTGTGATGCGGAGCCACACAAAATTTAAGGTTCACTCTAAACTACAAGTCTGCTCCTCTCTTTTCCTGGGCACCTGCTCCCTAGTCTGTATGTGATAACAATCAATTGCAAAAAAGTACCTGTGCCTCTTAATTTTCCTTAGACCACAACCTGTTTTCTGTCTCCTTTGCACTTAGGTAAGATTCTTTCAAGGTATTGTTGACCTCACAGATTATTACTGTAATCCTTCCCACCTTAGTCTTTACCATCCACAAATTTACTGAACACACTCTCTACTGGATCACAGCATATTAACACTGAAAATTGCTGATTTACTGAGTGACATTTTATCCCCTATAAATAACAGCGCATTCACAACCTCATTGCAAGCCAATTAAACAATTTTTAAAAAGTAATCAGTACTGGCATCCATGCAGTACAAGGGTGTAGATGTGAAGTGATTTCAGCACTTGCCTTTAAAATCCAAGCTTGCAGATCGTCAAAAAAAAAAAAAAGGAAAAGAAAAAAGGTGCTATACAGAACACTTCTTTTATGCAACACTGCAGCAAGTGTGAAATCACACTCAGGAATAATCAAGAGCAAATCACCTATGTATCTGATTTTTCAAACATGGAACTGTTAACCTAGTTAGAAAATATTTAAAAACTTATCTCTCATAACCCATGTCACATTACTATTCACAGGTGAGCTTTAAATGTGCTTTAAATGAGAAGAAAAAGCAGTATACCCATATTTTCCAAAGAGTGAGACCGTTGTTCCTCCCACAGGAACGGCTTTACCAGGTCCATATACATCCCAGATGGTCAGAGCCACCTGAGCATTCCGAGGCAAATCTGGATACTTCACAGGCAGTTTCAGCCATTCGTTCCAGCTGCAGAGAAACACCATTTATTAGTTATAAAGCTTTACACTTCAGGTTACTCTTGATAAGTTTAAATAATAAATAAAAGCTTTACAATTCAAGTTACTCTCTAATAGCTTAAATAAAATTTCTCAGGGCAAATGGACTATTTTCCAGTGGGCTTTAACTATTCAAACACCATGACTAAAGGCTACACACCAAAAGAAAAATATTCTGGCTTGATGACTGAGTAGCAAGGATCAGGCTGTCAGTGAACAGCATGAAAATATATCACTCCAGGCCCCAGAAGTTACTTGAAGCAGCAGGACATACCCAAGAACACAAGTAGCAATTTTATCACTTACCCTTTACACAAAAAGGTTGTTTTTGTGCTGGCTGGATAACACTAACTATCCAGACACTTGAAAAAGCATAAGCCATTTTATAGAAGACAAGAGAATCAAATCTTTCTGACAGAAACAAATACTTGGTGCCTCACTAATTATGAAGAACATGAAATAAAAGGCAAGCCACTTACTTCCATCTAGTGCTAAAAGCCTTGTAGGAAGTTCTAACCGGAAGAGCAAGCGGCTTCCCCTCTGCAAACACCTGACAGGTTACATACAAGTCAGAGCAAGTCTCTTGGTACAGTCCCGAGAACTTCAGCATCGGATCTTCTAAGAGAGCTTTGTAGCTTTTCTGTTCTCTTTTCCCTTCCAGACTTCCTCTATGGGGGAGAGGGCAGGGGAGGAGGAAAAGAAGAAAACATAATTGACCAGAATTTATTCTATCCACAGTAGAAATCCTATTGCATTTCCACAGCTTACACTTAGATTACCCAGAACTGAGCCTATTCTTACTTTGCACTACCACTTGTAGTGAAATCCAAACACCAGAGAGGAACTCAGGATGTGAAATGCTCGGCAAACATAGAATGTATTGCTGTACTGATTTAGGCGGGGGTGAAGGGAAAAGCAGGGAAGGCAAGAATTACTTGTTTGTCTTTTAAATGGAGGCAACTTTTTCTAGTACAACCTGTGGATTCTCAGACAGAGCTTAAGTAGGGCAACAATAAATAAGAAGACATATGCTGCTATTATTAAAATAGACAAAAACAAACATCAGATTATGTGTGCTTCAAACACTATTTGGAAAAATAAAACCCAAAACAACTATAAATAAGTTGAGTAAGTAAATTTTTAAGATCTATGAAATGTATGACCGGTTTTGGAAGTCAGTCATCTCTTAAATCCACAACAAAATAAAGTTCACTTAAGCAGATTGTTCAAATAAAATTTGGTCAAAGCCCTGCAGCACTTTGCACAGGTACTATTATGAGGAATTGAGCTTATGAGGCTTCAGCTATACTACAATGAAAACAGACACGCACATTAGATATCTGTCTGTGGATGCGCTAGTTAAAACAAAAACAAAAACTAACAAACAAAAAAAAAATAATTGAGGTGATGGGAAAACATGTAAGATCAATCCTCCACCAAACAAAAATCTATTTGTTTTCACAAAACCATTCCAGAGTAAATTAACTAGTTACTTGCACAGAACTGACACAGTACATTCTAAGGATGACATACACTTCTATGTGTTAAAACAACAACAAAAAAAAACCTGCTAGTTTTAATTTTGTTTGGTGGAATGAACTATCAAAGAGGTCACATTAATCTGATTCCTGATGGCACAGAACAGTGTGGGCTGGCAGGGACCTTAAAAATCATCCAGTTACAACCCTTGTCATGAGCAGGGCCACCATCCACTACCATCACTTTTTCAGAAATTAAACAACCCTTAACAAGCTTCTCCAAGTTAGCTTGCCAGAAAAGTGCAAGATACTTTAATGCACCACCATTGGGGACACTACATTTGAGAGTCAGCCACATCCCTCCTACTTCTCAAACTTCTCACTGCTGTGATGAAGTAACTTAAAAAAACAAGCGAAAAATTAAAACACTGTAAGGTAAATCCAGCTTCAACAAAAGTGCTTCCATACACTCAGTTAGGAATATATTTACATGCTGCAGCACCTGGATCTTGCTACAGTAAAACACCCCAGTAAGAACACCATGCTTTCACAGGAGCTTGTAAACAAGCAGCAAGAGTGTCACCAGTTTATCTCCTTCCCTTAACACTCAGGATTGAGCGGTGACACAGCGGTGGCCCTCCAATTCCTGAAGGGAACTTAGAGGAAAGAACAGGCAAGATTATTTACAGAACCATGTAGTGACAGGGCAGAGGGGGATAGCTTCAGACAGAGTAGATTTAGATTAATTAGGAAAGAATTCTTTACTGTGAGGGTGGTGATGCCCGGGTACAGTTTGCTCAGAGAAGCTGTGGCTGTCCCATCCCTGGGAGCGTTAAAGGCCAGGCGGGACGGGGCTGGGACCAGCCTGGCATAGTGGAACATGTCCCTGTCCATAGTAGGGGGTGTAACAGGATGGGCTTTAAAGGTCTTTGTAACGCAAACCAATCTGTGATTCTCTGACAGGTGAGAGGCTCTGGGAGCCAGCACTGACAATCGCTGCCTTGGAGCACCTGAGGACACGGCACACCTGACACGCGTTCGCAGCACAGCTCCAACCCTGCCCCTCGCCCGCCGCCTCCCCGCGGACCGGAACGCGGCACCGGAGCTGAGCCAGCACCGCCTGTCCCCGGACACGGCGGGGCTGCGGCACTACGGCACCCCGCCGAGGGGCGGACGGCCCGCTACCCCCTCCCAGGGCGGCAACGACCGTTCCCCTCTGAGCCCCGACGCTGCTCACTCACATCTTCAGCTGCACGTTGATGTCCAGGTCGCAGCTGTACACATAATAAAGCCTCTCCGTCTCGCCCATGGCCGCCGCCGCCGCAGCAGCTCCCCGCCCGCCCCCTCAGCGCCCGTGGGCAGCAGCGCCGGCCTCCCTGGCCGCGCTCCGAGCATGCGCCGCCGCCGCCATCTTGAGTAAGGGAGGAAGGAGAGGTGCCGGCCCTTGACCAAAATGGCCGCCGGCCCGCGGGCCTCCCCCCCCCCCCCCCCCCCCCCCCCCCCCCCCCCCCCCCAGCGCCTGGGTGCGCGGAGCGCGACATGGCGGCGGCAGCGCGCCGCAGCGAGGTAGCTGCGGGGTCGGCTGCGGGCCGGATGGCTCCTGTGCCACCTAAGGGCAGAGAGGGATGGAGCCTCGCAACAGCACCACAGAGTGTCCTGAGTTTGAAGGGACCCAGAAGGATCATCGAGTCTAGCTCCTGGCCCTGCACAGAATGCCCTAACTACTTGGTAGGAGCCGTGTGTCTGAGAGCATTTCCCAAATGCTTCTTAAACTCAGACAGGCTTGGTGTTGTGACCACATCCCTGGGCTGTCTGTTCCAGTGCCCAGCCACCCTCTGGGAGAAAAACTTTTTCCTGAAATCCAACCTAAACCTTCCCTGACTCAGCCTCAAGCCGTTCCTTCAGATCCTATTGCTGTGGCAAGAATGAAGAGATCAGTACCGGCCCTTCCTCTTCCCCTCATGAGAATCTCGACGACCGCAATGAGGTGTCCCCTCATTCTCCCCCAGGTCTAGCAAACCAAGTGAGCTCTTAAGGCTTCACTCCCAGACGATTCTCCATCCTCGTGGCTTCCTTTGGACCCTCATAGAATAGTTTGGCTTGGAGGGGAACTTAAAGCTTCTTTATTTCCAACCTCCTGCCATGGGCAGGGACACCTTCCTCTAGACCAGGGCTCCCCTCAGAGCTCCATCCCACTATGCCATTATTTATATATAAAAGTTCAGAGTTAATAACTTTTCCAGCAAAGCCCTCCATTACGATTAATTAAGTAGTTTTCATACAAGTTTAATCTCAGCTTAAGGAAAGCGTCTTCACCAGGGCTGGGGTCACACAAGGGTTCTACATCTGGCACAGCCAGCCAGAAACTACCTACAAAAACTGCAGAAACTACAACTAAAATATTATAAATTAATGTATAATAAAAAAAAAAAAGTTTAGTGTTTTGAGAATTAATACAGACTGTGAGCACCTTTAAGTGACAAATGCAGAAACTAGGCATATAATCATTATTATCCTACACTTATTCTCTCTATGTAGGCAAAGCAGCCAGCACTGACAAACAGAAGTTTTTGTGTTTTATGATGCACCACAACTGCTGAACTTCTCAGGACTGCTGAACAAAAGTATAAAAAGTGCTATTTTGCTCTAGCTCACTGTACTTAAAACACTCTTGGTCCTGTGGAAGCATCCAAACAGGTGTTCTCTCACAGCACAGCTCAGACAAATAAGTAAGTAAGTAAGTAAATAAATAAATAAATAAAGTCACCTGGAATAATTGTCACCTGGAAGCAGTATTTTCCATTTTCAGAGCAGGACAGGGTTTACAGGTGGATGTAGAAGGATGTCTTGGCCAGTCTTCTTCTGCAAGTCAGCACCTATGAGGGAATAGGCCAAAGCAGAGGAGCAATGCTTCTTTTAAGTGAAGGACTTTTTCACCGCAACACTTTTTTTCCTCCCTCAGGTACTGTGACCAAAAGGTCTTTCCTTTCTGTTTTTCTAAAATAAATAGGAAACTAGAGAAGTCCATAACTGAGAACTGTATCGCTAAAATGAAGTCTTTGGTTTCCAGCACTACCCCACTGACATGTATCATGAGTGCAGAACATAATTTAAGTATAATTAAATTAACAAATTCCTCTGCACAGTAAACATGACTTTTTAATCTATCTTTTCTATCTTAATTCTTCACTTTCTGGTCACATTTTTGGTTTCAGCAGTCCTGGCAGCCTGCTGAAACCATAAATGTGTTTGCCTGCCTCATAATTTTTGATGACTTCTGTTTGTTACTTTGGTTCCATCTCTGGGTTTTTTTACATAAAATCTCTGCTTTCTGTTACAGGAATAAGCAAACATATTTTTCTCCTTGGGTGTGAAGAAAAAGTAAAACATAAACCTGCAAAAAATTAAAAGAGAAATAAAACTCACTGTTTTAAAGCTAAGCAATGTATGTCTCTGTGCACAAGCAATAAGTGCATTCACATGTGTGTACCAGTTTTGGTATGATTTTTTTGGTCAGGAAAAATTAGATTATTTTTCAATTAATTAAATTAGTGGTATCAGTTAATAATCTCACACTCTATTGCACCACTATAGGCATTTTCAGATAATTATTAAAGATTTGTTTAAAGAGAAAAAAAAAGGAAAGAGCTAAGGAAAAAATTACAGAAGGCCTCTGAAAAAGGCATTAAAAAAGATTTTTTCAGATTCCACTATGTCTAACTAGATAACTAAATTAGGTGAGACAAAAGAAGAGAAAAATGTTTAGGAGAGACATTTTTGACAATAAAATTGAAGAAAGATGCTATTTCAATCAGAAATGTCACTTTATACCACTTTCTGATATTAATAACCTTACATTTCTAGGTTCTCATATACTGCCACAGAGGCAGATAGGAAGAGTATTTTTCACCTTGAAGGGTCCCGAAGCACTTGGAAGAAGCAGTGATGAACATCCAGGGCCATTGCTTGTGCTCTGACGCTGTTCTGGCTGGAGGTGATGGGCATCTGCACTGCCACACACCTGCAGCCAGTGAAGCTGAATGGGGCCTTTCCCTGTGGAGCAGATGCTGAGCTGGATAAGGACATTTTCCTGTTTTATTCTCTGCTGCCACTTCTGTGTGTCCTTCACTTGCCATTTGTGGCAATCTGTACTAAATGATAAAAGCATGCACCATGGGCTGTTGCTCCTGAGTCAGGTAGTTCATATAACTCACAGCTACCCTCTCTTGATCTGGCCCCTGCAGAGTGGTCCATCCATATCCCAACTGGTCAATTCTTCCGACTTCTGAGCTTCAGTGACCACTCTGTGGCCAAAAGATATGATTATTTATGTGTGTGTTTTCCAGCTCTAAGTGCTGGATTTAGTAGCAGACTGTGCTGGCTCAGAGGAGTCTTGGTTTCCCTATATCTGGAAATGTTCAAGGCCAGGTTGGATGGAGCTTGAAGCAACCTGGTGTAGTGGAAGGTGTCCCTGGCCATGGCAGAGGAGGAGGTTGGAACTAGAGGATCCTTAAGATCCCCCTCCAATCCAAACCATTCTGTGGTTCTATGATCATCCGGATTGTTTTACTGCCTGTGGGAATGTTTTGTGGTGTGACACCTAGGGCACATCATGAGAGCACTTTTGTGGTGGTTGTGTTTCTGGTTTTGGCCTCCTGAAGTAGGGCAGGATTAGGATTATTTCAAGTGTTGCATTTCAAATGAAGCACATCTTTTCTCCTGTTGCTGATATGCAGCACACCCATAAGCAAACTCTCCTGGCAACTCTGCTTGGGTTTCTTCCTTAAGGAGACTAACAAATATATGCCACAACAGAGCCCAGGAGTGAACTAGTGTGCAGCTACATATATGTTGATAGCAGGAACACGTTCTGGAAGCAAACCAGTGTCAAAATTCCTGATGCTCCAAGTGCATGAAATTCTGACCTTCACTGTGCCAACAGAAAAAGGAGCATCTGTCTTGTCGCCCTGTTTTTTAAGTTCTTCTAAGCCTTCTGATGTTTACATTCTCGTAACGAACTTTTTCTCACACCTTCCTGTAAATGCTTATTGTTTTGTATTCTTTTCTGGAGGAGGAGAAATTTGATGGACTGTTGGTTTTTCCAGTGTCATTGGAGAGGTGGCACTGTCATCCTCTAATCCACTGCCACTTTTGGAAATCTATAAATATTGGAGTCAGAATTAAACTTTCTCTCTTTTTACCTTGGAGATTCCAGTGTCCGTGTAGTTTTATTTCATGTCCTAGAGCAACATGTCCCTTCTGGCTTGGGATGAAGCTAAGAATGACATGAGGGACTATTAGGAGTTACTGGTGGCCAGTGCCTCTTGCTTATGGCCCACAACCCCATTTCAGGGAGTTCTATGTCCAAGCAATGCCATAGAAATCAATCTCATGCTCCACCACAGCCCTGCTTGACCCAGCTGTGGACTTCACTGAGCCAATTCCCACTCTTAGACTAAGGTCCCATCCCTGCAGAGATGCCCGATGCCCTGGTCTGGACCTGCTCTGGCAGCACTGGAAGTCTTCTCTTCTTTCTAGTGGATGCAGTGGGAGAGCCCCTGGCTTTCTTTCCCAGGACAGCCCAGAAACATGTTCTTGTAGTTCTCTAACATTTACCTCAATGTTTGGTCTTGAAGCACCAATTTAACTCGGCATATTTGAGTGTTTAAAATTTCTTTGGAAAAAAGTACACCAAGAGGAATCTATTTTTTTCTTATGAAAACTGTAAGTAACTCGCTAGCTATGCCTAGATTTAGTTACTTGCTGATATTATGCCACTCTTGTCATTGGAAAAAATATAGCAAGCATGCAATTGACACTCTTCATTGCTCTGCTCATGCATTAGAATCTCCCCTACCCCTGTTCTGTTTTTCAGTCCGATAGTTTGTCAGCTCCCAGAAGTCTGATGAGGTGAAGCATTGAGAAAACAGTGGGAGCAATAGAGAGGTCTGCTGCTGACACAATTCTCTTTGGAGGGAATGGAGCTATTTTTCTTGTTTTGAAGCAGAAGTGTCACTTGCAGTTCACATTCGACTGATAGCCACAGAGAAATACGTAACCTTTCCATCCCACCAAGAAATATATGCCATCTTCCAGAGGACAGCACTGATTCCTTGTACACCATCTATTTTCTGCTGGTGGGACTACTACGATACGGAAGAGGACTGATCAGATGTCCAGCCATGCCCCACATTGCTCGTAAAGATTTTCAGCAAAGTTGTTGGAAGTAGCTATGTTGTCAGACTTGTTTTATCTTTCCTGAATGTGGGCATCTGTCTGCTAAAAACTGGACTGAGACATCTAGGAACTATACATAACCCTTAGTGCATCTGTCAGACGATAATCACTTTCGCTCACTAATGAACTGGAACAAAACTGACTTGGCAACTGCCTTTTTCCCTCTAGGAATATCCTGAGAAAGACTTTACACGCTGGGTGTGCAGCAGAGAGAGTTTCTGCTATTCAAATACCACAGCGGTGATCAGGTTTTCAGAACCACAGTGGAGGGGTGGTTAACACATTGTATTTCCTTTAAAAATGGATAAGAATGGAGTTTTAGAAAAGAGCACACCTTGCCTTCTATTGATTTGTGGAGTTTTACCTAGTAAGTTTCACTTTCCATCTGATTTTATATGTTTCTATTATTCCATGGCTAAGTAGTACTATCTAGTATATGCCCAGCCTGTTCTCATTAAGTGACCCTATGAGTGAACAAACTCTCTTGTTTCCCCAGCCTTCTGTCCAGCATCATTCCTTGTGCCCAAATGAACCCAGGACTGGCCAGCATCTCTTACCTCTTCACCCACTCAGTCCCACCCTTTGCTGTTACCAGCACCAGCCATTCAGTCTGTCTCAGCAAGCTCCACTTCACAAGCTCCACAAAGACCACAAGATGGGTGTGCTAGCTCCTGGTGAGAAACAACCTTTTTAATTTTGACACAGCCATACGGGTCTGTTTTCTCTCAGCCCAATCCAGATCAGTGCATTTTAGGTAATTTTTAGGAGCCCATTCCTCCCAATCTTACCTTGCTCCTAAGACATTTGTCATATCAGTAAGTCATCCCTGTCCTCAGTTGCCATTGATGGGATTAAAAAATCATAGAATCATTCAGGTTGGAAAAGACCTTTGAGATCATCAAGTCCAGCCATGAACACTGCCAAGCTTTCTCCTAACCTATGTCCCTGTGTACTACATCTCCACATCTTTTAAAATCTCGCCACAAATGATGAAATAATGAAATGATGGAGAAGATGGGCACGTGAGTTACAGTTAAAATTGGAGTTCTCCAGGGAATAGGTAGACATAAACTAGAGTATCATTAAATGAATTTTTGATAATAATGAAATATTTGTTCTAATCCATTAAAAAAGGTATGATTTTACCTTTTTGTTGTCAGTACTCTCAGGTTTCATATTATCAGCTGAATATGAAGCACTGGGCTTCTTTAAACATTTAATTTCCGTTGAAATGACAACAAAGCTCTGGACTTTCAGAATAAGCCTCAGAAATAACTCTCTTTGGAGGAGTCCCTGAACTCATTCATCACTATATAACTTGAACTCAATATATTAAGTTGCACTAGGGAAGAGTTTGGCCCATGAACTTTAGTTTTCTAATGCTGTTTAGTCAATAAGCCATTTAATTCCCAAAACAAGGAAGGGGAAGGAATAATAATAATGGGAAACATGAAATGTCAACACTGCCAATTCAGAAGGGGGAAAAAAAAATAAGCTAAACCCAAACCAGAATACTGTGTCAGGTCATCAGTTAGAGAAAATCAGTGTAAGTGAAATCAAGTAAATTGTATTCAGTTACCTCAGAGCAAGTCCTGTCATGTAGTTACGTAATTTTGGGGTTTTCAGTTCTTCTTCCTCTGCCCCCATCATAAAATTTATTAAAAAAAAATTCCCCAGTCTGCTAGATTTTGCAAGTTCAGTAGTCTGTTAAATGAGTAAGTAAAGATATAATGAAAGCAATAAGTGCTGAAACATCACACATGCAGTACCTATCTCCAGCCAGTCCAATTTTATGCCTAAGAAGGCTGGCAGAGTTCCTGCTGTGATTCAAATCTTATGTCAAATTTATAAACTTGTTTTCTCCATTCTCCTCTCCTATCCCCATGCCCCATCAATCAGAGCTTATACCTGCACAAAAGGCTGATCCATCATTAAGGAGGCAGGTTGCAGCCAAATGTAAATCTGCACTAAAAAAAAAAAAAAAAAAAGGAATAATACTCATGCTGCAGGGCAGGGTCACCCTCTGACCCTAGGCAATCTGCCTCTCAATCTGCAGAACACAGGCTGAAATAATGTGTCCGTCGAACAAGCAGTAAACTTTTCTGCTTCTGCCTTTTTGAAGATTCCTGGAGTTGCTGCATCTGCCGGCTGACACTCTGTCTGACTTTTAAAATATGAAAATCTCCTCCATATGCATTGCGCTCAGTTTTCTACTTAGCATTTCAAGAGCCCTAAGGACCTTCAGGGAAAAAAAAAAAAACATATTCTGAATTTTCAATTTTGATGACAATTTGCTTTCCCTACAGGATGTGCAGAAACACCTTGAAAAACTTGTCAGCTGCTAAAGGAAATGTTCTTTGCCATGGGAATGAGAGCACATCACTTTCAACTAACTTAGGGAAAGCAAGTTTGACTCTGCACCCCATGCTTCCCCAAAGTAGCTGAACATCTCTTTTAGGTTGTTCCAAATAAGAAGCAACAATAATAACAACTTAAAAAGAATAACAAACATAGAATCCCACAAATATAGGTTTTGACCATACAGTGAAGAAAAATTAAGTCCATCCATCCAGTTGCAGAAGACTCCCATTTTCACGGCATTAAAATCCAAATAACGATTCAGGCCATAAATGAAAGATTATTATTTCTTTAAAATTAAATTGTTGTGTTGGGATACCTAACTTTCCCTAGTCTGGGCTAGTCTCCCCTTGGATTAGAGTCAAGGAAGGAGGCAATAATATTCAAGAGCAGTGCAGTCATGCTCACCTTCAGTAATTGTGTGAGGTCAGGATGTTCCACTATTTGCAGTCCTTTTTTTCTCAGAGAGCTTTTAAAGAGATTCTAGATGACCTACTTGTATTGAGCCCCGTGTTTATAAGCTAATATTAAACAGGTTGAATCCCCTCCTTTAGCTGAGGTTTATGTATTTTCTCTGTAACTTCCACATCACTAAAGGGCGCACTGGAAGTGTTAATTCTCCAAGCACCAGACATTGTGCAAATTTTTCAGGGTGGGTTGGATTTTGTATCTTCTGTGCCGCAGAGGAAAGGTGCTCAGGAACTGGGAATATGAAGCTCAATGTTTTCTTTCTTCTCCAACCAACATAAAGGACAAAACTGTAATTGACCCTAAAGTGTTCAGGAACAAGTTGTGGGGATCCCTGCTCAGAAAACCCTGTTTACAGAATTCACTGGATTTCATTTGTCTGGATGCTCAGTATTCAGCCTTCATTAGTGATATCCAGCCAGATGAGCCACAAGCTGAGCTAGGAACAGGGGTGATAAGTTTTGATTTCAGGGTTTGTGTTCCAGCATTATACAGAAATTGTCTTTAAACTAGTTTTAAAGACACTGGACTGATGACAGTTGGGGTTTTTGTTTGTTGGTTGGTTGGTTTGTTTGTTTGACATTACAGTGTTTTCCTGTTTTACATGGGCTAGACGAAGTGTATGAATTCTAACATAATTTAGCATTTCTGCTGCTAATCCTGGTTTAGCTGTGACACAGACAAATCTGGTATTAAGCAAAGAAGTTGTTGCATAAACACAGAAAATGCTGCCTCTCTTCCTTTCAGTGGACTCAGAAATTCACACCAGAGCAGTCAGTTAGAATATTCAATTTATACTGCAGACTATTTAAATGTTTTAAAATGGGAACATTCATTACAAATGCCTTCTCTAACCTTTTATTCAGGGTGAGATGCAAATAAAGCAGTGACTGATAAAGGGAGACATGAAAATGAATATGTATGTTTGCATAAGCTGTATTTCTCTGCTGCTGTGGAACAAATTCTGCTCTTAGTCCCATTTAAGCTTCCGCTGCTGATTTCAGTGTAGTTATGAGCATGCAGCTGAGGCCAGGATAAATCCTGCCGTCCATCTATTGAATGATCAAACCATATTTATTATGGATCCCATTTCAATGTGGAAGTGAAACAGGCCTTGATCTCAAGGGCAGGCTCTGCAGCACCGCCTCTGCAGCCTGTGACATGATATGGGTATAAGCCTCACTCCAGTGGATGCTCATGTTGGCTACAAAGGGAAAAAAAGTCCAATATGCCTCTGAAAAATCCTGGGGAACAGCCAGACAGACACCAGCAATTAGAAACCTGTTATTTTCTTTTAAAAAGTATTTAATAAAAAATAGAAGTGCTAAGCTCAAAAAAGCAAGTTGAAAATTCATAATCAATTTTGTCATTACCTTTCTTTCTTATTGGTAGGAAAAAATTACTCACTTTTCTCCCGCCCTCAGATAAGACTAGGCTTTTGCACTCTATTAACCCCAGGGACTAAAAGACAGACTGTTTTCTAACAGGTGAATTAGTGCTAGATAGCATTACCACAAATGCCAAGTCATTAAACATGTAATTGGATTTTTTTTTTTTTTGCTATCTTAACTTTTCTACGTTATAAAGGATCTTTACAAATTAATGACAGAATATGAAGCTGCCCTGAGAGCTATTTGCCCATTAAAAACAGGCATGAAAAACTCCTATCCTCATCACATAGAGAACTATCCCACCAATTTCCAATTACTTCTGCCACTGACAGTTCACTGGACTGTTAAGTTATATTCTGCACCATGCTGCTTAATGTGGTTAAGTCAGGCAGGTATTTTCTGCTTTTCCTTTTTCTTTCTTCTTATTTCTAATTTTTCCCCCTGATTGTAAAGCAATTAAGCAATGTCAGTAACGAAAAAGCAGAATTTTAGTACTATAAATGCATGGTTAATTTAAAGATGGATTCATTAATTCTTTAAAGATGGATTCTAGAAATCACTGAATACTTGCTCCTAGCGCCCTGGTCAAAAAATGTTTCTCTAAGTTTATTCAGGACCTCCAGTAAAAGCCTGTCCTATGTCATTCACAGACATACAGAGGCAAGAAGCCTTGGTAAAAAGCTAAAGAACTTACTTTTGTATAAGATAATGACAATGATAGTATTAGAGCTAATGGTAATAAGGAAAAGGATTCACAGTGTCTTTTTTTCCTTCCATTTTATGAGAACCTTCAGTTGTAAATTTAGTAAAATATGGAAAAATGCCACTTATGTGAAGAATTGAAAATAAAAAAATGTTAGAACCTCTTTGATGGGAAAACCTAAGTGATTGTTGTGTTAGCCTTACTATTAGGTGATCTAGTCTTTAAAAGATGTTAGTGGTATCACTGAGAATTGAATATGGCAATGAAGCACCCTGTGTCCATGGATACTCCCTATGAGTTAGAGCTGCTGGGGCAGCTGTGTTCTGTGCTTTGTGTGTTGTTTAACTTTTCACACCTCACCTCCTTGAGGTGCTTCTGATACATCCAGTAAGACATCTGCTCCTTGTAGGTTGGTGATTAAGTAACACACAATTCATAAGATTGTTATATGCAATTATTAAGATTTAAGTGGGATTTAAGGGAATATTTATTAAATAAAAAATAATCCGTCTCAGCATGGCCAAGGGTGAGATAGTCAAAATGTAAATGGACTTAATAAAACTGTGTCAGATGTGGACTT
This sequence comes from Zonotrichia leucophrys gambelii, assembly GCF_028769735.1. Lineage (NCBI taxonomy): Eukaryota > Metazoa > Chordata > Aves > Passeriformes > Passerellidae > Zonotrichia > Zonotrichia leucophrys. The sequence continues at coordinate 4,623,201 of NC_088200.1, forward strand.
TCCTTCAGGTTGCTGGTAGGATTCCTTTTGAACCAGTTGATACCAGTGCTATCATTTGTGAGCTTAGGGGGAATTGTAACTTAGCCATTTCTGATTTAAAAAGAGAGATAATCAGTTATTATTCATAGAAGTTGTGGGATGTCTGTGAGTCATTTCAGTGATGCAACTAGAGGAAAGGCAAGTAAAAGAAAAATACAACAGGAAGTTATAGGCACTAATGGCTACAAAAGGACAAATCCAAGATGAAAAGGCTACAGAGAAGAAGTATTAAAATTAACAGGGGAATATAGAACCTATTTTATATGGAGACATTAAAAAGAGATTGGACTTCAAAATAAAAGAGGCAAGAACAAGGCAGGGGAGTAATATTAATACTGTATTATTACCTTTCCTAATGGGACCAAATGATGTTCCAGTTGAAGAAAAACAATGGAAAATGCAGATAGATGCAGAGAAGTTGTATATCTGTGTGCAGCTGTCCTCTGGACAGAGAGTGCTGGAAGCACCCACTTGTCACTTTGAAGCATCCTCTTTGAGCATCACTGTGTATTTACAGTGTCTCCTTTATCACAAACACTCCATGTATATTTTTCAGTGCATCCTAATAGATGTCTCTCTTATAAGTCTGAATTCCAGCAGATCTCTCAAGTAGATTAATGCTGAGATATTGCTGGATAACATGGTGTTTGTACTGGAAACAGCAACTCATTCCACACTTGCCAGATTTACAGGATGCTTAATTTGCCAGACTTTTTCTTTCTCCATCTTCAACTCTCTCACTGAAGTCTGGTTTGGTTTATCAAAATTTATATTGGCTCTCTGATTTGGAGAATTTAGTTTGGCCTACCCAACTAAACAGAAGAAAATAACTGATGCTTTAAGATGGTAAAATGCATTTTTGCCTCTTGCTGCTTTTCCTTTCCTTGTATGCTGTTCTCACTCCTTTGGCTTCAAGGATCTGCAGGCAGATGTTAGTTCAGGTATTCCTTCATTTTTTAACCTTGTAATTATTTACACTAGTGTGATTACAAGGTGGAATGTCTTACTAAGCCAATGGAAGATGATTTAACACCCCTTTTCAGGGTGTTTACCAAGGCTAATAATTTCAGAGAATCACTGTTTTAAATGCCCATGCTTGCTTCAAGCACTCCACTGCTACTCTGCAACACCATATACAAATAATATAATTTAATAATGAGTGGGAAACCTCTTGCTCCAACCTGTAAATTAATAGTTGAAATTTACTCTCGAGCAGACAGCTGATGTCTGGGCTGGTTCACACCTGGTATCACTTCAGGGCTTGTGTGAAATTCAGGCAGGCCACGGGCTTTGTGCTGGGTGTTTGAGCAAGGTTATTTTCACTCTGCGGCGAGCAAGTGCAGTAGTATGTTTCAATAAGGGACTTATCCGTTAGCATGTGAAAATGTTACTGCTAATTTTACACCTTGAAAACAAATCAGGGTTTCACAGTTCAAAAGCAGAAACCAACCAGCTATAAACCGTCAGATTGACTGTGATCTCAGAATTGAATAGGTCTATTTGTTCTAACAAACAGTTAGGCCATTAAATTGCAAAGCCTTTCAGTGTTTGTCCAGGTAAATAAGGACACATCCAAATTGATTATCTGTTGTTCGGAGGTAATGATACGTAATAAACTATTCGCTCTGGATAACGCAACAGAAATGTGCTGTAGCCCACAGATGTGCCATATCTTCCCCTGTAAAAGCAGGATTTCTCCACTAGCTGCAGTCCAGGTCTCCACATTCCACCCTCCTGCTCTCCCCACCCCTGCAGGCAAAATGCATTTGTCTGATAAAACAAACGTGCTCATTATTTTGCTCCCATAGCCCTACGTGATGCCTCTTTCTGATGGGGATTCCTCAGAAATCTGCATGCAGGTACGTCTGCAACTCACAGAAAAATACTTCAGGGACATTAAGTTTGATCCTGTTCTTTCTGGTGTCATTATACTCATTTGAAAAAAGAATATCTGTCATCACAGATGTCAGATCTACTGGCTGCCCAGGAATAAATCTTGTGCTCATGTCAAAATGTCTCCAGCAGAACTTCTAGGATGAAAATTCACAGCTCAACATTAGGCAGCAATTTATGATGTATGATACAAGCAGCATGAGCAGTATTCTATCAGGAAAAGGGGGGAATCTCTAAATTTTGTCAAATGGAAAGTAGTTAAATGGTGCTTTTCTCAGTTAGGAACTTAACTGACTTTTTAAACTATCACATAAGAATTCCCCCTGTGCACATATTCTTGGTAGCTCCAGTTAGACTGTGGCTATATGCAAATATGGCTGGAAATCTACATTGTGGGGGAGAGGGCATAAGCAGCTGGGACAGAGAACCAGGGACAGAAACATTTTCCATCAGCAGCAGGACCTTCTTTATGGGATCCTGCTCCATCACTTGTGACAAACACCAAATTGAATGTTTGTGGGGACAAACTCAGAGAGGGTAATAACCCGTGCTGAGGCAGTGTGAGAATGATAAATGTTTTATCGTCTTTATTTTTCTCACATCACTTGCCAGTTAGACTTACAAGGTGAAATTAGTAACATTCTGTGGTGGAGTTTGTCTCGCCAAATTTTAGCTGACTGAAGTATTGAGTGGGATATTGTCTGTAAATAAAACACCTGAATTTAGACACCTATAGATGTTTATGTTGGTATTTAGGCTGTCCTTACCGTGCTGCCTGTGGCTCCTGGGAAGCTATTGGGGCAGTTCTGGAGCATGGAACAGCATCATCCCCTCACTCCACAAGCTGCACTGACTGATGGCTCTCACAGCACATCAGCAGAGATGAAGCTTGTGTGGACTCAGCTCATCCTTCCTGGTTTCAGGCCCTTTGAGCTGCTGTGGCACCCTCCTGCCCTGGACTGCCAGTTGGCAGAGGAATCTCCTAAAGGATCTGTTTTGAGGAGCTTGACTATCACTAGAGGTCAACAGGAAGGAACCTGATCTGTATCGACAAGCAGCCTTTGTAATCAGGAGCAAGACAGGCGTCTTAAACATTTTTATTTAATCTGTCATAAATGTCTATTTTGGAATGAGACAAAATCTAATTTCTTCCAAACCATTTTTTAGGGGACTGAATGTGATTACTTCACTGGCATTTGGAGCCTTGTGCTGGAAGAGAATCACATAGATTTGGTGAAAAAGAGGAGGTCACCTCTCCCTGTTTACAGTGTAACTTTGCTGATATCAGGAGAGCAACACAATGGGTGCATTTAACCAATGTCCACTGACACAGAAAGCAAGATAACTAATCAAACAAGCGAACCAGGCTTATCTCTCAGTGATCATGTAACAGATGGCAGGCAATATGGAAAGGAGAGCACACAAAGAGAGATATTAATATAAGATAGGCAGATAGATGGAGCAATACTTTCAAAAATAATAAATGGCTCAAATTGAAGGCCAGTTCTCAAATGCATATTCAGAGACATATGTGCTGAACTCTTAATGGAAAAATTGTTAAAAAAATAAAAGATAATGTAGGATCATGTGTTGACATTTATTTTCTCTCTATAAAAGGAAAAAACCCCTATATTTACATTTTTCTTGAGCCCTCTTTTCTTCAAAGTTGCTAAATCTTGCAATGGAACTGAGATGATGTAAGTAAAAAGACATGAAGATTTTCTGTCAAAAAAGGGAAATAATAAATAGAAGAGTGTTTCTTTTTATTTTATTTCAGAAAATGATAAGGCTAGTTAATCCCTTAAAAGATGCGGAAATCTGAATCCAAAGACCCTCCAACAACAGAAATGCAAATATCTTTATAACCACTAGATGGTACTTAAAGCACAGGATTGGAATGAGTTGCTCTGTTGCGAGATGTGTAGTGAGAGTATCTGTATCAGAGGCTCAGCAAAGTCGAGGTTGGTTTTATTTTTTCCATATCCAGGAGGAAGGGGGGGGGGAAGAAAACCCAAAACTAAATCTCTTCTGTGCCTTTTTTTGACTTAAAAAAGAAAAATGGACATGGCAAAAGTGTTTCTGATTAGATTGGTACAAAAAGATGATGCATTCTTTCTGGATGAATCAGGAGATATGAGGTTCTGTCACTCTTTAGATATAGACCTGAAATACTAAGCTTAAATTTATAGCCTCTTGAATGAGCCACAGGACTCTGTTTACTCATAGAGTAGAATTGGGTGCAGTTCCAGCAGTTCTTCTCTGTGATCAGTTACTTTATCACCTTGATCAGTTCAGAAAATACAATAACTCTCTTTTTTAATACACCCTACTACAGTAGATCCTTTATCAACCTGCTTTGGATTTAATCACACTTCTGGGTCAGGAATCCTCTTCCCATCTGTCTTTTTCACCTCTTTCACATACATGCAAACATATGCCTGCACCGCCATAAATGTCTGCATGTTACTTTTTGATTTTTTTTTTTTTTTTTTTTTTTTTTTTTTTTTTTTTTTTTGCAATTTTATGTTTTCTGGAGGAAAGGCTGGAAGAGGTAGGGAGCAGGGCTAAAGAAGCGATAGCTCAATTGCAGCAGCTTCTTTTTCCCCATTCTAGTTCCCAGAAACAACAGTCTATTTCCAAAAGTAACTAGTAGAGGAATTTCCAGTTATAAGAATGATATTGCAGGGGCTACTGGATATTCAAGGGTGTACTTGGCTGCAGATTTTCAACTTTCAGTCTGACTTTTTAGCATGAACTCAAACCCGTTGTTCTATTTGTTCTGGGTAGCCTCTCCCATTTGGAACCAGGCTCAGTAGTTTAATCTGGTGCTTTGGTTTGGCTTCATTCCCCACATAAATTTTTTACAGCAAAGAGTAGCACAGGAGAGGTCAGTGAGATTTTCCAGGAAATCGTGAATAACAAATGTCTCTCGGTGGTTCCTCCCGATGAACACCCTGCTGTGCAATGGGGAGCGTTTCTTCCTGACCTCTTCTGCCTATAAGCTGTCCCTGGAGGTTTGTGGATCAATACTGTTGCTCAATGTACATGAAAAGGTTAGGCTGATTCTTATTCTCTAAAAAAAAAAAAAAAAAAAGCCACTAGGTTTCTTCTAAAAGAAAGGAACTTGATTTGTTTCTAAGGTATCCTGTGTCTTTGAGCTCTAAATCCTCCAAATATTTGTTTGGTGTCTCTGATTATCCAACAACAAAAACAAAAACCATACCAAACAAACAAAAAAAAAACCCCATCCCAACAACAACAAAAGCAAACCCAAACACATCTGTGATATCTTTTTGCAAACAACTGCAAATGACATTAAGGTTGGAAATGTGCATCTAAAAATGTTATAAAGTGTTAAATGATCCAGAGAGTTAGTAGGAAATTACTTTGTTACCTAGGTCTAAATTTTCCTTAGGAAAGGTCAGTCTCTGCTGCTTCATATTTCTTTGCTTTTCCATGGCAGGCTTCATCACAGAAAACCAGCAGCTTTGGGCCTGATCTAAAACTCCTTGAGCACGTACAAGTTCTCCTGGAGGACGAAGTCCATTCATTAGTTTCATGGCAGCTGCTGTGAGCAGGAACATTTTTCACAAAAACAAAGTTTCAGAAGTAACTCTAGAATTGGTCTCGTCACTGAGATTTGCTCCTTCATAATAGCTTTGTACCGAAAGGTTTGACTTTGGTAATGAGACCATGTGTAAAACTTTTGAACGTGAGCTTTAATCTACAGTTCCTGATTTTGTCCATCCTATTATTTTCTAGGATGAAGGTTGCTCAGAGGTAAATGTCTGGTTAGTTTTTATTTTGTTCCATGGTGTTTTTCATAAATTCACCCCAGCATCTTTAGAAGTCACACAGTGGTTGTATCTCATGGCTAGTTGTGCCCCATAGCATCAAAAGGGTCAAGGAGCTGAACCTGGCGCAAGAATACCTAAGAACACTTTCCTCTTTCTTGCAGTTGGCAACATCTGTTTTGGTAGTTGCAACTTGCCTCCAAGCCCCTGAAATTCCTTTCAAATATTTGTTCCAAAGCTACACTGCGCTGAGCTCAGCTATGGAAGTATTTGCTGTTTCTTTTTCTGACAGAAAATACTATCTGTTCCTGTCTGCTTGCTGCTCCATCTGTCTGCCTGATCTGCTGCTTCATAATCTGGAAGAGAATACCTTTTGGGTTATTTCATATATATTTTGCAACCACTACAGAGCTTTGCTTGAAGGGGCCAACCTCATCCGTGATGGTGAAACTTCACTGACTTCATGTAGTTGTACAAGGTGAATCAGATCTTCCCTTGGGACCACTCCAGAGAGAAAATGTGTAGATGTGTGTATGAACAGGCAGAGGCTGGGAGGGGAATCAGAAGGAAGGTTTTGCAGAGATTGTTCTAGGACAATAGTAAATCATACACTCACTGCTGCACTGCACAGAAGGCACTAAAGGAGAGCAAGAAAAATGAAGGAATATGCAATTCTGCTCACTTCAGCAGTTAAGCTTTTGTTAGAACACTCTTAAGCAATTACAAAGCTGCCAGGACTGTCTTTAATTAAATATGTAAGTATCAGTACAAAAATAAAACCCAAGCAACACTTACATCATGCCTACAAGGTGTTATTGTTCTGCTTATTTTTTACAGATGGACATTTTTTCAGGAATAAACTTTCCAAGTGTTGTGAGAGAGAGAATGAACGAGAGAGAGAAGGATGCAGAGGGAAGTAGTGAAAAGAAATATGGATGCTACAGGAAAAATAGCAGTGGTTATATTTCAGAGAGGCAAACAAAATACACAGTGCATCTGTGACAAGGAAGTATGACTTATTTCCCTACTTAAGGCAAATTCATTGAAATTGCCCAGTACTTGAGAGAAAACAGATGACAGAATAATTAGAGATGGTGTTCATAATATATCAGTCACAGTCTTGACTTCCTGTAGCTGATTGGAATGACCAGATGATTTTTTACTAGTAGATCATATATTTGGGGATGATGGGGGAAAAGGAGGAACATAGTTAAGCACAAATAATAATTCTTTATTTCCCTAGACTCATTGAATGGTTTGGGTTGGAAAGGACCTCAGAGAGTATCTAGTCTCAATTCCCTGCCATAAGCAAGGATGCTACCCACTAGATCTGGTTGCTGATTTAATGAAACCTGAATCTTTACCTCACAAGAAAACTTGCCTGCAGATGCTCAGGTGAGGGAGATACAGCCATCTAGAACCTTTGACTCTGCTGCTCTTTCTGGGAGAGGCTTTGCACACCTAGGAAAGTATGGAGCTGCTTTTGCTCCCAGTGGGAGAAGGGTTCAGTTGTCCACAATGTCCTGAATACACTAAGGCTTTACCTGTAGACAAGGCAGGTTCCAGAAGGGCTGTGTCCTCACAGGGTCTTACAGGCCTGACTATTGCCTATTGGAAAAGCTGGCACAAGATTTGATCCTGGGCTTCTTTTTCTTGGCTTAAGTAAGGTTAGTAAAAGATTTGTATATAAACTATATTGTAAATTGCAACCAATGTGAGGTAGGAGAATTCAGGGACAAAGTAGTACAGTATATAGTTTATACCATCTTGGTTAAATTATATCATAAATACAGGTGCAGTCACCCTTTTTCTGAGCACCAACATTTTCTGAAATGTTGGTGTGCTAGATGAAGCAGCCAAAGCACGTTTCCTTTCCAGCTACCAGTAATGTAAATTATTTTGACTCCCTGGGAAAACAATTTAAAATTTTGCTCAAAAATAACAGGTGCTTTCTGGGAATTGTAACTGAGCCATTGCTGCGGGGGTTTTCTTTTACCAAAGAAGGGGATCAGTTCTGCAGAGCAGCTACTCCCAGCCTTAAGAGATGCACCTGCAGGTGCCACGAGTCTGTGATGACTCCCAGGAACAGGACTTAGGTTTAAGCAAGAGAGGGATTTTGCTATAAATGCTGGAGTCCTGGCAGGAGTGTTATTTCTAAGGAAGATGATCACCACAAACTCATATGGTTGTATGTGGTCTGTATGTGAGGTTCTCCCATAATTGCACATGAGCTTCATTTGTCCCCATTGCTCTGTAAGAGTGTTTACCAACAAAGAAAAAAGGGTATTCTTACACCAGAGGAAAATGTCCCCGTTGTCACTTGGGCATGAAGCCTATTGAGCCTCCAGGAGGGGGAAATAAGGAGAGAGGTTAAGATGAAGTAACAGTTGGATTTGTCTTTCACTCCCTGAAAGCTGAGGCTATAGTTTTCAGAGAGGCTAAAGGAATTACCCATAGGTACTTCTTTTTCAAGTGAAAAGTCCAAATCTCTGACATAAGCCTAGAAAGTAAATGTTTTGCTTGTTATGTTTTAGCCTCAGAACTGATCATGTTTTGAATTTATCCTGTGTTACATGAACAATCCTGTTCCTGTGCTACATGAACAATCCAATAGCATTTCTTATGCTAGTAGCACTCTTATGTTAATTTACAAAGAGAAACAACTGGGGGCATCCATAAGCTCCCACACAGAAACACTGATGAGGAAACAGCTTGGCATTGGGTACGCTTTCTGTATTTTCCTCAGACTGTACCAGGTGGAGGCTGCAGAATGAAAATGCTCCAGTGATAAACACTTATGAATGGTGGGGAAAGACACTATAATTCCAGGTACAAATCCGATAACTTACCCTGTGGATCTAGGGAGAGGATTACTTCCCTTCACCACGCTCTTCTCATACCTCCACCCACTCCCCATCTTCAGGAACTATACTCAAACCCTCCATCTGAACCAAAAAGCTTTATCTGTCCCTTAGTGCAACATCTTTTATTTGCCAACTTGTTTTTCCCACAGACTCCTGCTCCCTTTTGTGTTTGCGCTAATGTTCGAATGTCTACACCGCGTAGCCGATGATTATTTGTGAGACAGAGTGAGTTAATGCAGATTTGCAAGCTGTTCCCATTTGTTAAATGTCAGAAAAACACATGCAAGTCACTGGCTTTAGCACTTAGCTGCCAGCTGGCTCTTCTGAAAGGAGGGGACAAATGACAGTCTATCAAACAGCATGCTTTCAAAGAAAGAGGAGACCTGTTCCAGAACTGCAGCTTCAGAGGCTCTTTTTAACAACATAAGCAAAACTGGGAGCCAACCTCATTTTTTCCCCCTGGCTGTAATGAACACATAGCTTAGCGACAGCATTCCCCCACCCCCAGTAAAAACGAGCTGGAATTACAAAGCTTATGAGGAAAAAAGTGTCATTTTCCCCCCTCTCTCTCTTTCACTTCAAATTTTATTTATTTTTATTTATTTCTTTAATTTTGGCTCAAAAGTAAGACCAAAAATGCCAAAAAGGAAAGGAGTGGGGCTCTGAGATCAGTCACAAATCTCAGAAGATTGCAGGAAACTGTGCCAAATGGAAGTGTTTATCCATGGGTAAGTGCCCAGTGTAGATTAACATATTTTAATTATGGTCTCCGGGTTTGCTGCACTCCCTGAAGAATACACGGTTTAGGCCTCACTGGTGAGCCAAAGCTGTCGGGGGGAGGAGGGATTATTTTTGGTCGTGCATGCTGATGGGGTGCCATGCCTGGAGTTCCGGGACATGCCTTTCTCCTGGAGCAGATGCCGCAGGATGGTTCCTTTGTGCCCCCCGACATGCTCCGACCCCGACCCAGCGGCCGGCGCTCCTGGGCTGCTCTGCTTCCCAGGGTGATGCCCGCCGGGACCTCCAACATCACCCGCTCATTAGGATGTCTCTGAACAGCTGTCATGTGGTGCTGACTTTTTGTCACGGTTGACAGCGGTGAGATTAAAGCAGGTAGCCGGAGGCTGAAAAAACTCTGTGTTTTGTTGCGAAGCCCTGAGTCATCCAAGCCCCTGTTATAAATATTAGGTGTCAGGTTTGGATTCATAGAGTCACTTGTAGCCTTGGGTAGGTCCCATTACACAAATGGTCCAATTTATTACAGCAGGACTATTTGTATACAAGATTGCCATCATTGTCAAGATGTCAAAATCTGGCCTGGTATGTTTAATGCTTCATAATTAACAAGCTGCATCATGCTAGTGAACATCTTCCAATTATTGAATAAGATTTTGGAATGAGTGGTCATTTCCCAGAGTTTCCTATAGTTTAAACTCAGTGACAGTTGGGACAGAGCTTTGAGAAGAAAGAGTGTTGTGCCAGGAAAGGTCTATCTTTTCTTTCCTGTTCTTATTTTAAGATGAATATCCAATTTCCTTATTATAGGAGAAAGGGAGAGACAGACAGAGAATAAGGTAATTCATGTTGCATAGCTTGCAGAAGAAGGAGTCCCTTCTGCTTACCTCTGCCACTGGAAAGATCCCAGGTTCAGTACTACCTGATGGAATGGGAAAAACTAGGTGAGATGAAACATTTTCCAATTGCAAACATTGCCTGCAAAGCCCATTGCTCCATTGTTCATAAATTCATTTCAGGAATACTCTTAAACGAGGAATTTGGTGTCAAAGATGCTCTCAAATTGTAATCTAAACCATACCACCTTTCAGCTGTTTAATCCACAGGAATAATAAATCTATTGGTCTCTGTGCTTTTACCCTGGAAACATACCCTAGGCACCCCTAAATTTGAACAGTGGGTTGGCTGACTCCTGCCAAAATCCCAGTGAGATCCAGGAATTAGGCAAAGTTAAGGCTCTGAATCTGATAGGTACAACTTGAGCCATCCCTGATGTCTTCAAGTTCAGCACAAGGCCTTACTTTACTCAAGGCCCCTTTCATAGATAAAAAAGGTCTACCTATTTAAACGAAAAAGTGAGATATCCCAGGTTCCAGGCTGTCCTCATTCAGATGAATATGAAATAAGAGACTTCAATTGCTCTAAACTTCTCATTATAGTCTCAAACTCTAGGCTTTGAGACTGTCTGGGGAAAAGGACTATAAAAGTTATTGTTCTGCAGCTGGAGGAATCTAACCCCATTTTGAATTTTGAATGCTCAGGGTCTTCAGAGCTATGTCCATAGAGATATTCAGAGATATTTAGGCACCCAACTGCTCTTTGTCTCAGTGCCTTCATCAAGAGAGATCACAGTCGGCTTGGATGTAAAGCGTAACAGAAAATGAAAGCACCAAGCAATATCAGCCTGTGGAGAGAGTGAGAAGCCAGTTGTTAATCTGAAAATTCCTCCACATTATATTCTTGTTATCTTTCCTTTTGCACCATAAACTGTTCCCTGCAATTGTGCTTGGGATCATTCAACTGAAAAGAACAGCTCCCCTGTCCATCTGCCTGGCAGGACTGTCCAAAGGTACCTCCTTTTCTCCTTCCTTTCCTCAGATCTGGCTGGCAAAGCTTATCACACAGAGCATTACGATATAGTAGCCTCTCCAAGCCTCCAAAATCTGACTCTGAATACTGAGATAGTTGAATTTCTTCCATAGGGCACACCTACATTTCTTGTGGCTTGAAAATATTGCTAGGGAAACACCAAACTGAGCAGCCTGGGAGAGCTGAGACTGCTACAGATCCACACCATAGATCCCATGAGTACAGAGATGGAGTGTGTATTCCCTGCAGGCACACAGGCATGCAAGGCATGTATTTATATAGAGATGCATCCAGATCCACACGCCTCAAAGAGCCTCTGCACACACACAGTCAGCACCCAAACCCTGTCATGTCCCTCCTCTGGCTGGTCAGGGTGAAAGTCTGTGCAAAATATACCCACATGGATAAAATGTGGGTCTAGCAGCAGCTGGGCTCAGGCACTCAGTCTGACCAGTAGCTACCTGTTAATCCCAGTCTCCCTCATGTTACTGGCACCTGGACATAGGAGGCTGCAGCCCAGGGTGGTACAGGGGGCTTGCAAAAACCATCACAAACACCCCCCCCCCCATCCCCAGAGGATCCAGACAAGAGTACTGGCCATAGTTATGCTACGTAACTATTTACACGTAGCTGACTGGTTTATTCCCTTTTCCTTCAGTTTCCCCATATTTGGCCGTCCCAAACCACTTCGATCCTCCATTTCCCATGGTTTTAGTTTTCTTACTTCTCCCAGATTTTCAATAGTTTCATCCTATTCCAAAACCCTCTTTTGGTGCACCTCATAATGTGCCCTTGGGTACCAACCCTTCTCTGTCCCCGAGGTGCTCCAGAGAGCAGCTCCTGTGATTCACCAGGGTGGGGTGATAGCTGAATTTCTTGCTATGTCCCCTATTCTTGCATGTCCCCTATAGACATGACAGGGGCTCATTTCCTCCCTGAAGTTATTTGGGTGCCTCTCCTTCACCATTATTATGCTCTAGGCTTCTCTGTGTGTGTGGAGATTAGCCTTTTATTTCACAGGCTGACAAATACCTGCTTTCTGACAGAATTTTCTTGTTGCCTGGGTAGATCCTTCTTTGTCTCTGAGGCATATAAGCTCTGTCATACTTGTTACACGAAGAGCATTGGGGTGAGTAAGCCCTTTCCCTTCATTTCCTTGAAGAATGTCAGGCTCAGACTTAAGCAGTAAATGCTGGTAACAGCAGCATGTGGTTCATGTGAGCAAGTGCATAACAAGACCAGTCTACTAAGTAGAGGAGGATGTGGAGACTAGTCTCAGTGGAGACTAGTCTCAGCTCATGGATTTCTAACCATGTGAAAGCATCCCCACTTGGCAAAAAGGGTTGTTATTAGTGCTAGATTTTTCTTGGGGCATCACTGTCTATAAGTAATACCCTGAGAAGTAACTTCAACAGTTAAGGGTGTCAGATACGCACAGACCCTTCATTTTTAAGTGGACACAAAACGCAGATTTTCAAGTATGCTTATATTAAAGATCTCCTTTTGTTCAAGTGAAATTTCCTGTGCATCAGTTTGTGCCCATTGTTCCTTGTCCTGTTGCTGAACATCACTGAGCAAAGCCTGGTCCATCCTCTGACACCTCCCTCCATTCGCTGAATGACATTGATGAGGTCCCGTCTCAGGTGTCTCTCATAAACTAGAATATCAGACCTGGTAAAAGACTAAAATAGCAAAATACTTGAGAGCAGAAAAATATGAAAACAATGTTCTTATTTATCATTCATCCTGAACCCTGTTTTGTCAGCATGGCAGATACACTTTGATACAGGATGGTGGTAAAGTACTTATTATGACTGTAAACATTATTTTCTCACTTTACTGGTTCCTGTGCTAGTGTTGTGTTTGATACAGCCTGGAGTGCTGTACATTGAGCCAGCTCTGAGTGAGGAGGCTACAGGACCTCAGTTTACCAGCACCAAGCTGGGATGACCAGTCTGCTTGAGCAGCCAGAACCAGCCTCTCCTCAGGTGGTGATGCTGCAGTGCAGACATTCGACTATTTTGGAGCCAATTTAAATCTCTGTTTCACAGTGATGTTCTGTGCAGAGCAGGCTTGTGCTTAGGGCCTGATACACAGCTCACAGAAATGGATAGGATGCTTTTGATTGTGCTTCAGCAAACCCCAGTTAAATCACTAAATTCTCCCCACCGCACTTACCTTCCTCGAAACAGGCTTAACTGCCTTTTCTTCACACAGTGAAGCCCATCGTGCTCAACGCCACAGATCCCTAATCATTCTGGGAGGAAGAGAAGAGAGGGGAAGGAAGGGCAGATGGTATCATCCTAATGCAAATAATAAATAATCAGATTAATCCCTGCATCATGACAAGAGTTTCATTAGGTTCAGAACTAGGGAAAAGCACTGCTGTGTTCCCCGGGAGCAAGTCAGAGGGGAATGTGATAAAAAGTGCTCCCAAGCTTGCTTTTTAAATTTTTTTAAATTTCTTTCTTTTCTTTTTTTTTTTGTCCTCATTTGTTTTATACTGGGAGTAGATCGATGTGGAAGAGCGAAAACAGAAAATTAGGGTTTGTAGTAAGCTTCTGTGTTTCAGAGATTTTTGTCAGCATCTCATGAACAGGGTGACCAAATGCTCACATTGTAGGGGTCTTGTTTTTGTGATCTGCATCCATATGTCACTTTATCAGAGAGGCATGATCATGGACTAAAGCAGGCAGACCTGAAATGTCAGTGCTCAGGTGAGAGGAAAGCCCTCTTTTCCCTGAATTTTTTAGCTGAAATGTTGAGCTCTTTGCACTACTGTTGCTGCTTCTTGGTTGGACTGTTTCTATTTCCGCAGTGTCCTCATGCCTGTCATTGCCTGGACCTGGTTCAATAAACACATTAGCCACATCTGAGAGTACAAATATTTCTTCAGAGGCTTAAATGTCTGTTTGAACATGTGATTGCAGCAACTGCACGTGCAGTCAGAGCCAGCCCAGTACACATTGTCAGTATTGACATGTCCAAATTTAGGGAGATCCCACATGGGAGGAGCTACACCGGTGTGAGATGGCAGGGAACACAGGCTGGCTGCATCGATGGGTCTGCCAGAAGTGGTCCTGTAGGTCACATCAGAGGTGGGGTGGGATTGGCAGTCGCTGGAAACCCTCTGTGTGGAGGATGGAGATCATGTCCTGAGCATGGCTTTCCATCTGCTTGCTCCTAACCACCATTCTTGACTGGGAATGTCACCTCTTGCCCTGTTGATGTTGCAGTGGCACTGGGGTGCCTTGTGCCAAAAGGCCCATGGGGGCATTTGTTCCCATGCTGCACCCCAAAAAGTGAGCAGGGAAATTTTTGAGTGGCTGACATGTCCAAATTTAGGGAGATCCCACATGGGAGGAGCTACACCGGTGTGAGATGGCAGGCAACACAGGCTGGCTGCATCGATGGGTCTGCCAGAAGTGGTCCTGTAGGTCACATCAGAGGTGGGGTGGGATTGGCAGTCGCTGGAAACCCTCTGTGTGGAGGATGGAGATCATGTCCTGAGCATGGCTTTCCATCTGCTTGCTCCTAACCACCATTCTTGACTGGGAATGTCACCTCTTGCCCTGTTGATGTTGCAGTGGCACTGGGATGCCTTGTGCCAAAAGCCCATGGGGGCATTTGTTCCCATGTTGCACCCCAAAAAGTGAGCATGGAGATTTTTTATTGGCAAACACAAGATGAGAGGAAACTCATCTGCGCTTTTCCCAAAACCAGTCCCTTCTTTTGCAGTTCTGAAGTAGGGGGTTTCTTCCAGTGCAATGGCAGCTAGTCAATACACACTTTCACAAACAGCATGAATTGAGCAAAGTGAGTGTTTAATATCTGAAGAATGATTTATAAGGTGCTTTACAGAAAAGTTTTCAACAAGTCTGAATTCTCTATTAAAAGCTGCTTGCTTCATTACAGAGTTACCAAAATAGGCAAAGAAAATATTCTCTGCTTATCCCAAGACTCCTTAACTCCTGACAATTTTAATAAATCAAGGAACATTTGTAAGTACTAAATGTTAAATGTGTATTCACAGTTAATTTTTAATCAACTAACAACGGTGATGTGTTAATTGAATGCCATTAAGAAACCATAACTTGATGCATTAGCTATTTTCCTATGCACAGGAACTTTTCCCAAGGCTTTCAGTTGTTGCCCAGGCTGCTTTTGAAAAAAAGAAAAACTATTTTAAATGTGTTTAGACCTAGACTGTTCAAACCCTAAAACTGAGCCAAGTTCACAGGGTTAACTGAGGTTTGTAGTTCTGTGAACCTGAGATGAATTTTAAACAAGCCTGGGCTAAGTTTCAAGTTATCTTGTGCCTTAAGGTATGACTTGCAACCTACAGAGTGATCATGTAGGCTCAGCATGTAGACTTCTGACTTCAATATGAATTTCTTAATTTTTGAGATGTCAAACAAAAGATCAAACACAGAGGGGTGGCATACACCCATCTCTGAGACTTGTGGAACTTGCTGGTTTTGCATCCAGCTTATCAGCTGACTTCTCCTTGGTGTGATCTAAGTAGAGCTATGGCTCTCTCATTCCGAATGAGAATTTGCACTATTGCCTTGATCACTCATCTACTGGATGTACTGCAACTCACTGAGGAAGATATTGCTTTCTGTCTTGCCCCATCTATTCTCTTTGCTCCTGCTGGCCTGAGGAGTGGACTGTTTGTGTTGTCTGTTTCTGTTTCACCTTTTTTTTTTTTTTTGGGGGGGGGGGGGGGGTGTGTGTGCATGTGTATGGGTTTGTTTAACAGTCTAATTAGGAACTCTTTGCTAACCTGGCTGGATCTAACTGCCAGTAGGCACTGTTCATATAAGCAGCTGAAAGAAAAAAGTCTCAAGGGACAACACCAGGCAGAACAAATGGGAATAAACAGAACCTACTCCTTTGGCCAGCTATGGTACGGATAAATAAGAAGGTGCTGATGTTCCCAGATTCCTCTCCGCACATAGTTGTTGCCTGGATGTTTTACATATTTCTGAAATAAGTCTGATCAGAAATGCAAGGAGGAAAGGGGGAGGAGAACTGTGACACAAAAACAGCTAAGTTATAAATATCTCTATTTTTAGATACTCAGATGAAATTTGCTATGGGGGTTTTTAGTGATGGTAATCAGGAGAAGAATGAAGGGCATCAGTAAAAATGATTGAAACCTATCCAACAAAAATAATCTACTGCAGTTGGCTCATTTTCTTTCTGATGTTGTGCTCAATGAAATGAATTTAAACTGTTTATTTTACAATTAACATGCAATGTGCATTTCTGAAGTAATTTATGAGAAACAATTTTCTTTTTATATGGGGCTGCAGCAGACAGACAGCAAAGCTTCAGTTCACAACGTCAAGGTGAAGCTCCAGGGAGGGAGAAGGTGCTTTCTCATATATGAATTTTGCCAATTCCCATAAAACTTGTGTGCCCTTTCATGTGTCTTGGCCACAATAACCTCAGGTTGCCAGGAGGGGAAGCTGGAGGAAGAGGATGAGGGATGTCAGGCTCAGGGGCACCTGCTACTTCCGGTGTTGCAGAGAGCATTGCCTGGTTCGTGAAAGTCAGAGAACAGTCAAGGCAGACATTTTTTATTAGGTTAGAAACAGGTTGAAGCAGAAATGTGGGAAACAGTCTGTCTCATGAGAGGCCGGAGCCATACATTGCTGACTTCCTGAGACCTTTGTGTCCTGCATAACCAGGTCTCTTCTGTGATGTCCCAGCTGCCACATGCAGTGTGTATCACTGGACAAGACAGAGGTAACACTCTTCTTTCTCACAGTCTCACCTGTAAAAACCCTTTCTGCATGCTGCTTTAATAACCATTATCCATCCCCATTCTCCAAAGTGCTGTCAGCAGCATGGATGAGATGATGACCTCGGCATTATCCTGAGATTTCAGAGTGTAAGGTTTGGTTCCTTGCTCTGTTATATATTTCCTCTGTGACCATGTGTAAGTTGCCTCCTAAGGGAAATATGCTGGGTTGTAAAAGGATCTTGAATCTTCAAGATAAAGTCTTAACAAGAGTCAGTGGCTGGAAGCCAGGCAAATTCAAATGGGGAAAAAAGGTGCACATTTATAGTGGAGAAGGGAATTAACTCTCAGAACAAACTACAGAGATGAGGGAAATTCTCTTGCTTTTGATGGACTTCAGTCCAACACTGAAATGTAAATGTAGCCAAGTACAGATTAAATTTAAGCAAAAGAATTGACTGGGTTTAGTGCAGTTATGGTTGTGTGGCAGTAAATAGCTGATGATATCCAAGTGATATCTAGGTGAGCTGATATTCTTTTTCCAGGCTTTACACTTCCTGAGTCATTAGCACTGAAGAATTTTTGGAGGACTGCGTCCTGTTCTCAAGTCAACATTTAAATAAAGAGGTTTCTTCCACAGGAAATACCTGGTAGGGAATCCATCTCACCTCATTTAAGTTGACTAAAAGCAAGCCACCCAGCAACTAGTTATCAAGGTTTTGCTGAAGTTGTTGACAAGTGCTGGCACATGCCATGAGTGTTTTGGCTACCAGGAGTGGAGATACCAGGTGGCCCTCTGGTCATGCTCTCTCCATCAGCTAGAAAAGAGCCTAGATTAACTTTGAACCTGACAATGATCTTTTAAGTGGATGAAGTTGGATGAGATGGATTCCAGTATGTACACCTCTAGCTCAGACATTTAGCAGCTGTACTGTTGCCTTCATTCTTGTCTCATAACACCTATCCTATTTATCACTGTTGAAGGACATTCCTACATTTCATACTCACCCCAAAATGACTTTCACTTTACCAAAATCAAGACCGGCCCTGGCATTAATTGTCCTCTGAACATGTTTGCCTCTTTCTATTATCTGTGATGGAGCCTGGTATGTAGCTCAGACTTTAATAATTTTCTGTCCTAAATGATAGGTACAGTCTTGTAAGAGATTGAAAAAGAAAAAAAAAAACCCAAACCACAATGTTTCATCCTTGCTGTCCTTGAATTTTAAGAGATCTGAGATTCAACCTGATGAGAGGAATCATGCTTATATTTATAAAAAGAGGAGCGAGACGAGCACCTCATATGACTTCAGCTGTCAAAAAGTTGTAACATAACCGTGTGAGGTCAGTCATGTTGGGCTGACACCTCTAGAATTGATGCCATTGGTTCCAGATGCCTGTTCCAAGATGAGGTCAACCACTGAACCAACCAGGATTAATTCACTGCCTTCAAACACCTTTCTACTGATCTGCCCCTAATAAGGGGAAACATTGTTTTAATTGGCTGATCAAGGAATTTGGAACTAGGCACCAAATTCAACTTCGATTTTTTACTCAGCATGCTAAGTAAGAAGTAATCCTATATTGGCTGCTTAGGCAGGGATGAAATGGGCACCTTCAGAGGGTGATTCAACCCAAAAAAGAGCAGGGTCACCTTCTCAAAGAACATCTTAATCTCCTTCTCTCTTTCAACTATAGAGAAACACAAGGGTGACCAAGACCTAAATTACCTAATATTTCAATAGATAAAATCAGTGAGGGAGAATCTGAAGACTCTTAAGAATCTTGAAACCCAAACCAACTGAAATTTTCAGAAGTCCCCATCTTCTTTGTTGACATTGCTGGAAAATGATATATTTTTATGTTGCTCAAATGCCTCCATCTAAAAATATTTATATATTCATCTATAGATACTCATGTGTTTATCTGAATATTTATATATGCGTACACATAATCATATAGATCTCTCACCAAACAATCCTCTAATTAGGTGTTGTCACAGAAGGTCAGTATTACAAAAAGAATTAACTAGAGATTTGGGGTAAGTTTCATAGGGTAGCAGCTTAGATCCCAATCCTGCAAACACTTTTTGTATATTAATAGCATTACAGTGCAATTCATGGTAGCAATTATGTAATTAACTTATTCTATATCACACTAGACCCAGTCATGCTAGCTAAGGTACATATATATTATATTAAAAGTCATAAGAGCAAAATAATAAAATAATACTTTTAGACTCTTCTCTTGTTGTGGAAATTTCCTGTAGCATTTTGTTGTGATTGAGCATTTTTGTTGTGTTTATTGGCTGGAAATTTTTTTGCTGTCTGAGGTAGCTCATGATAATACAGAGTATCTGCTGACAGAGACATTTAAATGTTGTCTCTTTATGAACTTCTCTGATGTTTTCCATTTCAGAGTTTTAATTATGTTCTTCCCTCCAGGGAATTATCTCTGCACAGCTTCTGCCTTAAGTTCACAGACTGCCCCTAGGACTGGACATGTTTCTCCACCCATGTGACCTCTGTGAGAAGCAGCAGAGCAAAATTCCAAAGCTATTCTCTCATCTCATCTACCACATCCCTTTGATTTCTCTATAACTGTAAGATGGTCTATGACTGTAAAATTCTTTCTTCCACTATCTGAGATGCAGCTTTTTTTTCCCCCAGCATCTGTCTGCTCCTCAGCATCAGATCCTTTCTCCTTGCCCAGCATGCTTTCATAGCAGCCACATGTGTTTAGAGCTCATACAGCAACTTGGACAGAGTGGTCTGCTTTTATTTCCTCACTCAACAGGAAGAGACATCTGGATCTACAGAGGAGGGAAAAAAACCCAAGCCACCACTTTTTGGAACATCAAAGAAAGATGTGATTTTAGCATTTCACCCCCAAACTAGCTATTTTTGCCCCAGGTGCAATCTTCACTGGCTCTCTCATGCTTGTGTTGCTGTACACCCAAACCACAATGCATTTGGAGAGGGAGGTATTTATTTTCCATCCCCAAAATGAACAGTGGAAGTGCAGCTTGCTGGATGTCGGAAGGGAGTTGGGAGCATTTGAGCCCAAGATTCTGCAGTGTATCTGTCTCCATGTAGTGGGTAGGATATAATTTGATCTGTACGGTCAATTCACTGTAACAGAGCATGGATTGCAATTTTTTCCACCTACAAAAGCAAGATTTAATACTGCTAGGTCCTGGCATGCGTGAGCATTTCAAAACACGTGTTAAAGGTCCATAAGAGTTAAGCAGATGCCCACCTAACAGTGTGGGTATTTTCCACAAAGCTCAAGGTCTTTCATTTGTGGAATGGTACAGGTATGCTGATGGCAAACTTTGATTATCCCTAATCCTCTTTTGTCTGCAGGGGAATAAATCAGAAGGAACGTGAAGCACACAGTAAAGGAATTTTTTTTTTTTTTTTTTTTTAAACTGAGGAGCATTGTGCTGTATATTCCTTAGCCAGCAAAGTCAGGGATAAGCAGATTTTACCTTGGTTTGCATCTTCACCCAGAAAGCGGTGGATAAACTGCCAGGTCTCACTGCCCCTGACGGGAAGAAGGAAAAATATTTCTTCCTGGTATTAGATTTTCTAATACTGCTTGTCTAACAAAAGTTATTTTGCCCTGGCTTTGTGCCAGTGAAATGGAGCTTGGGTTTATTATAGACTCTTTTCCTATGTCCCTTATTCTTCAGCAATGATATTAACAGATACAAAATACTGTTGTTTGGTTTTAAAAATAACCTACTGTTGTTTGGTTTTAAAAATAACCTTTCATCCACCTTTCATGCTTGAAAGGAAATTTGTAAATTGTCAAGTTGACTTAACTTTTCCTGTGGACTTGCACCTATTTGCTGTAATAAGAATTTCCCCCTTGGGTTTCACTCATCTCCAGTGTGTGGCAGGAAAAAGGGATTAGGATTGTATTTGTCTTCTTTCTGAAGCCAATACCCTTTCAGCAAGCCTGCTATTAGTTCTGGCTGCCAAAACAGCCTCTTAATGCCTTACCTGAGAGTCAAGTATTTTATATTAAGTTAACTTTTGCCTCTGCTGACTTTCACTATTCTATATACTTTGGAATCCTCACTCCTTATGGAGCTTACTATTGTTTTTTGTGCACTCAAACCTGTATTATGCCCCTTGGCTCCTCCTGCTAACCTGGCACAGAAATGGGGAAGGAGTCTTGGGGCTTCTTCTTTCTCCAGTAATCACCCCTTTTAATGAGTTATCCTCTGATTTGGAGAGACTCTTAACCCTTTGGCAGCAAGAGATGGGCTTTCTTGACACTTAGTGCTTTGCAAATGCATTTTTCTCAGAGCTGTGGGCCACTGGTACCTGAGGGAATTTAGACAGCACTTAGCAGACCCATTTATTTGCAATACGAAATAATGTTTTGTTTACAGCATCATCCTCACAGGGCATTAATCATGAAGCACCTCATTCCAGCTGCAAATTCTCAACCATCCAAGGGGGCGTTATTATCACTTTTTTGTCATGGTATAAAAGATCTCTTATGTCTTGTGTTAGGAAGAGACATGTGCCTATATGAAGTTCTATGTGCAGATTTTTCCAAGCTGTCTTGTGCTTTTGGAGGTTTTTGTTAGCTCAAACTCACAGACAGCAACATCCAGTACATGAACAGGATGGGCACTGTTACCCAGCTCTGACCATCAGAGGCTGTAAATGAAATGTCTGTCATGTTCATTTAAAACTTGACCATCAAAAGGGAAAGAATTTCTATCTACAAACTTTCTATCGCAAACTACAGACATCTATTGTTTTACATGAAAAAGTCAGCAATAAGCTATTATCTACTTCAGCAATTACCTATTTTGCTAAAGGACATAATTCAAAGTTGAGCAGTTATGGTTTCTTCCATGAGAAAGCTGAATTTTACATTCCTTCTGACCACTCAATAGAAATATTTCTCTGGTGATAGCATCACTTCATCTACTGATCGAAAATGTATCAATACATTAGATAGATAAGTCCACATATTTTAATATTTTCTGTCTATAATTCCATCAATGGATTAAATAGAATTTTTGAAGCATTCACAAGACATATTAGTTTCCTTTTTGAAGGTGTATGAACTGACGCAAGCAAAATTGATGTAATTTAACCTAAGAGGATACACTTTTAGTAGTATAAATGTAGATATCATAATATACTGTCTACGGCACAGAAATTTCCACATGTGAGTGTTGTAGATGTGTCTGGATGTGACACAACTGGACACAACGGGCCCTTGAACCACTCACTGGGTGAACCAAACCCATCCACCTTTCTTTTCTTTTAGGACAAGAAAATACATGAATTTATTACTGGTTAAAGGATTTTTTTCCAGTAAATCTATTTAAGTTTTGTTTTGTTTTGTTTTGTTTTAATTTGTCTTTCCAAAACAGATTAATATTTGCTTATTTGGGATTTTTGTTGTGAAAAAAATTTGTTGCAATCTCTAATCTCTAATTTTATTTTCCTAATTTTATCTCTGATTTCATTATAGAAAAATGTGATAGTAGGAGGTTGAAAATAGAAAGGAAGGGATATAAAGGAAGAATGGTAAAGGGAGGAAATGTCCTCTTAAAAAAGGGAAAAATTTCATAAGGAACAAATCATTAGAGGTTAAAAGAGTTTCATAGAATGGAATTTTTCACAAAATGCCTTGGGTTGGATGAATGTTAAAGCTCATCTTGTTCCAGCTCCCTGCCATGGGGGTTCCACTATCCCAGGCTGCTCCAAGTCCTGTCCAACCTGGCCTTGGATGCTTCCAGGGATGGAGCAGCCACAGCTTCTCTGGGCAACCTGTGCCAGGGCCTCACCACCCTCACAGCCAGGAACTTCATTCAATCTAAACCTGCTTTCTCTCACTCCCTCATTTTGAAAAGGATGCAGTTTTGCTAAAAAGGTTCTCTTTTTTTTTTTTTTTAAGATTTTTGTTTTACTTTACTTTCTTTCACTGTTGATTTCAGCTGTTTTTCAAAACATACCCTCTGTGCTACCTCCTGATGCAGTCCTGCTGCCCTGTTGAAGTCAGCTGGACTTGGATAGATGCTGACTGGTCTTTCTCATCATATCTTTTTTGCTGTGTTTTTGTGGACCTGGTCCTTGCACAGCCTGGAAACTTGCATGCAGCTTTTTGCTGCAGGATGAGCAGTAAATTGCAGCATTCTGTACTGAACAGTAACAAAACCAGTGATAATTGTTGCCCAAACCAGAAGTGGCTGTAAGAGATAGGCTGAGATATCTAACTCTGGAGAACTTTTGTGCCTGGGTTTCATGGCTACTTTTTGTGGGTTTGGAAAGTCCAATAGCCCCCAGTTTTGGGGCTTGCTGCTTCATGCACCATCCTCAAGCAGGATCAATCCTTATGTGTCGGCATTTCTGCAACCTGACAGCAATCAATGTACACTTTAATTGGATCACATAGCCTCCTTCCCTCCCTCCCCTCCCCTCCCCACCCCACACCCCCCATTTATGAGTGACAATTTCTCTTTCTACAGGATTGAGTTTTACATTCACCTGGTCGGGAAGCACGATATCTGCTCCCTGGCATGTCATCCAGCATCAGGCCCATCTACTGTCTTGCATGAGGTTATTATGACAGGTTCCTGTGTTTTTGTGGCCTGGCTGCATGAAGCATGTCACATTTGATGAATGTCTGACAAACGTGAGTTGCTATTTGTAGACTTGATTTAGATGAGAAGGAAGTTTTGCTTGGAGAGCTGTTCCCCCTGGATGTGATCTGATTCCAAGCCTTTCAGTTCAGGACAGTCAGTCTGCAGCCCTGACTGAATGATGGGTCGATATCCAATAACTCATGATCAAAAGCTGAAGTCTTCTTAATCAGCAGAGCTTGGGTTTCCTTCAGGGGATGAGAACGCTGTGCAACCACTCTGAAAGAGATGCTATTTCCAATTTCTTTAATCTGAGGACATTACATGCGAAGTTAACTTGGCATGAAACATTTCTTACATTAATTACTATGGCAAGATAAAAAATAATAGAATATACATTTTGGTGCTCAGTCAGTTAAGACCAAACCTGATTCATTTTAGGTCAAAGCTCTGCAATTAGGGTTGGTTTTCTTTAGGATGTGTGGTTTCCACTTAATTGAGCTATACTGTCTGCAAGTTAACTTTTTTCCTCCAACTATGAGCAAGATTCTTAATAATGACAAATGGATCTAATCCATCGCCTTTCATCATGTTATCGAGGTACAGAGCATGAAAATTTATGACAGTCAAAGGATTTTGCCATAAAAAACCCTGCTGTCTCCTGCCTAGTTGAGCCAGCATTGGAGATTTCTCTGTCTTCCCTGTTGGTATGAGTCAGGTGTCAGACTTGGCTTCAGCTTTTCTTTGGGGACAGCATCTGTCAAAAGTGCATGACACACAGAGTGTCTTCACATTTGGCCAAGATCTTCCTGAGCAGTTCAGACCTTATGAATATTAAATTGCAAGTTTGCCTTCTCTTTTCATGGTTTATTTATTTTACAGAAGGCATCTTCTCTTGTTTAATGATCAAGTGATTTTTCAGGCATATCATTTGCAGAATTCAGCATTATTTATAGAAATTTGTCATTTCTCTGATACTGCTTTGTTAAGTTTGTCTTGAAGAATTAGCCCATGTGTCTACCAAATGAGGAAAGGAGAATAGGATATGCAAAACTTTTGTCCTTCTGAGTCCTGAGATGTAAAAGGAGAAACAATACCATTACATGTGGCAGGCAAGAGAGTGACAAGGCAAAAAACCTTGAGGGTCTGAAAGTGAAAGACAGGCAGCACTGGCCAGAGCTACACATGATGTGGGGACATACTTAATGACCATTGTTCTGTGAAGTCTGAGAGAAGTCCCAAGTCTCATCCTTAGTTAGCCAAATATTGAACCTGCAATTTAAATGTCCCTGTTGACCAAAGCCATTGCCTCTTTTTAACAGATGGAAAGGGACTCTGCTAATAGTCAAAATTTTGATCACCAAGTTTCCAGAATACATTTGGGATAAAGGCAGCTCTCCTGTGAGAAGAAGAGCTTATTTTGTTTGTACCTGTAAACAGACCATGGTCTGACACTGTTGAGCAGCTCATGCCAAAAGCCGTCTATCTTTGCACCTTGTCCTTTGCATTTCTTCCTGTTTTTAACTGTTACTCATTTTTACAGCACCTCAGGTGTGTAAGGTTTTCTGAGCTATCATGAAAGCCAAGCGGTCCCAGTCCATTAGTGACGCGTAAAAGCTGTTTGCAGTTTTATGTCTGCTGGTTTAATCGACTTTTCTGCAGACTACCACATGGTGTTCCTTCCATTATATCACACTGAGGTATAGCAAGAGAGCATTCAGTGTCAATAGAATCAAAGCACAATGAACAAGAATCATTTGAAAACTGAAGAGCTGCTGTTTGAAAATTAAGCTGGTTTTAAGGGGCTTAAGACCCTTTCCTGCCTCTTGTTGTTAAAGGCGGGTCCAAGTGGGCAGTCTCTTATAAAAATCAGAAAAATTCTCATGGAACAACACGTATCATATTAGAAAGAAACTTTTGGATTGCTTGATAGCAAAAAGAAGGTTTTGGCTTACTAAAAGAGATGTGTTGTGTCTAAAGCCCACAGTAGAAAACTGGGCCACTGGTGTAATTTTCTTGGCTTAGAAGAGACACCAAGCAGCTTTTAAGTGGGGAGAGGAGGATGACACAGCTTAATGACTGCAGCACAAGACTGCAGGTCCTTCAGCTGATTTTGCTTAGAGAAAGCTGAAGTAAATCTTTTCAATAACAAGCATTAATTTCTCAGAATTGGAGACCCTGATGTATCTGAGAAGGCCCAGAGTTCATATATGGATTTCTGGTGGTATATGATCTCCTTACAGTTAGAGGAATCTAAATCTACCTGCTAAATAAGGGAAAAAACATCCTACTCCATAAAGAAATTTAGGAAATGTTTAACAGTATGTGGTGGTTTGACTAAACCATGACACAGTATCAGGAAGACAGTCTTCAAATCATTTTAGATATTCCTCTGCAAACATCTGCTCAATTCTTAGCAGTGGCTGAAATGGTTAATAGCATGTTAGCAATGAATAGGAAAGGAAGTGATCACTGAATGGAAAAATCCTGTGCTTGCAGGATAATAGATCTCCCTGATATGGGCAGGAGGGGAAATTGTAGGCTGCAAGTCTAAAATGCTGCATGCTGTTATGCTGTTTTGCTTAATGCACTTAATGGAGAGTACACTCCACCGTTCTAGTTCAGCAGCACGGTCTTGGGAGTAAAGATTTGCCTGATCAAACTCAGTTCACCGACAGCCTTGGACATAAAGACTGCCTACCAATATCAGAAAAGTAATAAAAAAACACAAACAAACAAGAGAGGGATCATTTGGGTCAAGCCTTGCGTAACTGAATTAACAGAATGGGAGTCAGCTGTGGAAAATGTAAGATGAATATTTTGTGTTTTAACACTGCTATAACAGCAGAGTAGCCATTCAAAAGAGGAATTTCAAGAAATTTGCCTTGATATTGAGATGATGAAGATTTTTCCTATCTTATAGGTAGGTGGTAGGAACTCTGAGTCTGTTTCTCAATCTGTTATGACAGTTTACATCACTGTTGCTCCATTTACTCCAGATTTATGCTTCAGTTAGCCTAGACAAGCATGAGGATTCCCAAAGTCCTATCTGTGTTACTAAATGTTCTCAGCATTTCAGCATTCATCCATGTGTGTCTGGTGCATATCCTGTGGTTCTGTAGGCTGAGATGCTTTAGTGTTTTTTCCCATTCAGTCTTTTCATTATTTATCTGTCCCTGGGGGAGGATTTGTGGAAATGGCATTGGAGAACTGTCAGCACTTATATGTTCTTGTTTGCATCCTCTTGGCAAAGTGAGTTCCAGATCAAGCAAAGCACATGCTCAAACTTGAATTCATATTCCAGGTAGGCATATTTACAAAGAGCAAAGACTACACACTTCTGAGTTGTATATGCACTTGGAGGGTGGGAAGGAGAGAAGGATTTTTGTCTAAAAGCATGGTGCAAAACTATGATTTAGCCTTCACCAGAAAATAATCAGATGATGTGTTTCCTGGGAACATCATTGCAGAAAGGGTATAGCAATTGTGTTTTTCTTCTCATGACTCATTTTGTATTACATCTGACTTCTGAGAGTCCAGATGAAACCTCAAGAATTAAAAAACTATTTAATTAGTCTGGAAAACAGGTAGGACAGTCTTGTGTGGTGACAGGTACTGAAATAGAAAGGCTAAATTAACAAGTCCTTTTCACCTTGTGGGAAGAGCACTTGGTAGAAGACAAGAGTTTTGTGATCCATGTTTCATTCTCCCCTTGACCTCTCCTATAACTTTGGCCAGGCACCTCTGTGGACATTTCCTTACTCATCTTCTGTCTCACTTGGCTGTTCCACGCTTCAGGGATGCTCTGACTCATGGCATGTTCAGCTCTCACCACAATGGCTGTGCTGGAGTTTGGGGAACTGATGTCAACCTCAGACTCCCTAAAGGTCCTCACTAAAAGCTGGTGAAAAAATAAAGTAAAAGACATTTTGTGTAAGCTGCAATGTGGGCATTTTTCATGAAATATACTTGGTAACAAGGGTGAACAAAGCTTGACACTCATAATGGTTAAGAAGCAAAGCAAAAATTGGAAATTTCCTGCTGAGTACTGTCTGAAATTTCTTAATTGTTCAGGTATCTAAGAAATTCTGTGTGAATATATAACATCTGTAATGTCCTAAGAATCTAGATGTAATATTAAGAAGAGAAAAGGCAGGAAAGTTGGAAGATAAGCAATACAGCAATATAGCAGGACCTCCCTGTGCCAGTGGCTGTGTCAGAATGGAGCTGAGTGATTTTCAAATTGAGACAATGTGACTCTGGTGACAGCCATGGGGACATTTCAGACAGGACTTTATCTGGAAAATAAGCTAACTGTTGGTGGAAAACTGCTCTTCCATGTGTGGAGTTGATGCCTGGTGATCTGGGGGCAGAAGATACAGATTATATGGATTCTGTTTCTGTGCTGATGACCCCAGGTAAGCAGCTGAGCCTCTCTGGGCCTGTTTTTCCTGGAAACTTTGTAAAAAATACTGTTAATAAAGCAAAAGCAGGAGTCAAAATGTCACACAGACCATAAACACACAGGGAAAAGACTGAGACAGCCAGCTCTGGCATCTCAGTATCTGAGAAATAGGATGCCTGACAGCAGCAATGTAAAACAGGGTGGGATTCAGCTCTACATTCAGGCTGCAGTACCCATTTCTGGGTGGGTCGAATAGTGCTCCATATGCTGCTGAATTGCTGCTGAATATAATAAAAGCTCAGGCTGCCAAGCTCAGCTCTAGGCTTCTCCAGATAGACAAGAGTGAAAGCCTGATCTTTCACAGTCACTCTTCAGTGACTAGAGGGAGGTTAGCTCTGTGATCCAGAACTCAGCTGAATGGTGATTGCTAAGAGCTACCCAGGAGGAAAAGAGGTGCACAGCATCCTGCCAGCCCTGGCTTTGCCACTCAGCCCTCCTCTCTCAGGATGTCCCTCTTGGCAGGGAGGTGAGGCAACTCCCCACTTCCCATCTGTGGCAAGCTCTCCTAAGAGACAAACATGCTCTTTTCCAGGTGATGGGAGAGCCCAAACTCCATCAGTTAATCCCTGGCTTGAGAGAAGGTGGTGATGTGCACTTTTGATTTCTGTAGTACAACTTTTCCTCCCAATGAATTAACTTAATGTCAATACTAACAACAGCCAGTCAGTTGGTGTTAGGAGCCTGATCTATCCAGCATTGTTGTCAGCATGTTATATATCATGTAATCTGTCTTGGCTCAGAACAATCAATATATTGCTCCTGAATTTGCTTAAAACTGATGGAGTTGAACCAGTCACAGCAAAAGTAGAAACATTTGCAAAACTTACCCTTAAGGTGCACAAATGTTAGGATACCCTCCCCACTCTTCCTCTTCATGGAAAGGAGTGAAGATAATGACTAGATTCCTGTCTCACAGGTGTTTAATGAGGTTAATGGCTCCCTTATAACAGTTTGAGATCCTTGAACAGAAAACATAACTGCAGACCTAGGCATTGCATTATTATTTTTCCTTATCCTTTCTGAAAGGGGAACATACCCTTCAGAGTGTTCTGTTTTGCAACTGCATTGTTATGGTTGTTGGTGTATAAAATTGGTGCTCCGTGTGTATAATTTATAGCCTCTAAAAATGATAAATAGCTTGAGAAAAAGGAGGGATCTCTGTGTTCAAGTACTAGAAGTTTCAAGATGAAAGGATATTTTTGGGAAATGGTTTATAACTTCCCACAAACTATAATTTTACTTGCTTCTTAGCCGTGCTGTTTCCACTTGCACTGATGAAATTTTTGGAAGTATCCTAGCTCTGATCTTCCTGGTGAACTCTGTTCAGGCCCACTGCAGTCAATAGGAATGAGCAATCTTAAACGTCTTCCAGAAAAAACTTAAAACCTTTATGGGTTCAGATGCGATAAGCATTAACGGTATCACCATGATCTTTTTTTTTATAGGGATAAACTAGAACTTAATATATTTACCTGAAAAATGTGATAAAATTTGTATCTATTAGAGGAATATGGCTGCAGAACTTGCCTCCAGTTAGAGGCAACTGAACTCAAACGAGATTTGCAACAATGTTTAGTACATTTATATGTGTGACTAAATTATAAACTTTCCTGAGAAAAACCCCAGAGAACTGGACTTGATTCTTTTCAGGTTAGACTTATAATCTGATTCATCTACACTGGTTATTGGCCCTTTCATTTACATTTAATGGGCTGATTGTGTTATGTTGTACTCATTAAAAACTAGAACTGCCCAAGTAATTATTAATAAATTAATGTACTTGGTGATTGGTTGAGGAACTCTGGCAAAAATATATTAAGTCATGAATTAGGTTAGCTTTACTATGTATTCTAGGAGATAGTCCACATTAAAGAGGAAGGAAGGTAAAGCAGGGAGATGCAAAACAAAACAAAGATTTAACTAGAAACTGTCATCAGTAACAAGTAAACATGCTATGGGTTTTGTTTCTTTTAGTTTGGAAATGCCTTCAAATTCCTATGCACTTTCACTGCTATTACTGTAACTAAAACATTATCTTAAGATTTTAGATTTCATTGATATTGATCTCATAAAATGCTGAGCATGTCTGTGAGCGTTAATGGAAGCTGAGACTGTTCAGCAGCTCACAAGTTCAGGCCCAAAATGGTTGCATTTGGTTATATAAAATGCATCAACCTCCTAACCTCATTTTACAAAAGTTTCGCATTGTTACAGAATCAGCTTAAATGATTCCATCCTAATGGAGCTCTTGAGTAGTGGTTACCAGAAGCTCTTTCACAGGTCAGCAAAACACTGTT
Source organism: Zonotrichia leucophrys gambelii (assembly GCF_028769735.1). NCBI lineage: Eukaryota > Metazoa > Chordata > Aves > Passeriformes > Passerellidae > Zonotrichia > Zonotrichia leucophrys. The sequence continues at coordinate 4,653,522 of NC_088200.1, forward strand.
ATGTTGATGGCTCCTGCTGACAGAGACTAGCAAGAAACAAGTCTTCATGGAAGATGAAATGCATATTTCATTGGAGGAAGTAGAAGTGTTGCTTTGTATTTCAACTTGCTCAGACCTCTACTGCAACATTTAACCTCATGATAACTCTGCTTTTTCCCCTATAAAAACATGAAGTATTCACACACAAAAAAGCAGTTTTTGTCATGAAAATGGGATGAATATATGAATCTGAAAGAAATTCTGTTTAGAAAACTTCTAAACTTCCTAACATCGTTCTTTGCAGAACTTAGACAATGCAGATTATAAAAAAAAAATGTATAAGGACATCTGTTTGTCAGCTGCAATTGGTATAAACATATTTCTGAATTATCCTGTTAGACATTCTACGTCAAAATTATGTATAAAAGAAACTACTGATGCAAAAACCTGTTAGGATTTTTTGGTGAAAAGTTATGCTTTATGTAAACTAAGACTTTTGCAGGATCCTGACCGATTTCTATGGCCAAGGAGGAGAATGAGCAGCTGTTCCTGGTCTGTGAAGTCCATGGGCAGAAGTGGATTGCATGATGTTCCTCCTCCAGGAGACATACAAATGTCCCAGGTGGAAGTGAGGGCCAGTTTCTCCATGGGATTTTACAGGTCCACAAGGTAACTACTTTCCATCTCACAGACACTTCAGGGCATAAAGAGATTTCCAGCACCCTTCCAAAATGACACACTCTGTTCAAAGGCTGTGGAAACCAATCTGTTAGCCTTTGACAGTGTCCAAAGGAGTCTGGGCTCCATTTACAGAGGCGCAGAGAAATTCAGCCTTGAAGGCAGCAATTTAAATACCCCAAACTCATACAATGCCAAATGAAAGCAGAGGTGGGTATTGGATCATCAAGATTTACTCAACTGGTCAGGAGCAAAACCCAGCCCTCAGGTTGCAGAGCAATGTTATGAACTCCAGACAGAGGTACCCCAGGGAAAAAGATCCTGTAGTCAGCTCTGCAGAAGCACTTAGGTGCCAAATGTCATTTGAAGCCCACAGAAGTCAATAGTCAACGAGATGCTTGGCCCAGAGGCAGATGTCTCTGTGTCTTAGATGGTTTAGCTCTCTAAGTTAATTCTACTTTCTTTCCTCTGGGTGTTTTGAATCATCTGAGACAATCTTGGATGTTTAAGAGATCCACATCACCATGTCAGAAATGGTCTAGGATTTATGGGGACCTGCATTTTGGGTTTTTTTTTTGAATGACAGTGAGGGGCCACAGGCATGTCCTGGAGCATTTTGAATGAACTCAGGTTTCTACATGAGCAAGTGAGCAGGTAAACAGAGACTGTCTGCTGTGCTCTCTGCTCTGCCATTAATAAAGTATAATGAGTGCATTCTGTTGCTTTAGCAAGGACTGTATTTTAAATATCACTCTTCATCACTCTCCTTTTTTTTTAAATTTGTTTTTGTGGTTTTTGTTAGGCTGGCTTGGTTTATTTCTCTTTTGTTTGTTTGCTTTTTGAAACCTCACAGAGATCTAAAAGGTAAAACAGAGCTTTCCTATTCAATTGCCTGGTTCAATATTTGCTTGTAAATACAGGGTATGATTCTTTTTTTTTTTTTTCTGGACACAGGCTTAGTCATGCTAGTTTACAAGTTTCAGCTTAGCTGTTCCTATTGTTGTCTATGGATATATATGTGTATGCATAAAGGGAAAAAATAACAAGTTTCCTGTTTCTGGGTTTGTTTACATTTGTTACTTTATCTCTTCTTCCTTTGTAGGAAATATTAAACAATAGTAAATAATTTGTTCTTAAATTTTTGGTGACCATAAGCAGAGTAATAAAAGGGAACTTTTGTAAATTATGACGTTCAGGAACCTGCAAGGAGAGAGAATTAACACTCTTATGCCACTGACCCAGTTGTATTAATGGTTGGATATACCAAACAACAAAAAATCAACAAAATCTCAGGAAACAAAAAGAGGTAAAAAACCAATTTGTTCCTCATTAAGGTGCTGGAAAAGTCCAAGATAAACCTGTTTAAAATTGATCTGATAGGCTGGGGAGCTCTGATTCACTGATGTGTTTTTCCCTGCTAATGGTCCTTTACTAATATTTATCCATTGCTTTGAGTAACTATTAATCTCCTAAGTTGAGAAACTCTACAAATGCAATTTCTAGAGCATTTAACCTTTCATGTTTACTGCCTCCAGAGTTTGGGTTGACTTAGATACCAAACACTACATTTTGCTTTGTTTCTATGAGCCCTAAATTGCTAAAATGTTGGCACAAAGACTATTTAAAACTGGGTTTTCTTCTTTTTTTTTTTTTTTTTTTTGTTTTAATCCTGCACATAAATATGGTATTTTTCTTGAAGTGTAATGAAGTTGAATTCACTTTTGTTTTTCCACTTGCTTGCTTCTGGTTGTTACTGAAGCTCCTTCAAATTGCCATGTGCTTGCAAGTGTAATTTTTTTTCTTCTGTAATTTGACATCAGAAATGACCAGAGAGGTAACAGCTCAGCAGCATGAATATTTTTCTAATGATCTCTCAGAGAAAAAAAAATAAAAAAAGAAGTATCTAGCTACTGACCTAATAATTCTAATATCTAGCAATAAATCTTGATTTTTTAAAAAATGAAAAATTTCCATAAACTTCTTCATATTTGCAGCCACTCAAGTTTATCTTCTCACAGCAGAGCTTTTAATCCTTCTCTTTCTCTCCTTCTTATTATTTCTTTTTCTTTTTTCCATTTTTCTTTTTTTTCCTTTTTTTTTTTTTCCTTTTTTTCCTTTCCCCCCCTCCTTATCCTATTCTGGCCATGACAACTAAAGGCTTTTAAAAAAATGGCCTGGGCTCTGAACAAAGCCTGTTGTTGCAGGTAATTGTTGAAATATCAAGGGTATTCCGTCCTCCATTACTTAAGCTTTCATTTGTGGCTTTCATGGTTTTGAGGAATGTTTATGGCTGACAATCCTTTCTTTACGGCTCTATCCTTCAAGCTCTGGCTGATACCGCTGAGAATGACCGCATGAGTGACTGATAAAATGTCAAGATGCCATTGTTTCCAGGAGAGTGTTTGGGAGCAATAAGATCCGTTTCAATTTATCTCACCCACCTGACTTTAAGGCTCCGGGTTTTACTTCTTGAACTGCTACAAGGGATAGCAAAGCAAAACTCCCCCATCCCCTGCAGCACACAGAAAACTTGGGGCCTTAAAGCACTCTGAGATAATATTATGCAGATGGGTCATAACAGCAGCAGTGCTCTGACGTTGGAGATATATTTCACAAAGCACGTCAGTACAATATTTGGGACTTAATTAATAATCTCTGTGAAAGCTGGTTTATGGATCATAATAACCATATTTTTAAATCTGTGAAATACAGCAACAAAAAATCTAATTCGCGAGGCAGATGGTGAAGCAGGGTCTGTGGAGCAACAGAATGGGAGAGTTTTACAGTGAGTTTCAGAGAGTCTTCTGCTAGGATTTAGCCCTTGCCAAGGTTGTACCACTTCTCAAATGGTCTTTGAGGGTCACCAGACTATTGATAAAACCGGATGAAGAGAAGACAGCAAAACCAACTGACACATGAAATAAATAATAATATGAATTAATATTTTGCTTAGATGGTTTTGCAGTGCAATTACTTTAAAGCCATTACTCTCAAATTAAATAGCAATCACTCAATGTAATTTAACTGTAAAGTTTAAGTGGAAGTTTTCTAGGATGTGGGTTGGAATTTACACAGGGACTGGGACAACTTGGGGTTACTTCCTGTCTGGTACTCGTGAGAAGAACTGACACAATCATAATGGTGTTAAGAATAGCAGCAAAAAAAACCCCAAAAATCGCCTGTTTAGTGTGAGCATTCTATTTTAACAATTGTTTAGTCTCCAATCTATGGAATCACAGCATAGTTTGGGTCAGAAGGGCCCTTTAGAAGTCATCTAGTCCAACACCTCCGCAATGATCAGGGACATCATCTAAACCTGGCACTCAGAGACCCATCCAACCTAACCTTGAGCGTTTCAAGGGATGTGGCATCCACCACCTCTTCCAGGAACTTGTTCCAGTGCTTTTGCCAGTTCAGCATGCCATGAGGCTCTTCTCAATCCTTTCCCTGAGAAGGCAGTGACCAGCCCAGCTGACACCTCCTGTACCTGAGGATGGCACTGGAGCACTGATGAGTGCTCAGGTTTGCCCTTGGTAGGGCAGAAAGGTGGTTTCACAGTGAAGAGAAAGCTGCTGCTCTGACTCAGCTTTCCCGGAGACATTTCAGATACATCCTGTCCAATATGTAAGCTACTCATATGCTAAAGCGATTAATCTGAGCTACAAGGATGTAATTAACTGTCATTTAACTAACAACAGCAGTTAAACTAGCATTTAAATTTGCTGAGGCATAGATTTGATAAAAGGTCCTGAGGTGTGGCAGAACTGCTGAGGCTGGCAAAAGGCTGGTCCCAGTCAGATTTAAATTAACCAATTTATTTTTAAAATCTCAGTCTGGTTTATAAAAACTTTATTGTAGCCAAACTCCCTGGAAGATTGTTCTTCATCAGCTTCTAACTCAGACCATCTTATTAAGAACTTTAAAAACTGAGCTGAAGTTTGAGTGCTGGGTATATTTTCTAGGAAATTTTAATGAAGGCTTGTTTCCCTGAAATTGTGGGAGAGTCATGAAGTAACTACAACTTTTCTCTTTTTCCAGAGAGCATCACTGTCCTTTCCAGATTTGAAGTTTATCTGCTGTGATCACCAAGGCTGCTTAGTGTCTCTGAAAACCCTCAGTCTTCTTGAATCTTGACTTTCTACTGTGTTAAGTAAAACTTATTTATGTGAGAATGAATAACAGTCCCAGCAAGTTCAACCTTGCTGTACTTCTCAAAATATTTTTCCTCCCGTGCTAAGCTTAGGTGCTCTAAAATAGTTTTTATTTCATCCTCCTTAGAACACTAAAATGTGCATTTTGGAGCGCAGAAGGACATACAAGGAGATCAGATTCACTTACCAGATACCATTTTTACCTTCCAGTGATGTTATAGACAGCAAATAGAAAACCTATCAATATCCTTGAACCTAAAATGGAGTTCTCATATTATTGCTCCTAATTGCATTAATTAGACTCCTCCAATACCAGGGGCTCACCTGCTTTAACAGACAGATCAGATGAAAGCTGGTAGGGAGAGTGAAACTGGTCACAAAGCAGATTAATGATAGAAGCAACATTCCTGACTTCCACTCCAATAATATGGCCACTGGAGAATTTTTTACCTTGCAAGACCAAACGCCTGTGCTTATGATAGCTCCTACTTTAGTGATGCAAAAGTTTCGCTCAGGCTGGACCTATACTGGGGTTAATAAAGAAAACAAAGGTATAAATTAATCAGGAAAATGGAGCTTCAAACTGTCTAAGGATCATCTGTGGCCACTGCTGGGTTTCTCTGCCCTGTATGCCCATTCAAGTCATCCCAGTTAGTTAGGGTGGCAGAATCAGATCCAGGAACATTTAACCTTATACCAGACAATAACTTACTTCCTGGGCATGTGTCATCTCTGTAACCAGATGCACTTTAAAACAGAGTGGTCCCTTAGTCTACAAAAAAGGGATTGTTTTGGGGTTTTTTTATTTTTTTCCTTTTCTTATGTGAATAAAAAAAAATAATTGAAAACCACTTACCTGGTCAACATTATTTCATCGGGTGCTGAAGTATAAATCAGACACAGTGCGACCTTCATAGAAATTTCAGATTTATTTACAGTGGTTTGCACTGATCGCTTTATCTACAAGGAGCTCAGTTTCCCCTTGGTGACTCATAAGTAATGTGGTCCACGCAAACCCGTGTAAATAGATCCAATATTTCAAGGAAGGTCATGCTATATACTCTCTTTGTTTCTCAAGAATAGATGATGGCTTACTGCAGGGCTGATACGACATTTATCTTCATGAGTGAGGAGGTTGATTGTGTGGCCCAAAGGGCAGTAGTCATGGCTGGTGGGCACCCAACGGGAATGAAACACACCCCATAAAACTCTCTCTATTTTTGTGTCTATGTGATGAAAGCTCCTTACTCACCAGATAGTCTGCAGAATACTCTAAACAGTAAAGAACAGTTTTCTTTCAGCAGGAGCAAGAGAAAGGAAATAAATCCTTATACATCCAGGATTGAGAAGACCTTAACCTTCTGTGGGAAAGCAGGAAAGTTCTCTCATGGGAGAAATGTCTTGAACCTTCTTCTGATGCCTCCTTTGTCCCTGCCAGGTGACATACTGAATCAGACTGACCACTGACTTCATGCAGTCCAGCACTGCCTGTATACCTTCTCCTCTGCAGACTAATTCTGATCTACAGGTTGGGTATATCACCTGAAAAATCCAGCTCCACTAAATGGAGACAGTACTATGCTCTCGGGCTTTTATTTTCAGTTTCATGTCTGTTTTTGTGATTTGTTTCAAAGTCTTACCTTCTCAAACAGCAAGCCATCATGAGACACAGCTTGACACAGCACCAACATGTGAAGAGTTTTCAGCTCAGTGTCACAAAACCCACTGGGTAAAAATTTTGTAAATGGCCCAGACAATGTTCTCAGAAAGAACATCCAATAGGGTGAATAGCACAAACATCTGCTATCTTCTTCTGCTTCATTTTTGAATCATATGTCATGATTTTATCCAACATGTCTAGACAGCATTATATTTAAAAATCTATATGATATCGTATTTATACAAGTATTTCCATTGGCAGTAAAAATGTCCTGTCTTAACTCTTAATTTTGTTTTGCATTTAAGAAAATTGGATTATTTTTTTCTTGAGGTAGCACTCTAAGACTCTGAAAATCAAGGTTGAATTCTGTTTTGCAGCATGTTTTCCAGATGAATTTTGTGGAACTCTTTAAATTAACTGGAGAGGGCACTTTCAGGTAGTTGGTATCATAGCTGATTTCTCTATACCTCAGTTTCTCACTTAAAAAATGTGGTAATGTTATTTTCTTTGCCTGTTTCCATTCCTATTTATATCTTAGCATTGCCTATTAGACCTCATCTGTGTTGATCCTACTGTAAGTGAAGCTAGTAATAAAAATATCTCCCGCCCAAAAGAGAGATTTTGGAAATGAGCAGTGGCACACAGAAACAAGAATATAAATTTTCATCATGTTAACGATTTAATCACTATAAATAAAAGATTATCACCATGTTCTCAAGCCTGTCCTAGAATACTTTTAGGACTGCATCTGTGAAAGAAATAAGATGCCTAATGCCATTGGCCCACCATATTTTAATCAATCCCCGTTCCATGTGTTTTCCAATCACTGTGACTGTGTAACTGCCTGCAGCACAGACTGGCAATGTATGAATTTTTGTCATTTGGTCCATGTTTATTTTTAAGATAGATAGGGAAGACAAAAAGAAAAGCCCCACAAGGCAATAATTCCTCTGTTCAGAAAACCCAGCCAGGTTGGACAGCTGGTGAGGAGAAAGATCAGCTCCTGCTGACTTTTGCAGTGTGTGGGAGGGAGACATGGAGAGCATGAAGATCAAAAGGTGAGCACAATGCCCTCACAGACAAAATAGATGACTTTAGGGTAAGGGAACAGAAAAATATTATCTAATAAAAAAATAACCCCCAAAAACCCCAAGACTGCTGTTCAGGAACAACCTGACTGACCTCAGAAATGCTGACTACTAGAACAGAAGTCCACAAAGTAGGCAGGTTAGATTATATCTAAAGATGCAGAGTGTGGTATGTGGGACAATGATAGCTCTGTTGCAAGTAAAGCAGTTGGGACTGCCCTTGCACGCACAGCATCTCCTGGGAACTCCTCTTTAATATCAGCAGGGATGTTGCATCTTATTTGGATGCCCTTCCGGTGTTAAACTGCTTTAATTTCAGCAGAAAAGTCGCATTTTATTTGGATTCCCTTGAAAAGTAAATGGAGCTCTATAAATCCTGCCAAATGTTTTCTGTGACTGGTCCTTCAAAAGTTTGATGAATATTCTGCAGCACCACTTGGCATCTCATGCAGGTTGTTGTCCAATGAACAACAACAACAATAGAAAAAAAAAGGAAAAATTTGGTTTCATGGACATAGACATTTGCAGCATTTTTTAAAGTGGGTGTGTGACTTTTCTAGTTGATAGGAGTGTAGACAAAGCCTCATCTATAGTCAGGATTTTGCAAATGACCTGTTACGGAATTTCTGAAGTGCCTGGTCCTGTTAAATAAGGGATGCTGGGGCAGGCAGATAGCATATGAGTCCAGCAGGTGAGGTTTTACATGTAAGAGTAACTACACAAACAATGATGTTTTGCAAGTCAGTATCCATTGGCAAAACTAGTGGTCACCATGGCAACGTACTAAAATAAACATGGCTTATTCTCAGGGACAATGGGTCACATACTCATAATGAGTGTGGAAGGTCCTGGGGACAGAAACCCTGAACATGGCTCAAGGGCCAGTGCTGGCTGGCATCCTCCTCATCCTCCCACCCTTTGGCCCCAGCGCACACCTCAGGCTGACGCAGTTTCACAGCAGCTTTGCTGAGCTGTGACCCTGTGCTGGAGCCGCCAGGCTGCTGGGCTGGGGGGTCATGGGCGGACAGAGCCTGCGACAGCTTACTTGACTTTGGTATCGGGGCATGATTGACAGGGATGCTCTGCAAAGTCACACTGAGTGCCATCCTGCCTGTCCGCTGCCCAGCACATCCAGCTCACCTTTCACCTCGTCGTTGCAATGGGACATGGTTGCCTTTTGCTGGAAAAGAACAAATTTGAAAGTGAGAGAGCATGGCTCAGGACAAGTATTGTCCTGCTATGGCAGCCTCCAGTCTGCATCTGCTGGGTGGCGTCCAGTCCCTGCTGTTGCACAGCAGTGGGGTTGTGCACAGGAGATGCATCCTAAGAAATTCAGGGGGACAGTCTGGTGGAAAGCGGGTGCATTGGTGTTTTAGCTGCCTCCTACAAACAGAGTTTTGCAAGCCTTTACAGAAGCATTATAGCACCGGACAGTTTTGTCTGCTGTGGAGGCTGGAGTTGATATCACAGCAATGTGAGGTAAGCAAAGACAGTATAGACTCAGTCCATCATGGGTGCTATGACTGAGCCAAACCTCTCCAGCAGACTAGAGCAAACAGAAGAGAGAGCAGATGCGAGAGCTGCAGCTGTCCCGCCTGGAGCAAAGACAAGAAGAGCCTCTTCCAATGCCAAAGGAGGGTCCAGACACCTGGAGAGGGAGTTCTGACATGGGTCCTCAGTGACAGGACACAGTGGAACAGCTTCAAACTGAAAGAGGGCAGGGAGAGATGGGATATTAGGAAGAAATTATTGGCTGTGAGGGTGGTGAGGCCCTGGCACAGGTTTCCCAGAGAAGCTGTGGCTGCCCCATCCCTGGAAGTGTCCAAGGTCAGGTTAGACGGGGCATGGAGCAACCTGGGATAGTGGAGGGTGTCCCTGCCCATGGCAGAGGGATGTGAACTGGATGATCATTAAGGCTCCTTCCAAACCAAATAATTATATGAAAAAACCCCTCATATAACATAAAAAACCAAATAAACAAGCATCAAACAGACCCAAAAAACTCTCAGCAGACGAGAAGAAAACTGGATGCAGAAGCAGAGCACAGGAAATGCTGAGCAGTACAGACATCATGGGTGTGCTGAGCAGCAGCGAGCTGCATGCAGGAAAGGACTGTTTGGTGAAACACAGATGCTTCCCTGCCTGCAGAGTGTTCAGTAGGAGGAGGGTTAATTTAGTGGTGTCGCACTCAGAGCACATCCAAATGTTCCACTGGTCGCTCTTGAGTTACTCTGTGTCTCAGGTGTACTCTTCAAGTATTTTAAAAGGGGCAATGATTTTTTTTTTTTTCCCTGGTAGCGAGAACATCCAGGCAGATATAATTTTAATATAAAGGGGAAGTTTACTAGAATAGAATTTAAGAATATTAAAAAGGGATTTGGTTCCGAGAGAAATATTAGCAGTAAAGGCAAGGATAAGGATTTTGGAGAAATTTAATTAAAATTTAATCTTCTTTCTAATTAAATTTCCTTTTAATTAAACTTAAAATTAAATTCGCTTTGTTTAATTGGAGGAATTTAAAAAGTATTACCTCAGAATGTCAATCATTTTTTTTTTCACACTATAAAAAATAGTTTACCCTGGTTTGTCTAATTTAAAGGATGAGTTTTCACATGGAGTGGGAAAAAATAGTAATAAAAACATAACATTTAAATGTAAATCAATTTACTTCTCAGTTATCTTCCACCTTGTTTCCTTCTCCCCCTCTCCCATTCCAGCATGCTGTAAATGAGAGATCCCTCTCAGGAGCCTGTCTGTGTCAGCAGGGAATGCCCTAACCCTTCTGACATCTGGGCCACTCACTTATTACAGGATGGAGCTCTGGGCCGTGACAGTGCTTTGCTGTGCTTGATGCCATTAATTTTCCTGCTTTGCCAGTCATAATTTCTCTTTTTTCTGTTTGTTTGACTTTTTTGTTTTTTGGGTTTTGTTTTTTTTTTTTTTTTTTTTTTTTTTTTTTCCTGGTGAGAGCAAGTCTTGGGGATGTGGAAAGAAACAAAGGAACAGAAAGCTCTTCCAAAGTAGCAATGCCTCAGGATGGCTCTGCACCAGCATCATCACTACTCAGTGCTGCCCTGATGCCCTGCACCTTCCATTTGCCTCTCAAGCCCTGCTCTCCTGCCACCTTCCTGCTCCTCCCTCCCTGTTCTCCAATATGCCGCAGCATGCCTCATTTTGCCTTAAGTCCTGCTCCTCATGCTTTCCCTTTTGAACACCTCTGTGCTGGCTCACAACTCCTCCCCTCTGCTGAAAGCCACCTGGCCAAAGCCATTAGTGACCTCCTGACCCGAGCTAAACCAAAAAGTGATTTTTCTGGTCTCATTTCTCTCAATCTATCTTGCTCTCTTCATCTACTTAGTCCTTCTCTGCTTCCACTTTACTGATGTGGATGACTCTCATTGTAGATCAGAGGGTACCTTTTTATGGCTCTTGCACCTAATTCTTCTGCTTATAGATTGTCATCTTGCTGGCTTTTTTCGCATCCTCACCTCTTCTCTTGGCCTCATTCAAGTGACAACTCCCACCACGCCTGCCTTTTGTTGTTCCCCTCTACCTTCCAAGCACTCTCCATCTGTATTTCTTCTGCTTCCACTTTTTTTCCCCTTGTTTTTTTCATATACCATGTTTTTGGCAATTTTTTTGTTGTTGCTTTTGGGGTTTGTTTTTTAACTCTTCTCTCTTCTGTATCCTTGTGTTGTATGTGCATGTCATCACTGTAGTCAAAGGCAACAGCACCCAGCTAAGGTTCAGGTCATGAATCCAGTGAACCAGGGGCGATCAAACACAGAGGTCACTCCCAGCCTGCTCCTCTCTAAACATGTAAAGATGTAACTCCAATTTCCATACAAAGAAGCCTTGGAACCTCAGTAATGCCTTTTTTCCAACCTTCTTAGCTTGAGACACTCTTGAAATAATTTCTGCCCTCAGAAGGAGAAATATACTTTGCCCTTCATTCTCTTGAACCCAGCTTTTCGTCAGCATCAATGTTGTCCTGGGTACAAACAGAAGCGGTTTTAAAGAAGCTGAAACTGAGCCCTTGGAAAAGTTGCGATACACAAGAAATAAAACCAAAATGTTGTTAGTAAACTAATGGTTGCTCATTTCTGTGCTTTGCTGCTTGTGCTTTGAATGGCTGACACCACAGAAATATGAATCAAAGTAAGTTGAGCAGGATGTCACAGTAATCAACATAGGAGACC